>NC_081168.1:14167309-14767309 GCF_012432095.1 Onychostoma macrolepis | reverse complement strand
CTAAAACTGAACATGAGAAAAAAAAAAAAACTGCAGTGAGATTAAATTGCTTGTTGTTCACTAAACCTCAACCAATACGCCGAACAGATTTAACTCTTTTGGGCCAGTCGATGAATTGCAGTTTTAGTCACTTCCGTGTTGGTTTCACTAGAGGGAGCCGCTTGGTTTGTACCTAAAGGGTCCATTTTGGTACCTTAAAGGTACATATTAGTACTTAAAGTGTACATATTTGAACCTAATAGGTACAAAAGTGTACCTTTTGAAAAGGTACTGCCCCAGTGACAGCTTTTGTACCTTTATTTCTGAGAGTGTAAAACTTATCTTTACAGTGACTTAAAAACACACTGCGCAACCAGTGTAGTCCGATTATTGAACAGATGTCCCTATGAAACAGTTTTTTTTAGTGTGACTAACATAAACAGCTTACAAATTTAATATACATTCCTATTTAAGACTAAATATATACAGATGGTTTCGCATGAAATAATATTCAACAACACCAGCAACAGCAACAATAACAATTAGTAATATTTCTGAATTTGTTCATTTCAATATCGTCAGCTGTAATTCAAAAAAGCAATGCACTTCTAATGCACATTTCTTATTTACAGAAATAAGGGAGTTAACAGTAATGAAAAAGACAAAATAGCAAAGCATGAGAGATTTTGCATGTCGATTTAGTGCTACAGAAGATATTAGAGATGTCATCCTTGAATTCCAATTAGTCTAACATTCCCTTGATGTCTCTTCTCCTTTTAACTTCTCGTTCTGTTCACAGCTGGAGACCAAGACAAAACCATATCAAATGGTTAGCCTCGCTTTCAATTACAAAAACATTGTCGAGGGACTGTATTGGAACCATGTGACCATGAACAAAACAAGTGGATGTTGTTATTATTATTATTTGCCTGCTTGCAGAGATATCAATGCGCTCTCAGTGAAGTTTAAGATGCTGTGCATCAGTTATTTGCATGTTTAGATCCACTATTATAAGCAAGTCTGCGATATAAAAGATCATGTTTAGATTCTGTATCACCTGTAACACACATAGCGCATGAAAAGAATTGCAAATTGCTTTCCTCAACTAAATGATAATCATCACATTGAGATTTATCGTTACTACACTGAGAACAAAAGAAAGAAGAGTAGAGAACAAATAGATATCAAACAAACAATTAAGGAATAAATTACACCTACAATGTGTAATTTTCTGAAATATTCAAAGCAGAGCCATCTATTTCTCTGTGTGACATAAAGTGCTCAAGGCCAAATTCTTACAATTGTGATACTACAATTCTATTGTATTGCCAGATTTGCCCTGCATCTTGTTCCATGCATGTCTATATTGTTGATCTGCAGAATAGCATCCTTCAGGGGGGAAAAAAATAAAACGCATCTCAAAGCATTATACACCTGTGGTGCTCCAAATCGCTTCCTTTAATATGCTAATGTGTCTGTGGAGAAATTATATGAAAGTTTGCCGGGTGTTTGGAAAAACTGAAAAGGACATGGCTTCACACTCCACTGAAGTGTGGTGGATTTGGCCGCTGAACGTGGAAGGAATCAATGGAACTGTATCATGCTCACTTTATAAATCAAACACAGCTGTTTGGTATACAGGGGAAATATGTATAGTGATGTTATACATAATGTATGACAAGTTCTAAGTTCAGCATATAAACAAACAACTAATGTTAGTGCTTGCAAATCTCAAGTTAGGAGACAATTTCACACTATTTTGCTCAGTCAAGTGTTTTAAAGCATATCAATATCTATATGCTGCATTAAAAACTGGATACATCTGTGTGTCCACTATATTGGAGAGGTCAAGATCCATCGTACATTTAGTAAAATTGTGTTTTTCATAATTCAGCCTGTAAAAAGAAACAACAACAAAAAGAGACTTCACAATCTAACTATCTATCAATTTGAACAGAATTTGGTTAATCAATTTTCCCCATGATGCAGACGATAACATTCAAAATGAAAGTATTGTTAAAATACTCTTGAAATGTAACAGAAAAGGTCATGAACCACAGGGGGATATAGCTATCTGAAACATAAATTTAAGAGAAAAAGCACATCCTTCATATTGTTGTGAGGTTTTCAACATATAGGTATGGAAGCGTGTTTCCTCCTTGGAATTAAAAATAAAATAAAAAGGTAATTAAGACTTTCTCTTTTTAATATGCCATTCAACTGCATGAGGGCTTTAAAGCACATTAGTTCTATTTCTCAAGCACATACAGAGCAATGCATCATCCATATAGTTGCAAAAGCAATTGTAAAGAAATCAAATTGATATTCTGATAAAGTAAAATATGCCAGAACCACGCCATAAAATGAAGCATAGAACAAACAATATATTGTTTATACAGTGGATTATATGACCTATATTAACTGTTCAGACTATATTTTATAAACCATAAACCTGGAATGTTTATGTATCTGCAGCAGCAGAATGTGACACTGCATTGCACACACGTTTGGCCGTCTATGTGATAAAACTAAAAGAGCTTCTCCTGAGCCGATTAAACAGAAATTACTGAGAAACAGATAAAAGAGTATATTCAAGCTCCCCGTGGTCATATTCTTTTTACTGTACTTTCAACCTGCACTGGTTGTCTGTGTCCTTGAGAATTTTATGAGCTCAACAGAAGAAAGCAACGCTTCTATGAATAATGTTTATAAATGACCCATTTTTTTAAGCATCAATCTATTATATGTACAAGGTTAGGTAAGATTAAGTGAGCATTAGGTGATTTAGAATATCAACAAGAGACTTATAAATATTTCAGCTGTGTCAATACTTGGCTTATTTATTTAATATAGTGCCTATAAAAACTGTTTCCAGGCACAGCTGGATTATTATCTAATTCTGAATGTCCTTAAGAGTTGAAAATTATACTAGAAATCACCACTAAAGTATGTGTAGCTAAGCAAGTATATTGTCCTAAGTATAATTTATGAGTAATTTATGGCTTGATGTGGAGTGAATTACAGATGGTTGTAAATTGTATGTGTGTATAAGTGTTTACTTGCTTCTACTTGTCTTCTTTTTAGCTAAATAATGATTACTTAAACCAAACAGGCTTATTTCAGAAGTTATAGAACTATTGAAAGTTCAAAAGAGTTCTTTTTAGAAATTGTCTTCAACTTGAGAATGAGATGGTGCTTTTTTTTTTTTTTTTTTGCCAAACTAGTCACATCAGCATGCTTGTCAGTTTATTTATATTACTCCATTTTTCTATATAACAGAAAGATATGAAACAGAAAAATGTTGTTTTTAAAATTGCTTGTCATCTTCACAGAGCACATTTATTCTTGTTTATCAGGTGGAGAGTATATATATATATATATATATATATATATATGTACTGTATACTGTTTCACAGTCTCTATCCACACCAAATATGAGGCACTGGAAATTTGCTTAGATTGCAACCATTTATTATTACTGCCACTGCCATAAAAATACCATAATAATAAGTACAAATCTGAGTAGAAACGCATTAGAACAGAGGGATTTTTGACCAGGTTTATGAATTCAGGCAATACATCACAGTTATGTTGTTAACTTGTCAGATTCCAAAATTAAGTATTTCCATAACACCACATGAATTTGATGAAGATTATTATGAATTTTTGTGTACAACGAATCACTCCATTGTGCATGATTTTTTTTTCATATGCTTTATCTAAAAAATTAAAAAGTATTAAACAAAGGATTTCTCGTAAAAATTTGATATTACATCAGTAATTTGCTTACAAGGTAATACAGTAAAAGATAAAATATTGAATGAATTGGATTCCTAATGAATGCCAAGTAAAAATAAATAATTACATAATTACATAAATAATTACAGAAAGGAAATGAGAAATACCGAAGATACTTGAAGACTTCATGATGCCCTTATTGATCAAGCTGCCCTGTTTCATATTAACTTTACACTGCAATGCCCAAATACCAACATAAACGGACCAATCCAAGAAGTTTAATAACCCAGCTGCACATAAGCACAGTACTACAAAAAAAGGTAGTGGTTTCCTCTCTCTCTCTCTCTCTCTCTTTTTCTGCTGCATGTTAATTGAGATTTTGCATTTCAAACACCACGAAAGGTCTATTTTTTTAGAAACATGCATCTAGCCTGCTGGCAGTTTCAAATGAACGCAGGAAGTACTCACTTATTGGGTAATTAAAATTTAAACAAGGTGAGAGACGTACTTTAATTAAACCTCCTTGTGTACTTTAATCAAAGCCTCCCCAAATTCAACCTCACAATATATTCACTTCATTCCGTTCATTAGCCAAGCACAAGAAATGTTACATTGGCAATGTACCCATTATTCACTTCTTGTGTGGGTAAATCACACATGGATGGCTTCGGTGCCTCTGCCCTCTGAGATTAGACAACAGCCTCCCTTAAATCTGTCAGTTGGATTCTGCCAACCAGACACACAATCTTTACATTTCATTAAAAAATCCAAGCCGAGCTGGTCCCCATCCTATTAGTACCAATAGGGCCTGTGGGTATGAAATGCCCATTCATGTTAAAATGTAGCCAGGGAGGAAAAAAAAAAAAAAACACGAAGCCCTGGAGATGCCCAGAGTCCTGCAGAATGAAGTATACCACTGCAATCCTGCCATGTCAGTCATGTTCTCCTGCTCTGTTCCCTTCTGACGGTGAGATAGATTGCCAAAAAAGATCCGTAGTCTCCTTCAACTGACCAGCTGTCTGTTCCCTCTCTGCGCGGCTCTCAGAGGTGGTTTTAATGAATCACTCTTGATTGTTTGATGGGATCTTAACCAAAAATGACACTTGATATAGAAGAACTAGGGTGATAGGTAACTTCTGGGGTAAGGTCCTCGAGAAAATTGAGAAAGAATGAACTTTTCCAGGGGTTTAAAAAGGGATGGAAAGTTGAAGGGAAAATGATAATGAAAACATCAAAAATAATTGTTGGCAAAGCTGAATTTCCAGCAGCAAGTGCTCCAGTCTTCAGTGTCACGTGATCCTTAAGAAATCATTCTAATATAACAATGTGCTGCTCAAGAAACATCAAAATTATTACAAAATTATTAAATAGCAAATGTTTTCAATATTGATGAATAATATTTTAGTGCTGTCAAACGATTAATCACATCCAAAATAAAAGTAGTATATATACATAGTATATGAGTGTGCACGGTGTATATTTATTATGTATATAAATACAAACACATGCATGGATATATTTAAGAAAAATATGTTATGTCTATATATTATATATATTTATATAAAATAAAAAATATAATAATATAAATGTATATGCATGTAAATATTTTCAAAATATATACAGTATGTGTTTGTATTTATATATACAATATAAATAAATACAGTACACATACATATATCATGTAAACAAAAACTTTTATTTTGGATGCGATTAATTGCGATTAATCGTTTGATAGCACTATATATATATATATACAGTAGGGCAAAAAAGTATTTAGTCAGCCACCGATTGTGCAAGTTCTCCCACTTAAAAAGATGAGAGAGGCCTGTAATTTTCATCATAGATATACCTCAACTATGAGAGACAAAATGAGAAAAAAAAAATCCAGAAAATCACATTGTAGGATTTTTAAAGAATTAATTGGTAAATTCCTCGGTAAAATAAGTATTTGGTCACCTACAAACAAGCAAGATTTCTGGCTCTCACAGACCTGTAACTTCTTCTTTAGGAGGCTCCTCTGTCCTCCACTCGTTACCTGTATTAATGGCATCTGTTTGAACTCATTATCAGTATAAAAGACACCTGTCCACAACCTCAAACAGTCCAACTCCAAACTCCACCATGGCCAAGACCAAAGAGCTGTCAAAGGACACCAGAAACAAAATTGTAGACCTGCACCAGGCTGGGAAGACTGAATCTGCAATAGGTAAGCAGCTTGGTCTGAAGAAATCAACTGTGGGAGCAATTATTAGAAAATGGAAGACATACAAGACCACTGACAATCTCCCTCGATCTGGGGCTCCACGCAAGATCTCACCCCGTGGGGTCAAAATGATCACAAGAACTGTGAGCAAAAATCCCAGAACCACACGGGGGGACCTAGTGAATGACCTGCAGAGAGCTGGGACCAAAGTAACAAAGGCTACCATCAGTAACACACTGCACCGCCAGGGACTCAAATCCTGCAGTGCCAAACGTGTCCCCCTGCTTAAGCCAGTACATGTCCGGGCCCGTCTGAAGTTTGCTAGAGAGCATTTGGATGATCCAGAAGAGGATTGGGAGAATGTCATATGGTCAGATGAAACCAAGATATAACTTTTTGCTAAAAACTCAACTTGTCGTGTTTGGAGGAGAAAGAATGCTGAGTTGCATCCAAAGAACACCATACCTACTGTGAAGCATGGGGGTGGAAACATCATGCTTTGGGGCTGTTTTTCTGCAAAGGGACCAGGACGACTGATCCGTGTAAACAAAAGAATGAATGGGGCCATGTATTGTGAGATTTTCAGTGAAAACCTCCTTCCATCAGCAAGGGCATTGAAGATGAAACGTGGCTGGGTCTTTCAGCATGACAATGATCCCAAACACACCGCCCGGGCAACGAAGGAGTGGCTTCGTAAGAAGCATTTAAATTCCTGGAGTGGCCTGGCCAGTCTCCAGATCTCAACCCCATCGAAAATCTTTGGAGGGAGTTGAAAGTCCGTGTTGCCCAGCGACAGCCCCAAAAGATTACTGCTCTAGAGGAGATCTGCATGGAGGAATGGGCCAAAATACCAGCAACAGTGTGTGAAAACCTTGTGAAGACTTACAGAAAACGTTTGACCTCTGTCATTGCCAACAAAGGGTTTATAACAAAGTATTGAGATGAAATTTTGTTATTGACCAAATGCTTATTTTCCACCATAATTTGTAAATAAATTCTTTAAAAATCCTACAATGTGATTTTCTGGATTTTGTTTTTCTCATTTTGTCTCTCATAGTTGAGGTATACCTATGATGAAAATTACAGGCCTCTCTCATCTTTTTAAGTGGGAGAACTTGCACAATTGGTGGCTGACTAAATACCTTTTTGCCCCACTGTATATGCCATGGTCTGTCTGAATACTCGATTCTGATTGGCTGGCAGGTGTTGATTAAATTCGTTTAACTGCACAGGTAGTTCCAGGTCAGTTTAATCACGTTCTATGTTAATGCGCTTCCTATAAACATTGGTAACCATAGTAACATACAGTTACAGTTGAATAGTAATACAGACGTTATAGTATACATAGTGATACAGACTTCGCGGAGGTTCTTCGCCTCCACGTTGTGCATTCAAATCGTTTAATGCACAGCTAGCAGCTATGATTATCCCTTATATATATTAAATATGATATTGCATATATTGGGCACATCATAGCATTCAAACAGTTATCCAGACTGGTTGTATTATTAAGTAGCATTTACAAGAAAAAAGAACATACTTTTTTGTTTCATTGGATAAATGCTGAAAGGAAGGTACATTATGGGCGTACTGACAACATATGAAACTTAAACATTATTAAGCATATACAGCTATAAAAACATATTCATGAATGTTTATATATACATATATACCAGTATATATACATATACATATACACACACACGTATATACATATGCGTATATATTAGTGCTGTCAATCGATTAAAAAAAAAATATATATAATATATATTAGGGGTGTCAACGCTAACGTGTTGTCAAACGATTAATTTGCATTAAACCGTCATGGACTGTGATTAATCATAATTAATTTACCTGTAAATGTGTTGAAAAAGAAATGCATGACACACTACTTTAAGGAAACAGAACCTTTCACACTTCCGCCAGGTATGAGACATAATCCTTATTATTCTTTTATCATTATTTTTTTGCTTTTATTCAGCCATTGTCAGCCTTTATACTGGCAATAAAACGTTTACCAAGCCACATTGCTTCAATCCCGTTATACATTTACCCAACTATTATCAAAAGTATTTCTAAATAAATGCAACAAAACATTTTGTTGCGACCTTACGTGAAGTATTATGACAAAATGCATTATGAAGAAGAATTGGACCTGTTCTGCAGGTGCATTAGAGCTAACATTCGCATCATGCTTCATAAGACAATTTATGAGATTAATAATACACTTTTAATCAGAACTCACTTCAAACCACCATCGAGTGTTTGTAATAACTTCCTTTTGCGATCACATGTGGAATTTGGTTGTTTACTGTTGTTAAAATATGCTGTTTATAGCTTTTTATATTGCTGCACAAATTAGCATTTCAGATGTACACATTCAATCTCAAGAAAATCACATACAGACCATATCTATCGTAATCGTGTGTTTATTATTTTATATAATCTAGTGGCTGTTGTCATGTTTATTTCTATTGTGTAAAAGCCTTAACATGTATGATCTGGCTGAAACTCACGTTGTTTGTGATGTTACACAACTGCCTCACCATTCTGAAGTTGCCAGGCATACATTCCAAGTATAATACACATTAGTAAAAGGATCTAGTTTAATTTTTATTTGTCAATGTACACTTTGGGCGGCCGCGGTACATTACAAAAGTAGCCCAAAAAACCGCAACCCATGGATCTGTAATTTTTTCCTGCGACTGTATTTTCAAAATTGCCCACTTGTGCCATTACCCTGGCAACAGATAACCTTCCCTGCTGTTATGAAGGGAAGAAGTTGGAGTCAAACCTTATCAAACGATTAATTTGCGTTAAAAAAATATTAACGCGTTAAATTTTTTTGATTAATCGCATGTTAACACGTTAATGTTGACACCCCTAATATATATTAGGGGTGTCAACGTTAACGTGTTGTCAAACGATTAATTTGCATTAAAAAAAATATTAATGCGTTACATTTTTTTGATTAATCGCATGCGTTAACGCGTTACCGTTGCCACCCCTAATCTTATGAAATCGTTGTATTCCAACTCGTATCCGTTACAATTTGCTGTAGGCCTATTCCACATAATAATATGCAATAAAACAATATATAATATGATTCGTTAATATGTAGGCTACCTAGGAGCTTGCTGCATGAATCCGTGAGTAGCCTATAGTTTACAAACCCATGGGAACGGGTTGCGAAAGCGTGTGCACGGATTATGAATTTGTGCGTACGCACGGATTCAAAAAAATGAAGGTACGGTTTACAAAATCTGAGCACACGGATTGGAAATTCGTGGGTACGGTTTATTAATCCGTGGGCACGATTTGTTAAACCGAGGGAACAGTTTAAGAATTTGTGAGTCCAGTTTATAAACTGAGGGATGGATTGCAAAACCGTCGGCACTAATTGTTTTGTTTTTTTTCCTACAGGTGACTTCCAGGGCTCAGTACTTAACCCTTTCGCACATGAGTTTAAAATATTCTAGCTGAGCCCCCAGTGTGAGTTTGTTTAGGCGACCGTTATTTTAGAATTTATCGCCTTATTGTTTCCATGGCGACCAGTCATGCTTTTCACGTGACACACTGCAGCCACAATAGCGCTGTATGACACATGGATCACTTTTATTTAAAATATTCATAAACATGCTCACTATATTATGAAATATCTGATATTCCGATTCTGAAATATGTGCAAGTAAATGTATTTGGTAGTTTAAACACTTTTATACTGACCGTGTTAGTTGTGGGTGATACCGGGTGATGGGCGCCGCCATGTTAGTTCGGCGCTGAATCCGAGCTGTGGGATTTACAACACGCAAATTCATCCTCTCCTCCCGAAAAACTTTAAAGTAAGTCTCTGGTGAAGAATAGAGTAAACTTTATTGTTACCTACACTATGTGTATATGATATCATTAAAACATGTCGTCAGATTATATTTGTAATGATCATTATTGCCGTTTCCATAGACATTAGCGTGTATTTTACAAACTATAAATGTATGGTTTTGCTAGTACTTATGTGTATTTAAATGGCTGGAACCTAAAATAAGCATTATATTGTTGAAAACTTTGAATAGTTCTGTCTCAGCACCAGGAAAAGCGCGAAAGCAGATTTGAATTCAGCAGTTGATGACTTGACGCACTGAACGTTCTAATCACATCGTTGTGATCGTATGCTTCAGGGACCAGCCAAGACTGATCATACCAGTGTGATCGTAAGCATTTGCTGCACATCAGAAATATATTCTTTGGTTTTTCTCATTGTGATGGATGATTAAGGGAATTTGGGCTTTGTTTTCCCTCCTATTTATATTCATGCTCATAATCACCCTGGAGTGCTCAAAATTGTGAATATGAATGGGAATATGCTTCAGAGATATTTTACTCATAAGAATTTCTAGGGGTGCCAATAATTGTGTCCAATGTGTATTTGAGAAAAATATTTATTTCATAATGATATTTCCCTCCATCTTAAATTCTTATTATCCAATGAAAGGTTCGATTTTTGTGAAATTTGTAAATAAAAGATCAAAAGGATTAACAATGCAGATTAATTTTCACAGCCTTCTTTGATCATATTTACCAAGGGTGCCAATATTTTTGGCCATGATTGTGTGTATATATATATATATATATATATATATATATATATACACACACACATATTTATGTGTGTGTGTGTGTGTGTATATATATACATATATATATTTTTTTTGGATAGAGTTTGACAGCCCATGGTCACCACATTTTACTGCATGTTAAATGTTCTTGGAAGAAAATACAATCATACAGTTTTGGAATGACAAAATAACGAGCGAGTAAACCTCCTTTAGGTTTCATATTTTGTGTTTCTAACCACAACTAACTAATAGCTAACCATCCTCACTCAGGCAATGTTGTTCAGCTATACCAAGTTGAACAAACACCATCTCGGTTACATGTTTAGACATCGAGGGAAATATGTTTGCTGTTCCCAAGATCCAGAGGCAATTTTGCTTCTCTGTCTCCCCTGCAATGACGTTAGTTACGGATTTTGTGAGGAAGATTAAAGCTGAGGTGTGTATGGACTGAGAAACAAGCAATGAATTAAAGTCTTGTTCTTGTTTAGTACATTGTTACTGAGGTTCTTGAATAATCTCTGACAAAGAAACAGTGAAAATAGAGCAAATCCAAAATTTCAGAAGAAATGTAAAAGACAAGTCCCCAAAAGGAAGGTGGTTCTCGGTGCTGTCAGAGTCTTAAAGTTAATCTTCAAAGTACACATACCTATTGTTTTTCCATCTATTTTCTAAAAAGGGTAATCAGGCCTGACTCACTATAGGCTTACTTGACTACCTTCATCTTATAAAGGACTTTTCCTCAAGTAAAGACTGGACAGCAGCTGAACACAATTTTCAAACAAAGCACATTTCACAGCAGGTATAAACGGTGAAGCTTATTCCTGAAAAAAGTTGTATTTATTTATTGTTAAAATCATATATAATGGATTTGATCTGAAGCATTCGACAGTCAAACTTAGGTAATCTGCAAAAAACTTGTTGCACAGAACATTTTCAAACATAAGTGCATCTCATTTGTTTTGACATCCATACATCCATCCATCTAAATAAAAACATTACTAATTATGCAGTGTTTCTTCTCCATTAAATTATACATTTAAAGGATTTTTAGGATTTTTTTTTTACTGGAAATTAGGTTTTATTTTATTTTATTTATTTATTTCAGTGTACACATGAAAACAATACTTAACACTGGCAACATGCAAGCTTCCTCAGGTGTAACAATCATTCACTTCACCTTCAAATTCACCGTTTTCAGTCAAAGACGATTACAACTTATGAAACTACAACAATCTCTCTACATATCTAACAGCTACTTACTGCAAAATCCTTGTTTGATGAAACTAATGTCTAGTGTGCGTATTGAGCCCAATAAGAGTAATTAACAGTCTGATTCATGACTCTGTGGGACCTACAACCATGTAATTTTGCTCCACTCAGCCCACATTTCAAGTGTATTAATATTATAAAAGACAAAATTATTAATAGCATGCATAAGTTTATATCATATGGCACAATGCTTGTAAATTTGAGTCTTAAAATGTATCTTGTAATATGGTATCCTTTCAGATCCTCAAATGGACACATTTCACCTCTTTGGTGTGAAGGAGAGATCTCTCTTGAATAGGAGTTCCCAGTGAAGATATGGCTCTCTTTTAAGAAGCATAGAGAATTCTTGGAACAATTTGTGAGCGTTGTAGCTCTCTGTACAGCCGGAGGTAAGTCTTTCATGCAGCATTTACCTTGGCTCTATAAATAAACAAGTAGTCAGCATATGGCCATCACTTACATTGTGTGACTGTTATGTACAATACAATGACATGAGCGAATCTGAAGCTGCATGCATGCCATATAAAGACATTGCATTTTCTTTCAGCCCTTAAAACAATTCTACATACAAAACATTGAATTATCCAAATCCAAAAAACTGGCAGGTAATATTATTACATTTGCATTGGGGCTTCATGTAGATCTGTCCTCTAAAGTTGCAAAATCAATTGATGCCCTGTCATTTATTACAAATAACATAACGACCACTTTTCTGATTGAGAGATGGATAAAAGATTCTCAGCTTTTCTGACAAATTTAACTTTTTAAATCATATTTCATCTATGGGGTAGTCTGTAGTCTGGAACAGCATGTTGCCACCCAAATACTTGGAACAGTTAGCAAATTAACATCCTTTAAGCCTGACTGGGTTTATAAAGAAAGAATTTCTTTCCTCTTCATCAGCTTCAGATCAACCCCTGTAAACATCCTTTTATTTCACAGCGCTATTCCTTCATGGACAGGACTCCTAATGGTTGTTCGTTTGATAACAAAGTCCATTAATGAAAATTGTGCCTCCGGTACCATGTGGTGAAAAATCATTTTCTGCCTCCTTTGGTGGTGGATTTTAATCTACAGCACTCGGTATGAATCAAATGCTGTTAGTATTTAAAGTACTGTGAAAAGAAGTGTACTTGGTCTTCCATGTCCAGAAAATGACCCATTCTGCATCTGGAGGTATTAACAACATAATATTCTGTATATTTTTTTCCATGTAATCTTCTTTCTTTATTTACTCGTTTACAAATTTAAAAACCAGCCTCATTCAGTTTGTCTTCACACTGTGAATTTGCACGTGTGAATAATGGATGCTCAAAATGTAATAATGTATTCCACCTCTGAAGTGATTTTTTTTTTTTTTGCAACTGACGTTACCAAGCCCTCTTATTTTTCAACCCCACCTCTCTAGCTATCTATGACGTAGAGTAGATGCCATTTTCCACAAGCCAATAAATTCCTGATAGATAAAATGACGTCTTGCACTACATCTTTTGCAGTTTTGCAAATACATCACATTACATAACCACATTTCCATGCTCTTTCATGTGGACTAGAAATTGTATAAATGCGTCTTTGGAATATTTTCCAGACATACAGTATGATGATTATAGGTTCTATACAACATCAATAAAGTCTACCTGCTTTCTGAAGTGCGACAGCAGGAACGTATTCAAATTATGCGGCTCCCTGAGATGATTGTGAAAAAAAAGTTGTTTTCATGTGGTAAATATTACCTTTACCTGCAAATATTAGCACCGTACTTGAATAGAAATAATATTTAAAAATACACTTTTCTGACAACTCTCAAACAGTAAATGTGTAAATGAAGATGTGTGGATGATGCTCAGACCAAAATTTACTGTTCAAACCATAGCGTGTGCAGAAACCAGAAGTATGGCATCCCAAAACTTAATCATCCACGAGTATTTGAAAGCTGTATTTGACACTCCCATAAACAGATTAATAAGTAAAAGCTGCTAGTGACAAATTTAGCCCACGAATCTGGGTCTTTCTCTGCCTCCTGTAAAGTTAACCCTTGGTTCATGAGCACTCTTGAGTACAGGCCATTTTCACAGAAGATCCATTACCTACTTTTCCCTGAAGAATTCAAGTTTTATAGATGTACTTTGTGATTTTAAAACGTGTATTTTTTAAACTGAACAAATTACCTACTGTTTAACCACCTATGTATTTGTTTACTGTTTTGGATCATCTTATATAATCCCATCCAAATAGGAATGATTGCATGTTATTTTTATCACAGTTCTCATTTATGTTTATCTTTGCCAAAAAGCATAGCAAAAGCTATATTTGTCGTTGTGATTTCTGAGGTGTTGGCCTTTCATAACACCCACATCCAGATGCAAGTACATTAAGTCACATGTTAATAATAGCAACTCAAAGTAATTCAGATACCACAATGAAAAGAAAAACTCGGAAGATCTACATTTACAATGTCATATCACAATGTTCAATGGAAGATACAAAACAGCCTATAACTGGGCCAGTATCAGTGGATAAACATCAAGACAGGTGAATTACAGGAAGCCGCGAGGAATCCTTCCTGGCGCCTGTCATTCGTGGCCCTGGGCATTAAATTGTCTGCTTAACAAGGTGGGAATGTGATGGGAAGCTGTAATGGGGATCAGGTTGCGTTATTGAGACAGGAAATTTGCGGGAATGCGTGTAGAGAGCGACCGGTGAGGGTGGAAGTTTGAGCAGATAGAAAAAGCGTATTAGATCGGAGTTTAGACTGAGTATACTGCATGCTGATTTCTTTCAACGCCACATGACCTTTTCCTCCTCTCATGTTCTTGCCTTCCTACTTTCATATGTGTGTGGACAGAATGAAGATGTTTGGCACTTCAAAAACCAGACAGGTGGGTTAGTCCTCAGGTCAGTGCGTGGTCATCATTTTCTGAGTGAAATGAAGACAGACTCCCAGCTTAAGTCCAGCACATTTTCCTTTGCTATCATTCTGAGATGGCTTCTATTGAGCTTGATAACTCAAACAATGTATGTCAGGTAATAAGATTCCCCCAGGTTATTCTATTTTCTGGTAGAGACATACTAATGAACTCGATTAGAATTGAATAACTGTAGGGTGGGATCTGGTATCTGTGTCATGCAGTGCTTTGTTATGTCTTTCAGCATGTTGTAATATAAAAATATTAAACATTAACGTCAACATTTTTGATAGCAAACTATAAGCAACTATATTTTAGGTGCTTCTCCGCCCCCTCCCCCATTCTAAAATCAGACAAAAAAAGCCTTTGTGGTGAATATTTTAACTGGTGAATAAACATTGAGGCAACACTCTTGAACATTAGTTAATGCACTAGGTTATGATGAACTACATTTGTTACAGCAAATTAGTATTACTTTATTATTCTAAATTAACTTAAAGTTACCTTATTTATTCCTGTTTGTTCATAATATATAATGATACCTAACTTGCAAATGGTATGTTAGCAAGTTACAATATTCTCAACACAAGAAACATCATTTTAGAGACATCTTTCGGGAAGTGCCAAGTTTATTATTATGAATTACTATTATTATCATCAAAAATGCTTTAAGAAAATTTGAAAAATGTTAAATTAACTGTAAAATAACACTAAATTCCTCATCGACCAGTAGCAATATTTAGCTCCTTATTTCTCCTTTTATTTCTATGTGGCATTATATTTATTTACACGATGGCAGAAAAAACATGAAGTTATAATTTGTAATGTTTATGTGTCTGAGCTTGACCAGAGAATATTCCTAAAAGCCTGGTATATACTTCAATATAAATTACAAAAATGATCATATTCATTTTTATTTATTTACTTATTTAAGATAGAGTAATTCAAAAGACACAGCATATCAGAAATTACGCACGTGTTCTGGTGCTGACATTCCCTTTGTCTATTTGCTGCAGTGCGTGTCCATTTTAGCTTTATTGGAACAGGGATTGACAGACTGCTCACTACCCTCATTTGTCAGCACTAAGCCTGAGATGATCCAGCCATTAATTTCTAACTGACATTTTCCAATTTCAGTTTAATATAACTGAAAAGTTATTTCTTTTTCATTTGCGAAATGATGAATTCAAACATAATCAAATATATGTAGCACAAATGGTTTGTAGGTGTAATGAGCAGAACTGAAGAATCTCATGCAAAGGCAAAAGACTGAAAATGAAATCTTTTTTTCTCTGTCAGACTGATTACAGTTACCATCAAAAACAAATGCAACATGCAATCTGCAACACTTATTCTCTACGGTAGCATGTTCATATGAGAACATTCTTCAAAACAAACATCTAAAAACACAGTGTGACAGTAGCATACTTCACGCATTTGCTAATGGGAAGGTCTTGTATTAATACTGCATTTAAATGACAATGATTAAATACTGTCGGGTTCAACTAAGGTATAACTCTATTTCTAGATAAAAGTACTGCCTTAGTTTTCTTTCAATATTATTTCAGCACCCTTCTTTGACGTCTTTACAGGTTTCTTTTCTCTGAAGCTTTCAAAGTGCTGGGTTATTTTCTTTAAAAAAGGTAGAAAGTATTTCTCAGCAATTTGATTTGAGAATTGTGCTTCTCCGGCAATTTAAATACATCCAAAATCCTGCAAAGCAGCGGGTCTCTCTTCTTCCTTCCTCTTTTTCTCCTGGATGGGCATATAGTGTGCCAGGTCACACTTTGATCTAGACCATCAGAATCTCTGTGGGAGATCTGGCAACTCTCATTCAGCAGACAAAACAAAGCCTAGTCTGCAGAGTGTTTCAAAAAACCTTCGATTATATTTCAACACTCTGAATTTATGTTTTTTTGGAATCCGAATGAACAAGCATCAGCACGATCGTCATCCAACAGATATGGTTTTGTATTTTGCCTTTTATAGACAAAAGCTGGTTGTGGCTAATGAAGGCCGCTGGGAAGAGGCTGATAAAAATCAGATGAGAGCATAGAAAGAAAGATGGCTGCCTGCCAAATGTGGACAAGTTATTGGTGAACTGAGACACCAGGTGACAGGCCAAAAAACTGATTTCTGGTAGTACTGGCACTGGTGGATGCTAATAGGTGTTTTGTGTGAGTCAAAGGCATCCCGCTACTTCAGCCTTTACATTATGGTCCTGTAATGTGTGCATGGTGTTTTGGGGATGGTAATGAAAAGGATGAAACTTTATGATGATTCTCTTTAACACGGCATAACCAACATGGGGATTGTTCATGCAGTAAGACACATCTGCAAAGAGCATCTGCTAAATAACAAGTAACCAAACCAACAGAGACAGAAGTTCTTTTATCTCTTCTGAACCTTTGTGATGTTAAGGATGTTTGATCATACACTTGCTAGCTGTGACATTTTGCAAGTGGGTGTTATATGTCTCAATCACCTGATTCGCTGCTATGCTCCAGCAGCATATAGTTTAAACAAAAGAGATGCTAAATAAAGACAAATCTGCATGCAAGTCTAATACTTTCCTGTGAATAACTTGGCAAGGAGCAGAGACCACAGGGTGATCAAATGTGCCTTTGAAAATCACATTTCCACTCTGTAAATGTCAAAACCAGTCTATTAAAGGACAAGGGCTAAGCATATGATCTTGACGGTCAATCTTAACCACTTGGGTTGTGAAAAGGTTGAATGCTTTGACTGAAAGTTGATGCAATCAATGCTGATTTCATCTGAAATTGTGCAGAAACGGCGATATTTGTGTCTGGAGAAAGTGAGGCTGATGGAAAAATAGATGTGTGGAAACATGTTCACTTTTAATATACGCCACTTATTGAATGTTTTCTCAAACTCTTGAACAAAATTCTAAATTTCAGCACCAGTCACTTGCAATTCCAAACTCAATAACTTCTTGTATTTCCCATCTGCATTAATGCATCTGTCTGTCTGTACGCATTTGTGTATTGTTTATTTTATTTTTATTAGAATCCAATCTTAAATGTGTTTAAGGAGAAACACTGGTAAATGCTGACTGTTATATTATTATTAAACAAAGTATTCAAACCATAAAAATGACTGTATATATATATAAAAACATTGCTGTATAAGGCTCAATCAAAACCAACCCAACAAAACAATTAAGGCTGAATTGAACATGTTATTTAGTATGGTTAAAATAAAATAAAATAAAATAGCAAATAAATTTCCCTCCTGTATGTAGTGTATGTATCCAAGTAACTAAATAAACAATAAATAAATAGACTTCTAAAGCCACAAAATATTGTAATTTATTTGATTATTCTACACTATGATGTTTTTGCAGCATAATATATATGTATATATATATATATATATATATATATATATATATATATATATATACATACAGTATATGCAGAATATATAAATGTAACGATGTGCGTGTATACACACACACGCACATCATTACATTTATATATTCTGCATATATATATTTTGACTAGCCTTAATTATAAGTTTTATTCAAGTGCACAACACTATAACAGAGTATTCAGTGAGATCTTTAGCATTTGCACCATTCTAGCAAACAATAGTTTCATTACACTAGCAATGTTTGGGTAGTTGTCACTGATATACTCTAATAAGTATGCAGTCTCTAATGAATTTAGAGAAGGAACAAAATGAAGGAAACAATTAGAGCTTAACTTGGATCCAACAAAAGTGTGAAATGAATTGTTCCTAATTACTCTCAGTCATGATCACAAATGTGTTGATTGGCCTCATTGATGGCTCTAAAAGGGACAACTCCGCTCATTACATAAAACTCGGAGTAATGACGCTGGGATGGATTAACTGCTCTCACTTAAGGGCTGCAGAGAATCAAAGCACTAATCCTTTGCTCTCTGCATGGCCTCCCTCCTCCTCCTCCTCCTCCCTTCCCTGCATTCCCATACTAGCCATGGACTGCAGTGCTAGGAGTTAAGTGACAAATATTTGTTCTGGGCATAGATACATGGAGTCCAGTAGTCTGGGGAGAGCACAGAAATCACCTCTCATCCAAGTCCAACGCATCCAAATGCATTTCTGATAAATGACTGTCACTTGGAGACCGCTCAACTGGAAATGCACGGCCCTCGATGATTAACCAACAGATGCTAATCCAATGCAAATCATCACCCCTGTCCACAAGGGTAGAGGAGGAAAACATGAATCATTTGGGGACCAAGCCAAATAAAAACAGCCACGTGCAACACCAAGTCCTTATGACTTAAAATAGCTAATGTAGCCTCCCACACTGAATAAAATCGTAAGATTTACTTTGAAACAATTTTCATTAAGATATTTCTAGTAAATTTTGCAAATAATTACAAAGAAACAAGTTACACATTGGACTAATTCTTAGTTTTATTTACAACATTGAAAAATAATTTCTTACAAAAAATAAATAAATAAATAAAATAAAAAGATTTTTTAAATATATAATTTTTAAATTAAAAAAAGAAAAAAAAAAGTTGTACAATGCTGATATTCAGTGGAATGGAATTCGGGTGGATCTCAGCAATGGCGTGCAACACAGTCATACCCACTAGCCACTTTGGTGTGTTGAATTTTACATATTTTAACAGACCTCAACATTAATGATTGTCCGGGAGTATTTTTTTTAAGGGGCAAGTGAAAGAGAAATCAAAACAAATGAACACAGCTGCACACAGAAGAAACATACTGTGGTAAAAAGGTATATTTATAACATTAAAATATAGCCTAGTAGCTACGCAACATGGCATGACTAAGAGAGTGCCGTTTCCCTAAAAAAACGGTGCAAATTTGACATTTGTTTTATGCAAAGTTCAAATGAGTAGTTAATATTATTTTAGACACAATGTTGTCTGTTTTTGCTTGATTTGATTAACGAAAACCGTTCCAAACATAGATCACAGCACTCTGAGCAACTCTGCAGTGTTTCCTTACTGAATGATTCAGCATTTTTGATTGAATTGTGTGAGCCAATGATTCAAAAACCCTTTCATAATTACAGACACTTGCTTTGTTCTTGAATGAATCAGCCTTCTGAACAAATTGTTTAAATTAATGACTAAATGACTCACTCATTATGACAATCACGTACTGCCACCTACTGGCGGTTTACTTTCAAATGTAAAAGAGCCTATCATTGCAATTTATTTATTTATTTTTTGGATTTTAATATTTGTATATTAAACTGATTTAAAACATTAGGCTCATAACATTTATACAGTTGTAACTTTGCATTAAAACATTTCAACATCATTAAACTTTCTGTGTAAATGCTTCTAAATGCCATTAACCTCAGCTGCTTCCATAACTTCTGCAGCTGAAATATCGATTTTGTTGATACTGGTTTAATTTGATTGGTAACAACCCTATAGTGACTTATTATAATTACAGAAATTATTAATAAAATGTAAGAATTGGATATGAAAGATGACACACACATTTAATAAGGTTAAGGGAAAAAAATGTCATTTATGTAGGCCAAAAAAAATAAAAATAAAATAAAAAATAAAAATATACACAAATCACAAAAATATATTACAAATCAGTAATCTTTAGTATGCCAGTGAATATGCTGAATGGCTATAATTTTGGGAAATGACTAGCCACAGTGGCTGCTGAGCAAAAAAAAAAAAGTTAATGTCAAGCCCTGATTATAATCATTATAAATCATTAATAATTGTAAATAACACATCAAATTTTACTCTTCAGCTCTGTGCACAAATAGACTGAATCAGTTCTTTATTATTTGCATTTCACGACCAGTTTCTTTTTCTGATTTCTTTTCTTTTTCTTTTCTAATTTGAAAGTGATGTGTACCACAAGAATGCCAAAGCAACTTATACAGATCCTCTCATTATTATGCATTGGAAATGTCTTTCACAGGGGCAACATATGAATTCAAAGTATTTTATCAAAGGCAGAATCTTGTTATTGCTGTATTGTACATGCATCATCTTGCCCCGTATATGGTAATGCTCTCTTCAAGAAGGTCCTGTTTTCTCTGTGAAAATACACTGAATGCATTTTAACTCTTCCAGTTATGAAAGCAGTGAGACAGTGTGACATTTTCTATAGTCATCTTACATCACTTTTGCTCGAAAGACAATCCCAGTCTCTGACATTTAAACCTGTTCCCTCAGCAGCATTAATGCGGCATTCACTGAAGGCAATTTTGGGACCGTCAGGATGAGTGATGCCAAATTGTGGTATTATTTTTTAAAGGAATAAAAATGCCATTTTCAGCATATGTCGGAGATGAAACTACACAATGATGACAGACAATTTGACGTTTTTTGGGTTTTTTTTTTTTTGGACAGGACTGAACCAAAAACAACTGAATCCTTACTTGCCCTGCATGTTTGCCATCAAAGTAAACAGCGGCTAGAAACATCACTAAAGAGGGTTTCAACCAAGCTGGGATGAATTTACCTGTGAATTACAATTAGGACACTGAAAAAATCCTACATGTAGATTTATGTCATATATCCCCTGACATAATCATGCAAGCTTACTTCAGTTTTGTGTCATTTTGCAGACTACAGTCCAGCTGAAGCAACCTGGGGTTAAATGTCTTGTTCACTTTCATGTCATTTAAAAAAAAAAAAAAAAAAAGCAATGAAATGGGAGGATTTTTGTATTGTCATTAAATATGGAAAGGTTTCCACTACAGTTAGACATCTTAATATTTTATATGAGACAGGGCTGTGTTCCATTTAGAATTGAATAGAGAATGACTTTCCCGAATTTGACCCAAAGTGGTAAACTGGATACAAAATACTGATTAAAATGGGAATTTAAGAAAGAATTAAAATAATAAAATGTGAAGAAATGCATAGTGCTGTATATTACTAGTTTAAAACTATAAAATGTAATATTAGTTTGATAGCAAATATACAAATATGTGAAATACTATAAAATACAAATGGGGCTCTTTTAGACACATTAGCTGACAGTAATAATCCATGTATAAAATGCCATCCATCTATACTGTTAAAAACAAATAAATAAAAATAAATTACTTGATGTTTCTTTGTAAATAATTGTGAAATTTACTAGCAATTTCTGAAAGAAAACTGATTCCACATTTTATTAGAATAGATAAAAAAAAAAAGAAATAAAAAAAGAAAGTTGCAGATTAGTTTTAGAATAATCATATCCTGGTGTTTCTTAGCATTTCAATTCAATAAGTTTTTCTTCCTATCATTCAATGTCCTGTATTGTATGACTAAAACGAATTCAAATCCACACTCATGAACCGAAAGCAATCCAATTTTTAATTGTCCAAATCTGATATGACAAATACAAAATAGATATAATAATTAGGCTTTTATACTATCTGACACATGCTGCCATTCTAGACAGTCTTTTTCTGATGAAGATTAATGAAACAACCGTCTTGACCCTTGAAGATATTAGCCACCTCATCACATTACACAAGAATGAGCACCTGTATCTCAGGTCAAACCATGCAGTTAGATCAATCTGTAATGGGAAATGAAGTATTCTTAGTAAGCGAGGGGAAGGAAGCCAGCCTTGCAATGAAATGTTCAACAGTTCTTTAAAATCTCAAGCCTCTATTAGAATGAGGAGCAGGCTGACATTGTCAACGAGGTACATAACCTCAGCATTTGACATGGCAGCCAGCCCACCTCATGTCTTTATTTTTCCCATGTCACATCTCTCACAATGGGAGTGAACAATTGCGGTACACAAGAAGAAATCACAGATGACATAGTTAAGAGAATAAATGCTAATGTGAAAAGAGAACACATGGGGGGCTCTTTTGTATCCCTATAGGACGACTTTCATTAGTGTCTCTGTTTTGATGGATATAGCATAGTTTGGATGGCAGGTGCATCTCCACCCCTCCCCTGTCTGAGGTGATTTATCTGGCAATTTTGCACATCTGGAACAGTAACTCACAAGAGATATGAAAGTGCTAAATAAAGGGATAATAATGTAAGCACGCCTCAAAACACTGAGTTTTTAGGTAGATCAGCGAAAGAAAAATATGAATAACCATACATTAAAACAATGAACGCCGCTGCAGGCTTGTCATTAAATAACACAAAAGAGTCCCAAACGAACTACTCAATGAGCAATGAGCCTTGTTAAGCAAAAGGAGTAATTATGAAAGATTGTTCAAATGCATGGCAGATGTATTGAGAACTTGTGAGAGATCACAACAGTGATTGATGGGAAGCAAATGGGTCAAATCTACCAGGCTTATGCATATTCTATGCACAGTCTTGTTTTGTTTGGTAAATAAAATGTATTTCTTTCCTTATTACAATAAATAAAACACATACATTAAAGAAATAAATGCTAATAAAGTTATTTTTATAAAATTAAATATTAAATGATGATAAAGTGTGTTAAATTATGTTAAATGTTAAATAAGTTACAATAAAAAATTACAATTATGAAATGTATTAATAAAATTCAAAAAGCTAAAAAAAAAAACTCTTGAAAATATATTATGTATAGTTATGAAATACTATAAATAAAATTAAGAAATGTTAATACAAATATATATTTTTATAAATAAAGTGCTAAAATTTTATGAATAAAAATCTGAAAAGCTATTAGCAACAATAAACAAAATAATGAATAGATAAACAAACAATAAAAAATAAAATATAAAAGTATATAATCAGAATGTACTACTATTTTAAATGGCCACCAATGGGGAAAAAACAACAACAACAACAACAACAACAACAAAAAAAACAGTAATGTAATTACAGCATCTACCACAATGGTCTAACTGTGTCATGCTACTGTAGCCAAACCATAACCCTGGGTGTTAAAAGGTTGAAGGTTCAAGTGCCTCATGACTGACTGACCCGTGAACCACCTTCACTCTGTCCTTAAGAGAAACACTTAACCCCAGAGCTGTGGAATTAAGTGTATTGCTTCAAGTACTTTAAGTCACTTTGAACGCATCAGCTAAAATGCCTAATAAGTAATTAATTAGCCTTCATTAAACATTCAGCCAGTGCTCCAAGTGGGCTGGCACTGCAAAATGTTACCAAATCCTAGAATGATTTGGAAATTTTCCAACAAGCATTTTTTGCAAGAAAATCTGACCTGTGTGTGTGTGTGTATATATATATATATATGTGTGTGTGTGTGTGTGTGTATATATATGTATGTGTGTGTTTATTTGTTTGTTTTTTCTTTACTTTTGAATGTAATGATAGAATTATTTTTATTATTTTTTTCCCTGGTACTGCTAAGATGTGTTGGAAAGTGTAAAATAATTTCTTTGGCGCTCTACAAAGTCAGCCTGTGTGTGTCAGCATAAATTAGCACACAGGGCTGTAGTTAGCATTCTTGGCAGTGCCAAGCCAACATGCATATTCTCAAGGTAACATTGAATCGAGCTAGAGCGAATCTTTTTATTTTAATTCTTCTGTTCTCCTTTTTCTTTTTTAAAACATTTAAATATTTAACAGTTTCAAAGCGATGTGTCCTGCAGCATTCCACCATCTTGATATTTGGGCTAACATCGTAGAAATACTGGTAATGCCCCCTCCATTTAATATTTTCGCTCAATGTTCTGTCACTATAAGAAAAAGACTAATAAATCTCTGACATATTGCTATTTGGAGGGATATGACCTCAATCGCCGGCCCATATGAAATGAAAAGCAGGTGAAATTATTGATTTCTTTTTCACAAGACAGACTATGCTTTTTTTTTAATGTGAGCAAGCAGAATTGGTCTGTCACTTCTGGTCATAAACACAGAGAATTGGCTGTAGGTTTATGAGGTTATATACGGAAAATGGATCTCACTCACTCACTTCTTAACTTCAAATGAGGTCACAAGCTGTGCTGAGGTGCAAACCGGGGCAGGTGCCACCAGAGCTGCTGGGCCCAATTCATGTAACACATATATATGTAATCCACCATTACACTCAGTTCTAAATAATGCCACACCACAATAATTTCAGAATAAGGCTACTTAATCAAATCTAATAGGTCTAGAGAACCCAACAAAAATTAATGGAGTCGAGCAATCCTAATGTATGCCGTGCTAAAATTACACTTAATAAACAGCATGCATGCAAGTCTGTCAAGACTCCAGAGCCCATATGCTGTCTGCAGCGCCTGTGCTGTGCTACTGGGTGTGCATTAGGATGCAGGGTTGTCATTTTGGATTCTGAAGCATGAGCGAGCCACAGATGTTCCTTGTATGACATGTGCGAAATGGAGAGACAGACATGACTGGGCAGGACAGACGACACATCAACAGCATGTCAGTCATTACACACTTCCTTTGCTTTGCTGTTCTGCACTCACAACCAAACAAGACTTCAAAGAAAATTCAAATTATTTTTATTTATTTATTTATTTTTTCAGAAATAAAGAAAATTATTTTATCATTTTAATGAATCCTTGCTGATTAATATAAGGAAATGTGGGTAACACTTTATTTTAAAGTCCAATTATCACTATTAACAAGCCATTAACTACAACTTTTGCCTCAAACTTATATGGCAAGGCAAGGCAAGGCAAGTTTATTTATATAGCACATTTCATACACAATGGTAATTCAAAGTGCTTTACATAAAAGGAAGTGAAATAGTCATTAAAAATAATAAGAAATTAAAAATAATAAAAATCACAACAATAAAAGCAAAGTGATTTAAAAATTGATTTTAAAGAAATTTAAAACATTTAAGAATAGAAAGTGATTATACATAGTGCAATCAGTTCGGACGTAGCACAGTGCTCATTCAACAAATGCACAGCTAAACAGATGAGTTTTGAGTCTGGATTTAAAAGTGGCTAATGTTTTAGCACATCTGATCTCTTCTGGAAGCTGGTTCCAACTTCGGGCGGCATAATAGCTAAAAGCAGACTCCCCTTGTTTTGTGTGAACCCTTGGTATTTCTAACTGACTCGACCCTAATGATCTGAGTGGTCTGTTAGGTTTATATTCAGTGAGCATATCTCCAATGTATTTAGGTCCTAGGCCATTTAGAGATTTATAAACGAGTAAAAGTACTTTAAAATCAATCCTAAATGTAACTGGAAGCCAGTGTAAGGACCTGAGGACTGGTGTAATATGCTCAAATTTTCTGGTTCTAGTCAGAATCCTGGCAGCAGCGTTCTGGATGAGCTGCAGCTGTCTAATGGTCTTCTTTGGAAGGCCGGTGAGGAGACCATTACAATAATCCACCCTGCTGGTGATAAAGGCATGAACCAGTTTCTCCAAGTCTTGACTGGAAACAAAACATCTAATTCTTGCAATGTTTTTGAGATGATAGTATGCTGATTTAGTTACTGCTTTGACATGACTACTAAAACTAAGGTCTGTCTCCAGAAACACCCCAAGATTTTTGACTTGGTTTTTAGTTGATTGACCCCTAGAGTCAAGGTATGCATTCACCTTGATAACTTCATCTTTGTTTCCAAATGCAATGACTTCAGTTTTCTCCTTATTTGACTGAAGAAAGTTCTGGGACATCCAACAGTTTATTTCATCAATGCATTGGCAGAGGGAGTCAATGGGGCTGTAGTCATTTGGAGATAAGGCTAAGTAAATCTGGGTATCATCAGCATAGCTGTGATAGGCAATTTGGTTCTTTCTCATTATTTGACTTAGTGGGAGCATATACAGGCAAAACAAGAGTGGTGCAAGAATTGAGCCTTGTGGGACTCCGCATGTCATGGACGTCCACTTAGACTTATGCTCTCCTATACTCACATAATAACCTCTCCCTTCTAAGTATGACCTGAACCATTTGAGTACCATCCCAGAAAGCCCGATCCAGTTTTCCAGTCTCTCTAGAAGTATGTTATGATCAACCGTATCAAACGCAGCACTAAGATCTAGTAGTACCAGAACTGATATTTTGCCTGAATCAGAATTGAAGCGAATATAATTTATTATCTTAATGAGTGCTGTCTCTGTGCTATGATGTGCTCGGAAACCAGATTGAAAATTGTCCAGGTATCCATTTAAGTTTAAGTAGTTGTTCAGCTGATTAAAAACTACCTTTTCAATAATCTTACCTATGAACGGAAGATTTGATATTGGTCTATAGTTGTTCAACATTGTGTTATCAAGATTGCGCTTTTTCAGAAGGGGCTTAACAACTGCAGTTTTCAGGGAGTTTGGAAAAGTCCCAGAAAGAAGTGAAGCGTTCACCACTTCTAAGAGATCTGCTTCTAAACAGTCAAGCACACTTTTGAAAAAAGATGTGGGAAGTGTGTCAAGATAGCATGTTGATGATTTAAGGTGCTGTACTATTTCTTTCAAAATTTTGCAATCAATTTCTTCAAAAACAGACATAGTCACTTCTTTTTGAAATTGCGGTCGAATCTGTGTGACCTCTGCAAAAGTGGATATGCCAATTTCCTTTCTGATATTATTGATCTTCTCAGAAAAGAAGGAAGCAAACTCATTGCATTTACTGTCGGAGAGTATTTCATTGCTCCCATATTATGTTGATAATATGGGAGCAATAAGCGTATGTAACGCAGCAAGCCGACACTAAGCCTCTCTGTGCCTCTGACCTGAGGTGAGAACACGGGAGGCTATAGAACCAAGCGAATGTGTTAGGTGTCGCCCAGCCCGCAGCTCTACAAATATCTGTCAGCGAGGCGCCACGAGCCAGCGTCCAGGAGGATGCCACGCCTCTCGTGGAGTGGGCATGCAACCTGAGTGGGCAGGGCACGCCTTGTGCTTGGAGACAGCCTTTCCCTTCTGCTGGCCTCCGTAACAGACAAAGAGCTGGTCTGAGGTCCTGAGGCTTCGAGTTCTGTCTATGTACAGTCGCAAGGCACGAACTGTACAGAGCAAAGCCAGGCTGGGTCTGCCTCCTCCGGAGGCTGCGCTTGCAGGCTCACTACCTGGTCCCTGAAGGGAGTAGTAGGAACCTTGGGCACATAGCCAGGCCGGGGTCTCAGTACCATGTGGTCGTCACCCGGCCCGAACTCTAGGCACGATTCGTCGACCGAAAATGCGTGCAGGTCCCCTACCCTCTTGATGGAGGCCAATGCAACCGGCAACAAAGTCTTCATAGACAGAAGCTTCTGCATCTGCTGACCGCAAAGGTACGGATGGAGCAATCTGGAGTGCTCGAAGCACCAGAGCAAGGTCCCAAGAGGGTATGGAGGGAGGTCGAGGAGGATTTAACCGTCTTACCCCCCTAAGGAACCTGACGACCAGGTCGTGCTTACCCACAGACTTACCATCGATGAGGTCATGGAATGCGGAAATAGCGGCAGCATGAACTTTGAGGATGGAGGGAGACAGCCTACGCTCCAACCCTTGCTGCAAGAAGGAAAGCACGACACCGATTGAACATCATCGGGGGTCTTCTCGGCGAGAAGCGCACCACTCGACGAACAGGTTCCACTTCAAGGCGTAAGCCTCGTAGACGGTGCACGTGCCGAAGCAATGGTGTTAAGTACCTCAGGAGGTAAGTCACCTAGAACCTCCGCGTCCCATCCAGGGACCAGACATGGAGTTTCCAGAGGTCTGGACGCGGGTGCCCCGTCTCTGAGAAAGAAGATCCTTCCTCAGAGGAATTCGCCAGGGAGAGACTGTCGCGACGAGTTCCGGGAACCAGGTCCGGTTGGGCCAATAGGGCACAACTAGCAGGACCTGCTCCTCGTCCTCCCTGACTTTGCACAAGGTCTGTGCAAGTAGGCTCACTGGGGGAAACGCATATTTGCGAAGGCCCCGGGGCCAGCTGTGCGCCAGTGCATCTGTACCGAGTGTCCCCCCGGACAGGGAGTAGAACAACTGGCAGTGAGAGGTTTCTGGCGAGGCAAACAGGTCTACCTGAGCTTTGCCGAACTCTCCCCAAATCAGCTGGACCACCTGGGGAAGGAGTCGCCACTCTCCCGGTGTAGTGTCTTCCGTCTCTTTCTGAAGAATTACGCACAGTCTTGAAGTTTGATTCCAGAAGAAAAGACTTTATTATCTATACAGCGAGAATAAAGTCGAGATCCTTTCTGCAGAAAAGTCTCCCGATTGTCTCTGGGCTTTGGTATATATACACCAGTTTAAGGCGGGTTTCCTATACATTAGAAGCCCCTCTCATGTATACCCTTCTACATTTCGCTTGCGTTTGCAAACCTCTCTCTTCCTTGGGAGCTGAGACTTCCTAGACTTGTTATGGTAAAGGAAAAAGCTCCCCTGTATTTTTCCAGATGTTTCCTGTTTATACATTTTAGCCACATAGGCACTTTTAACACAGAGGCCTTTAGAACATAATAGAGGATTAAAAAGGATACATAAATGGCAAGATTCACCTTGATTATACTTGATTAATACAGATCATTAACAATAAAAATCTTCTTCATTCCTCCCTTTGAGACTTTATTAAGTCTCACAATTGCTTATGTCTACCCAGAGTGCTACTTCATAATTTAGTCCTTTCCATCAACACTATTTAGTGACTAAATAAGTCACACAGTCTTATCATCAATGACTAGATGATGCAGCAGCACTCTGGAGGAAAATCAGAACCAAACGTCTCTCTCTTCACTTGACTAAGAGAGAGTAAAAGATTCTGTCTCCTTTCCCTTTTTATCATATAGAAAACAATGTTATAAGCATAAGCGTGTATTTGGTTCAGCGCTTGCCTGTGGTTGTCACAGTTATGTATATTAAAACATAAAAATACAATCAAAATATAATACATTGAATATCCAAGAAAAATAGTTTGGATCCGTTGATCTTCAGCCCAGATGCCTTGCGCATCGTAGAGGGCCATCTATGGGCATAGGTTGTGCTAGTTCTTACACCCAGAATTCGGCTCTTCTTTACACCTCTTCTTCATAGTCATCAGAGTCGCTGGAACTGTCCTCCAAAGTTTGTTCATTTGAGATCAGCTTGTTTAGCAATCCTTCATAATACTCATCCAAGTTCCTTTCTGTGATTATTCGTTGGTTGTTTGGGACTTTTATCATTTCCATTTGTTTAACAGTAGCATTGACGACCAATGTTCTTAGTATAGGTAATACACAACAAAATAATAAACCTCCTATTAATATGGCAACTCCTAAAAACATTCCTAGTTTAGCAAACCATGCTCCCCAAGCTCCTAACTTTAGATCAAACCAATCCCACATTGTATTTTAAGTTTTTCAATTTGGTCATTACTTCAGTGAATGCTCTTTCTGGAGCAGTATTATTTGGTATAAAAGTACAGCATTGATCCCCAAACATAACACAGACTCCTCCCTTTTCAGCTAACAAATAGTCCAAAGCTATTCTGTTTTGCCATGTCATTCGGCTCGTTGCATCCAATTGCTCTCCATATGCATTAGGCATGTGATGATCATCAGATATCTTTCCACTTTTCTGCTTCCTCTCACAAAAGAATGTGAGCTCCTTGCTTATCTCTTTTTGATTTGTCATCAGTTTGCCCTTCATCTTGTGTCACTTGTCTCTCCTCGTCACTTTCTCCTGAGTTGTCCACTTGTCTGTTTCCTTCTCTTTCCACTTCCTCTTTTCCATTTGTTGGCTCCCAAGTATTCTGATCGTCTCGTTAGCTGTCCCATCATTCATTCCATCTTCACCAGGGTGACTCTTTGCGAATCGTTGCAATGGTCTTTCCCTCGTTGGCAAGGGAGGGTCGTTACTAGCACGCCGTTCATCCCTCACTTCATGCTGTGTGGGGTAGTTGAAGCTGGTTGGCGTATTTTAAGGTGAGAGATGTGGACCTGGGTGACACTTTGCAACTATTTTGCTGATCAATGCAAGATTCTTCCTTGAGGCCATAACTGCACACTCACTGGTTCTTAATGCTGGAGCAAACCATTCCTTGGCCTTGATATAACTGCTGTCACCTGTAAATGGAAACTTTCAGAGTTTTTGTTAGTGATATCAAGCATGCTCATTTGCTCATCCGGATAGTTATCCTTCTTGGTGTGACCTGTGGAAATATCATGTGGGTTGAGGGCTGTCCTGGCCCCATTTTTGAGCTCTCACAACTCCATTGCTGTTAATAAAATGAGTATACTATTTTCTATAATATAATAAAGAATTTGGTTTTACTCAGTTATCTGCATCCTTACAATTTTTTCAATTCATTTCAAATTTATTCCTAACAATTTACTAATTCAGTTATCTCTTTGTTTTATAAACTGAGTTCCACTATATCACTAGATAATTTCCTAGGCCTATCTAGCTCAGTAGCGTTGGCCTTTTGACCTGGAAAACATTCAACCCACTTTACGTTAACAGTCAGAAAGGCAATATTTTATCCTTTTGAGACAGAATCAGCTCCATCATGTTATGCTGAAAAGAAAGTTAGATGTGGGGTGGACAGAGCAAGCTTGCTTGCTTTGCCTTCCCATGTAATGCGCTGCGCAAGTGTGGCACTGTTTTTCTTTCTGCCACAACAATAACCTAGGTATTGACCAGGAAACTTAACCGAATTCATCCATGGTCTTTATTTTACTGGGCGTTCTTTGCCCTGTGGGCCCACATACTGTATTAAAATCTGCATACAGCTGTTTGGCAAAATAATTGATTTGCCTCAGTGTCTCGTCAGACACCTTCTTTCACTCCATACACCATCATCATTCATACTTTTTCACACTCTTTCACACCCCCTTTTTGGCCAAAAACATATTTTGTTTTGAATTTTCAGCTGATTGTGAACTGAATGGTTTTAGTTGTGGAATGCTACGGATTCTGAATATAACATGAAGTTTTTTGTTACACTCTACTGAGCGTAGACCTGGTAGCATTCGACATAGTGTCTAAATGTCATTATGCAACTGGACAACGTCAGTCACTATAAGGTTTGCTTTAACACTGCAGTATAACCCTCCTTTTTCTTTTTCTCAAACAAAATCTAATAGATGAATTGGTTTAGAATATTTGTCTTAGGCATTGTGCAGCTGAGAGAGCCAATTGTAATTTCTCAAATGCCACTTGTTTGTTTAATTTAAAGTTTAGTCATATTTTTTTGTTATTGCTCATGAGCTACTTTTGAGATGAGGATTAGAGATCTCTGCATAATTTAGGATCCATGGCCATCAACATTTCTATCTTGTTATCCCCAGTGATGGCAGCATATGTGATTTCATGATTTTGGATCTTTGGCGTTTTTATTATGATTTTATGCAATCTAGCCCTAGAAAATTGCCATTAAACAAAATGGAGTGACCAATATTTTTATTTTATCAGCCATATATATTTTTCTATTAGACATCTTGTCTACTTTTTTTTTTTTTCCAAAGAGATCAGCATTGTTGTCAATAATTCAGTTGTGCATTTTGCCCTAGTTGGTTAATGAAATAGCCCTCACTATGCCAAATCCAGCTCGATTTTTTTATCTGATTGGTGAGTCAAGCACCCACTTCTGTCTGTCAAAATCTCTTATTTCTTAAGACATAAGGCTGGACTGGTACCTATTGAAAAGCAGATTGAGAATGTTAGTTAAAACACAGAATTCAAAGAACTGCTGTGAGACCAGTGAATAATCAAGATCAAAATTAGAAACAGTCTCTAAAGTGATCAAATAAATGTGCTTCACCTGTGCGCACAATGGGAAGGGATGGAAGTGCTTCTGGTTAGATCATCAGTTTGTTGAAGCTGTTTAGCTGTTGCACTGGGTTGTCAATCTGTGATGGCACTCAAAGGCCTGATGTTGTGGTGTATGATCTCCGTTGTTTCTTTGCCTCTCCTCAGTCTGGCTTTTGATTGTTCTTGCCAGAGTTCTGCATTTCAGGATGTTCTCTTCACACTCAGGAAAAGTCTCAAGTGAAAGATTCACCTTTTCCTGCTTTAAGTCAACCTTTCACCATGCAATAGTGTTCACTCCTCTTTTCGGCGGGTAGCTGAAAATCCATCAGCCCCTCCCTCTTCTTCTCTCTACAGCTGTCTTTGCTTCTTCGCCGCTTTGTCAAGGCACTGATCCAGAAGCCATCTGAAATCTTAACACTCAGAGACCGCATTATTCAAACTGCACCTTTGTAAACTGTGACCAAATTGTGTCTGAGCAATCAGCTCTTTATCTAATTTTCATTTTTCAACCATCTCTTTCTATGGCCCTTTAATAAAAAGGTAAAAATAAGTAAATAAATAAAATAAATAAAACAGGTAATCTGGTTAAAAACAGCAGTTCCCTCATTCTATTTTAGTAAAGCAAGTTCTTCGTTGCAGAAAAATAGCAAGCAGTTTTTTCTTTGCAAAATGCAGAAAGCAGCAGTAATCTACCTTTATTATGTATTACAATTAAATAAAAGAATCCTTTCTTTTACAACAGTATGTATGGTAACTTAAAGACATCAATCATTATTTTTCTTCTATATTTGCATGGTTCAGAATAATCTAGTAATGTTGAATGGATTTTCCCAACCAACATAAAAATAATTCCCCTTATTTAATTTAATTATTTAATCAACAAATTCCATTATTTTTAAATATCCTATAGCTTTTGATTCAAAATTTCTATGAACTTGGTCACCCAATCTTGCTCTCATTCAACATTGCACTACACAAGTTATATTTAGTTAGCTCAAACTCAAAACTCTGAAACTCTGTAATGGATTAACCTTCATACTGTCTCCCAGGGACAACAAGATACACATTTTAGAAGTCTTTAGTTTTAAGCACGTGCAATAATTTTATTCATCTATTAACATAATATTAACATTAAATAATAAATGTATATCTTATTTTAATTAATCTATTATTATTTCAATAATCGGCAAAGTCTATATCTTGGAATACTTTTTTTAAAATAACATTCATACAAGTCCCTTTATTATGTTTATTTATTTATTTATTTAGGGCTTATTCTTTCATACTGTATGCCTTCATTTATAGGGCTTATTCTTTCACTCACTCCTTCTTGGGTGTGACAAGAGCTGCGGCCGTTCTCCACTAAGACAAAGGCACACTTCTCTCCCCAAACCCAATCGGAATTTATTCCTTTTCTCATTCACTTTCAGTCTTTCACACCCACATGCATTCGGACACGGACACAGTTTCAAACATTCTTCAAAACAAAACAACAATACAAAGCTTTTTTTTTTCTCGAGTATTCACCTGCTCCAGAATACTGGTTTTCTCACTGCAACCCCTCTTTCTTCTCTCTTTCTCAGTAAAAAAAACAAGACTCTGCCAGGAATTTTCAAACCTACCTAAGCTGACCTCTGACCTCAATCAGAGCGGTATCCGTAGGTCTCGCGCGCTCACTCCCTCACATAGGCCCAGATTTAATAAACATAGTCCATTGCTAGCAATGTATATCTGCCTACACCATCCAGTTTCAATTTAGGCTACTTATCAAGGCCATAAACAATAAACTAGATAAATGCATGCAGTTATTTATTCTAGAATAAAACTCCCTTTTGTTCTTATCTTTAAATTTAGAATTTTGGAAGAGCAAAATTTAAGTGTCTTACCACTCAGAGCAGACTGGCAAACATCACAAAATTATATAAGCAAAAATGCTTACCTGTGGCCACTTTTTGTGCTGTTCGTCAAAATTCTGCTCCAAGCGGTCGTCCACCTCTGCTGCTCTGTTCCAGTCCCTGTTCGGGCGCCAATTGTAGTGTCTTCCGTCTCTTTCTGAAGAATTACGCACAGTCTTGAAGTTTGATTCCAGAAGAAAAGACTTTATTATCTATACAGCGAGAATAAAGTCGAGATCCTTTCTGCAGAAAAGTCTCCCGATTGTCTCTGGGCTTTGGTATATATACACCAGTTTAAGGCGGGTTTCCTATACATTAGAAGCCCCTCTCATGTATACCCTTCTACATTTCGCTTGCGTTTGCAAACCTCTCTCTTCCTTGGGAGCTGAGACTTCCTAGACTTGTTATGGTAAAGGAAAAAGCTCCCCTATATTTTTCCAGATGTTTCCTGTTTATACATTTTAGCCACATAGGCACTTTTAACACAGAGGCCTTTAGAACATAATAGAGGATTAAAAAGGATACATAAATGGCAAGATTCACCTTGATTATACTTGATTAATACAGATCATTAACAATAAAAATCTTCTTCACCGGCAGCGCAGCTCGTGAGAGCTCGTCGGCCGCCTGGTTGAGCACACCAGGGACATGAATGGCGCGAAGCGACCTCAGATGCTTCTGACTCCAGAGGAGGAGATGGCGGGCGAGTTGCGACATGCGACAGGAGCGTAGACCCCCTTGATGGTTGATATACGCAACGGTCGCAGTGTTGTCCATCCGGACCAGCACATGTTTGCCCCATAACGGCCCCTTCAGGCGACTCAGGGCAAGGTGTACTGCTAGCAACTTGAGGCAGTTGACATGCCAATGCAGTTGGGGGCCCGTCCACACCCCTGACACTGCATGCCCGTTGCACGTGGCACCCCAGCCGGTGGCAGAGGCATCCGTGAAGACCACGGCATGCCGGGACACCTGCTCTAGGGGCACTCCTGCCCGAAGAAACAAGGGGTCTGACCACGGGCTGAAGGTTTGGCGGCATTCCGGAGTGATTGCCACTCGGTACGTGCCGCGTTGCCACGCCCACTCTGGCGTGAAGCCAGTGCTGAAGCGGTCTCATATGAGCAAACCGACCGGGGTTACTGCCGCTGCGGCTGCCATATGCCCCAGGAGCCTCTGAAAAAGTTTCAGTGGGACCACTGTCCTGCCTCTGAATGTATTCAGGCAGTTCAACACCGACTGAGCACGTTCTTCTGGGAGGCGTGTTGACTGTTCGACCGAATCCAACTCCATACCGAGAAAAGAGATCCTCTGCCCTGGGGCGAGTTTGCTCTTTTCCCAGTTGACCTGAAGGCCCAACTGGCTGAGGTGACCAAGCACCAAATCCCTGTGTTCGCACAACTGCTCCCGAGACTGAGCAAGAATGAGCCAGTCGTCGAGATAGTTTAGGATGCGAACACCTTGTTCTCTCATGGGAACAAGGGCTCCCTCCACGACTTTCGTGAAGACGCGGGGAGACAGGGCCAGCCCGAAAGGCAGGACCTTGTACTGATATGCTCGACCCTCGGATGCCGGGCAAACCGAATTGCATAGCCGAGCCTGATGGTCTGAATGAGCCAGCGAGACGGACTGGGGAGCGCTAACCAGGCTCGTAGAGGCCGCGCAAGCGGGACCAAGGGGACCTGCAGTGGGGCAGCGAGGTGGAACGCAGGGACGCGGCTCGGGTGGCTCTCTTTGGGAGGCGGCCCGTAGCGGGGTCTGAGTGTGCTGTGCAACATTTACCTGGTTCCACGGTCGGACAGGGGGTGCAGGAGAGGCCTGGGTGACCTTCTTGAACTGCGCGCTACTGTCCACTGGAGACAGAAGAGGTGGATGAGAGTGGAGAGGTTTTACTCCTCCCACTACTCTCCGAGCCCTCTTCGGACCCGGAGATGATAGAAACCGCTCTTTTTTTTAAAACCGTTGGGCCAGCGGCGGAACAGAAAAAAAAGGAAACAAAAGATTTACCACCCGGCCCTCCTCCAGGGGAAGGAGCGGTGCAGTCACCGTCTCCTGAAGAGGAGTCCCAACCATCTCCGGGTTGCCCGTCCTAGGGCCTCTTGCTTCTGGCTTTGCCGCCCCTCTTGGCGGGGGCCTGGACGGGCTGCTTGCGACTGGCTCCACGGCGCCGCTTGGGTGGAGGCTGTTGCTGCGGCGCGGGAGCGGGGGGCAGCCACAGGGGGTCGCCCTCGGCGACGAGCAGGCTGAGGTGTTGCCGGCGGCGGGGTGGATGCAACAGCGGACCGCCGTGGCAAGATGTGACTGATCGCCTCAGACTGCTTCTGTACAGCCGAGAACTGCTGGGAGAAGTTCTCGACTGTGTCGCCGAAGAGGCCGGTCTGGGACACGGGGAAATTAAGGAACCTTCCACGTACCAGCGAGCTCTTCATCCACCTCCGGGAAGAAAGGAACCGGGGTGGGTGGCTGAGAACCAGCTCGTGGCACCCCGAGAAACCAATCGTCCAGCCTTGAGGGCTCGGGACACGGTGGAGGATTCCACACGAGCCCGACCCTGTTGGTGGCCCGGGAAAGCATAGCCATCATTTCCGGATCTGTATCGGGCACAGCTACCGTACCCGAAGGAGGCAACTGCGCCGACGCATCATCTCCAGAAAGGTCTGACTCACCCTCCGATGCAGCTATTGACATCTGGTCATCGGAATGAGCACCGAAGGATACGGATGGTGCACACCTTTGAGATGGCCCACCACGCTCCCCCGGCAGCTCTACTGGTTGCGGAGTGCAGGAGGAGTGAGGGTTCCTAGGGGGTTGGTTCCCCGACGGAAGCGCACTCACTGTAATCCTCAGATCACCAGCGCCACCGCTCGCAGCAACCCTCCGAGGAGGATTGGAACGAGGCAGCGGCACTGGGACTCCGCCCCTTTGCAGGAACTGAAGTCTCGACTGCAACTCCGAGATGGTCATCCTCCCACAATTGGTACATGACTCATCCACAAACGCTGCCTCAGCGTGCGCTAAGCCCAGACACGCGATGCAACGTTCGTGACCATCTCTCGGTGCCAGGTAACGACTACATCCAGAAACACACAAGTAGAATGTCATCTTTAAAAAGACGCAAGCTCTACTTGTGTAAGCTCTTTTAGGGACTTTGCTCTTTTAATCAGTGCTGAAGCACGCAGGGGAACGGCCGGGCAACACGGACAGGGATTTTGTGCAGCCTGTCGTGTGCTCTCTCTCTCTCCGACGCTCACTTACCAGCTGTTAAAACAGCTTTTACGCGCTCTTTAAGCACCCCGTTTACCTCTTGTAGCTCTTTCTGCTCAAAAAAGGCAAAGAAAAAGAGAGAAGAAAAGGAAAGAATCGACCCCAATGCTGTGCTGTCCGCCCGCACTCTTCACACAAGGAGATCGTCCTGCAGAGACTCTTTAGATCACTTCCAGCAGAGAACACTGTTCGGCTCCGAAGCAAAAAGGTGAAGATGCAACGCACCTGCTGCTCATTATATACCCGCTCTGCGAGGTGAGCAGCTGCTGCATACGATTGCATGCCAATGTGCATTGGCTCGTTTAGTTACACTCGAAGCAGATTGGCCTCTCTAGCGAGATTCCTATTCGTCGGTCAGTCCAACGTACGTCGAACGTGACCGACTGAATGGGAACAATATTAATAATAATGGTTAACACAAAAATATTGAGAAGCACAACTGTTTTTAACATGCATAAAAATAAGAAATGTTGATCAACATATCAGCATATTAGAATGATTAATGAAGGATCAAGTAACACTGAAGACTAGAGTGAATGGCTGCTGAAAATTCAGCTTTACCATTACTGGAATAAATTACATTTTAAAATATATAAAAACAGAAAACCATCATCTTAAATTATAATAATATTTCACAGTATTACTGTTTTATTTTGTTTAATTTTGTTGCGATTTTCTGATTAAATAAATTCTGATTAGCATAAAATATTATTATTATTTGTATAAATTAATACATTAAATTAACAGTGCTAATAAGATGTCACTTATTTCCCAAAATTACTGTGAATCTAAACAACATGCATATGTTTACCATAAATAAACAAAAAGCCTGCAGGATCAGCTGTATATGTAACAAAATGTTGAATCAACCAAAACAACCTGGGGCCTAAGAGTACACAATAATTAGCTAATTTATTGTTTTGCTCAAAACTCTATAAAATGACTTCCTGCTTTATTATCATTTAAAGAGAGGGGAATGCCATCCAAGGATCTGTGTTCTATTAACATAATGGGGACCCATTAGTCTGTAATTAGGACCTAAAAGAAGAATAGGCAGGCCAGGCAATGCTTAATTTCCTTTGGACTGGAACAAGCCCCGGCTGAGCCTGTGCCCCTAAATGATTAATTGGTAACTATCCATCAAGCTTTTTTGTGGGTTTTAGATAACCTACAATACGGTTTTCCTTGACCACCCCTGTGATTGAACAAGTGGGCAGAGGTAAGGGAAAGCTCAACAACCCTATCGATATAGTGTGAGAGCACATCACTTCCTTAATCATGTGGACCGGCAGGCCGAAGTAGTTGATGTCAGAGGAAGCAGGAGGATTGAGGGCTGATTGATTATTCAGTCAGTGCACTTTTCGATCAAAGTGTGAAGTAATTAGGGAGTAATTAGAGCAGGAACACGGGACGTCCGTAAGTGAAGTGGCTTGAGTGGGACAGCACTAGAGAACAAGTTGTTATGAATGTAAGGAGAGTATAGTGCTGGTATTTACATCTCCAGAACAACTCCAGGGAGACTTTTTTCCCCACTCTAACAAGTTTTTTTTTTTTTTTTAACCCCAAATATTAAGCAACATTTACATGCACACTGACATCTTAAGTTGGCATATTCAATATTCCTTTCCCGAAATTAATTTGAATCATCATAACCTATTGTGAATGAGGTGGCTGCTACTGAAATGTCAGTGCATGTAAATTAATTATTCAGAATCCTCTGCTTTAGATTTCTCAGTGCTTTAGATTTCATGGTGTCCTTAATGTTATACAGCTGATAAAATTACACATATGCAAAAGTTCAGTCTACATTCAGCATCAGTATATTGCATCACAACATGCCCTCTTGATTCGAAACAGTTGTGAGATTCGCAAAGCCACTGGCATCAATTTCTAAAGATGTTTGCTGTGACTTCACATTTGTTGGATGGCTTGACAACACCATACATTATAAAATCTACTGCTATATTTCCCTGTGCATAACAAAATAAATAATAATAGTGGATGTTTGAGATCGCAGACAGCAGTACAGATCTGTTGCTCTAGGCCATGTCAGAATCTAAGGCTATTTAAAAATAAATACATAAAAAAAAAAATAATAATAAAAAATAAATATATATATATATATATATATATGTGTGTGTGTGTGTGTGTGTGTGTGTTTGTGTATTTATACATAAATATATCTAAAATATTCAAATAGCCATTTCTATTTTAAAACATTTTAAAATGCAATTTATTAGCAGTGAAACTGATTCAGTGTCACATGACTGATTGAAAATGACTGAAACTGATTCATTTCAGTGTCATCATTCTATTATGCTGATTATAGCAACCTGGTCTCATAAAAATGCCATGAGACCAGGTAGGATTATAAAGATAATCATATACAGTATTTAAAAAAGAAAACTAACAGGATATATATATATATATATATATATATATATATATTTCTTTTTATCTTTATAACATGCAGTAAATAAATAAAAATCCTTTTGAGAATTTTTTGAATAAAATCATTCCACTTTGTCCATTAGGAAGTGTGTATGGTTTAGTATTTGATTTATTCCCAATTTATTTATTGATACAACTGAGTACTTACTGTAGTCGCACTGCCTCAAAAGACTAAATATTAAAAAAAAAAAAAGGATACTGAATGAGTCTGTAACATTTTCCCTCTCTTTTGATCCCTTCATAAGGTCCTCAAGCATGTTTTCTTATGCTTTCATGGTAGGTTGATAGAGTTTTCAGGCATTGTTGAGCTGGTTTAAAAATTTCATAAAGGGAATACGAGAAACAAAGTGAGTAGGGTTGAGACAGGATGCTTCCTACCCAGTCTATGTTTAAAGTATATTTCTGTGGGAATGGCGGGAAATGAAGCAGAAATGAAGCCTGTCTTTTATGTCTCTTGTGTTGTTATCTACGTCTCTAAAGTGCGTACACAAAGAGTCACTCCCCTGACACGAGAGTTAACACCGGCTGTGGAGCTATGCGTGTCCTGGTGTAACTGCACCCAAGTGGATTGGAACTAAGCGCGTTCACTTCTGCCACTTTAAATTCTCTTTTGTATTGCCCTGCATTGCTGAAATATACATGGCCGACTAGTGAATGTGTGTGTGGCTGTCTCTGCCTTTCTGTCACACTATGCCCCTTTCAGCAAGTTTTTCTCAAGGGATTTTGGTGAACTGGACCATCTAAAACATACATTAAGTCAAGTAATGTCTAAGTTGTCAGGCCTGAAGCGTATATTTACATATCTTATGCATGCTAAATAAAAACATCCACATACAAAATTCTGAAAATTACACACACCAGAGCATGTGAGCGGAGCTGAGCGGTGAGAATTTCCGCTCCCCGCTCACGTGGGTGTTCGCTCCCCCCGCTCCACCGCTCAAAGTCGCACCAGACCGCTCCGCTCAATTACGCTCCCCGCTCACCTACAATTTCATCCCGCTCTGGTGAAATCGCTCCACGCTCGCTCAAATGTAAAATTCCTCTGCATGCCTAAAACCTGCCGTTTTCAACCGAAGCCTTACGCCTGGGAAACACTGCCTGCGTGGCGGACGTGGAACGGGTTTATTGCGTGACTCCTGCGAAAAAAATCCGCTTCACTTCTATTCTGTCGCGGGGCCGCGGTTGCGGTGTGGTTGGACCGCACCTGATATGCGCGTAGTCCGCAGGCAGTGTGGATGCTCTAATCTGTTAACATAGGCGCGGAAAGGAAAATCAACACGCAGCAAACCCGCTCCGCGACGCGTCCGCCACACAGCCTATATCCTATAAAGAACTCACAGCAACAGCAACATCAGTCAAAATAGAACATATTTATTTCAAACAAACACGATTAAAATACGAATCCTCACATACTGAAATCGTATCACTACATTCCCGTTCATATTCAACATCATTATCATCTAGTTTTTTGACAGCAATTGCGCAACTGTATGTCGGTTTGCTAAGACGTGGTCTTAGTGTCCATAGGAGAGGCATCGCGTTGCTGATGGTCGGCCAGACTGCGACTTTTTTTCTGATCGCGCGCGCGCGCGCGCGCTCAAAGGGCCGCCGGCAGACAGTACAGGTGCAGTCAGTGAGGGGTAGGTCTGTGCGCTGTGCCATCCAATGAGAGGTACATACTCTCAAGAACTATAAACTGTCACATAGATACCTGATTGGGCAGATAGCTGGTCAACTGATTTAAAAAATAGGTACATGTATTTTACTATGGCACAGTAATATAGTAATAATTTACTACTTTCTCCTGTTTTACTGTTGATTTCCTCTTTTCATGATCATTTGGAATGAGGATCAAAAGACAAAAAAAAAACAAAACATGCAAATAAGTTCAAATATCAATTCAATATCTACTATTTCCTGAATATTATGAAATTCAAGAGGACCGCCCCCTGATGACATCATAATATGCAAATTAGATGAGTATATTTACACCCCACATAAACTTTAGGTCATGCCCAACATTTTTCTAATTTACAGTAGATCTCTATCTTTAAACCCTTTCAAGCTACAAGCTTTTGAAATCTTGATGTCAAAATCCAGCATTTTTTTAAAAAAACCCTGGCGCCTAAAGGGTTAAAATATGTCTATATAATATAGGGCCCTAAGAAATTAGTTCCCTTTCAGTCGGTCACTCCGAATCACGTCGGGTGATCAACGAATTGGGATCTCGCTTAGAGAGACCAATCCACTTTGAGTGTAACTAAACGAGCCAATGCACATTGGCATGCGATTATTGCATCCAGCTGCCGCTGATCACAGCTTGAGTATAAGTAGGCAGCAGGTGCAGCGCATATTCAGCTTTTCGCTTCGGAGCCGAGCGGTTACATCGTTCTGCTCCTGTCTTCTGCTGACGAGTGAATTCAACAAGTTGAGCATGCTCTTTGGAAGACTCTCGTGCTGGTGGTACGGCGCTACAGTGGCGGTGGTTCTTCCCGTGTCGAGTGGATTGCACACATCAGGTTGCACTACCCCCTGTTTGTGTTGCAGGCGACCATCTCCCCTGTGTGCTTCAGTTCCCTAAAAGAGCATTCACGGGTGAATCTTTTTAAAGACGACATTGCATCTGGCAAACTCGACGTTACGTCTTTGTAAAGACGAGTTGGGTCTTGCTACAGACAACGTGTCACCCGTGCGTTTCTGGATGCGGTCGTTACCTGGTGCCGGGTGATGGTCACGATCGCTGCCTCATGTGCCTGAGCAGTAAGTACGCTGAGGTGGCATTCGTGGATGAGTCATCTTCTCATTGGGAAGGTGATCATCTCGGAGTTGCAGGCCAGGCTCCGTTACCTCGACAAAGGGGCGGAGCCCTGTTGCCTCTGCCTCGATCTGGCTCTCGTTCTGGCTGCAGACAGGCGAGGACTACTTCAGGCGGTGGCACGGGTGGTCTGAGGATTACAGTGGTGGCAAACCCTCCAGGGAGCCAACCCTCGAGGGACCATCGCTCCTCTTGCGCTCCTAAACCAGTGAGCTGCCAATGGAACGTGCTGGGGCCTCTACACAGAGTGTACCAGCAGTATCCTTGGCGCTCCTTCCGACGACCGGATGTCGATCGCTACGTCGGAGGGTGAGCCAGAGCTTCCTGGGGAAGAAGATTCGGTTGCGCTGCTGCTCCGGCGGTGGCAATGCCTGAGTGAGACCCGGAAATGACGGCTATGCTTTCCCGGGCCGCTGAGAGGGTAGGCCTCAAGTGGAGACCTCCACCGTGTCCCGAGCCCTCGAGGTTGGACAACTGTTTTCTCGGGGTAGCTTGTGCTGGTTCTCAGCGCCCTGCTTGTGCATGGGGAGCTTACCAGGTCATGGACGGCAACTTTTACTGCCAGAAACCGACCTGTTAGATCCTCCTCCCTCACCACCCTTGATGGTGGTGCAGCTAGGGGGTATACGGGGGTCCCCCCGGTGGAGCGGTCAGTTGCGATGCAGTTGTGTCTTAATACCGCCTCCACTCCTCTTCCGGGCCTGTAGGTATTTGTCTGGTCTGTTCGGCGATGCTTATGTGGCCTGTGGAGAAGCTGCCTCCACCTTACGCTACGGCGTTACTGCAGGTTTTTCAGGCTAAAAGCACTGAGGAACATGTACGAGGGTGGTCACGATCCAGAAGTTCTGAAAGAGCTTTGTATCGCTACTGACCTTGCGCTACGAGCGATGAAGGTCACTGCGCAGTCTCTGGGTCATGCGATGTCCACACTTGTGGTCCAGGAGCGCCACCTCTGGCTGTGTCTGGTTGACATAGGGACGCCGACAAAGTTCGGTTCCTCAAGGTCCCTGTGTCCCAGACTGGCCTCTTCGAAGATGCAGTCGAGAACGTGGCCCAGCAGTTCTCGGCTGCACAGGAGCAGACTGAGGCGATAAACATGTCCTGCCCCGGCGGGCAGCTGCTGCCTTCACCCATCCGCCGGCTACAGCGCCCCAGCCTGCTCATCGCCGAGGGTGGCCCCCTGCGTCGGCCCCCGCTCCCACAGATGCTCCTGGCTTGCGTGCAGAGATCTCAGTCCTACTGGCGAAGGATGCGATAGAGTCGGTCCCTCCAGCCGATATGAGGATGGGGTTTTACAGCCCTTACCTCATTGTACCCAAGAAAGGCGGTGGGTTGAGACCAATCTTAGATCTGCGCGTCTTTAACCCTCTGGGGTCGACAAACGCGGATACGCGTTTTGAGGCAGATTTTCCTGATAAGGCCGAAATGAGCTTGAATTACTCTGCCATTTTTGATCGTACAGATAAGAGCAATACACCATTCGAATCTGTAAGGGGTCTACTTTTATTTGTATACACTCATAATAACAACTAAACTTTGTGCTTTTGAAGAATAAAGAAAACAAACAGGGTTCGCTCTCTGTCTTCTCCGTCTCCGTGAACTGCTTTTTGAAACACGTCACTAAAATGAACTGTAACTCAGCAAATACTTCACACAGAGACATAAGAAATATATCTATAGAAAGCTTGACATGTCTACTGTTAAATGAAGTAAGTCTTACCGAAAACAAATATTATGTGATAAAGTAATCCGTATGAAACCAAGGACATGTCCAGTTTTTCCGTCTGGTCTCATTATCTCTAATTAGGTCACGCCCACGCGCTGCTCGCGCTATTGTTATTACAAATCTCCAAGCGAGCCATGCAGCATGTAAACGCCCACACCCCCGTAAACAAAGCAGCAACGCGTTCATCTCGGATACTTTTCAGTTTTGGAAGAGGAATAAGCCTTGTATTTACCTCAGAAACGTGCTGAGAGGGAAAAGCTTTGTTTACCTCACAAACAGAACGCGAGCGCAGCTGGAGCCGGCGAAGGAGGAGATACTTTATACCAAGTAAGTAATGTTTCTTTACCAATCCTTACTGTGAAGTAGCCTACTCTGTTTGCAAATACCTGCTCAAACATGTTTATAATAAGCTTAACAATAATAATTTAGTTTCTCAGTTATAAAATGTTGTTTTTGTATTGAAAGTGAAAATAAAAAAATGAAGTGACATACGGCCAAGTATGGTGACCCATACTCGGAATTTGTGCTCTGCATTTAACCCATCCAACGTGCACACACACACAGCAATGAACACACACACACCGTGAACACACACCCGGAGCAGTGGGCAGCCATTTATGCTGCGGCGCCCGGGGAGCAGTTGGGGGTTCGGTGCCTTGCTCAAGGGCACCTCAGTCGTGGTATTGAGGTGGAGAGAGCGCTGGACATTCACTCCCCCCACCTACAATTCCTGCCGGCCTGAGACTCAAACTCGCAACCTTTGGATTACGAGTCCGACTCTCTAACCATTAGGCCACAACTTCCCCTATTGTATTGTATTGTATTGTATTGTATTGTATGATAATATATGCAAAGCATGTGTGCGTCTATGTTATAAAATCACGTGGGCAATATTGGTGATTGCTAATGTAATAATATAGTTGCTCCTGATAAGCCTATCAACATGCTCACTAATTTATTTATAAATTTTAGTGGGGGGTGCTTTATTTATTTTGAATAGTAACAATATGTAGGCCTATATATTATAATAAATATAATGTACTGTTTTGCTGTACTTTGGATCAAACAAATGCAGGCTTGGTGAGCTGAAGACACTTCTTATAAAAAAAAAAAACATTACAAATCTTACTGTTTAAATAATTTGACTGGTAGTGTATGTATTGTCACCATGTTTGCTTTGTCTTTGTCCGTTCATTGTGTTGCTTACATCTGTTTTGTGTTTTCTTATGCAGTTTCTGCTGTCTCCCATTTTCCTGTGTTCCAGTTTCCTGCCACTGTTTTGGATATTTTGGATATTGCACCCACGATGTCTTGACTCTTCTGTTGTTTATTTGTTTGTTTGTTCCTAATAAACTGTTTAACTGCACTCGCAAGTGAATCTCAAGTTATTTTATGTGATAGTTATATGTTTACACATTGCTTTTTTCCTCACATTCTTTCTTGTAACTCTTCTCTCTCAGTCACACACCTGACTCAATGGCTCATTATGGAGCTCATTTATGCGGGCCTTTGTCTTCTCAGGTGTGAGTCACAGCATTATCCAGGATAGTTCACGCCCTCTCGCATAGAGCCTTTCTACTCAAAAAGTGACTTAGAAAATTTAAATCAATATATTGTTTTCTCTGAATGAGTGAGTTAGATTATTTTCAGATCATTTTGAAGCAAATATTCTAGGCTACAAGATCTAGTTCTCAAAAGTCTTGTGAACAAATGTTCTGTATGTGTTTTATGGCCTTATTTCAGTTACTTTAAAATTTTAGTTTTTGTCTAACCACACATAAACGTTGTTTTCTCAAAAACACAATCATGTACGTACATGCTGCTCACATATTATTGTAGCCCAGTTTGTGCTGAATACAGTGTTTTTAGACTTTAGCCATTAAAATGTTTATAAGCAACTGAAAAAAGCACAAATGTCAGGGCATGTCAAAACAGAGGGTTAACAGGGCCTTTCACAAACTTCCGTTCAAGATGCTCACGCAGAAACGCATCTTCGGGTGCGTCCGTCCCAGAGATTGGTTTGCAGCGATCAACCTGAAGGACGCGTACTTCCATGTGTCGATCCTTCCGCGCCACAGGCCATTCCTGTGGTTTGCATTCAAGGGACAGGCATATCAGTACAAGGTCCTGCCCTTCGGGCCGTCCCTGTCGCCCCGTGTCTTCACGAAAGTTACAGAGGCAGCCCTTGTTCCCCTGAGAGAACGGGGCGTTCGCATTCTCAACTACCTCGACGACTAGCTAATTCTCAGGACCAGTTGTGCGAACACAGGGACTTGGTGCTCTGACACCTCAGCCAGTTGGGCCTTCGGGTCAACTGGGAAAAGAGCAAACTCTCCCTGACACAGAGGATCTCTTTTCTCGGTATGGAGTTGGATTCGGTCGATCAGACAGCACGCCTCATGCAGGAACGTGCTCAGTCAGTTTTGAACTGCTCGAATACGTTCAAAAGCAGGACGGCGGGCCCACTAAAACAATTTCAGAGGCTCCTGGGGCATATGGCAGCTGCAGCGGCAGTCACGCCGCTGGGGCTGCTTCATATGAGACCGCTTCAACACTGGCTCCATGGCCGAGTCCCAAGGTGGACGTGGCAACTCGGCTCTCCCCGGGTCCAAGTCACACCGGCCTGCCGCCAAACCTTCAACCCGTGGTCAGACCTCTAGTTTTTTCTGGGCAGGAGTGCCCTGGAACAGTTCTCCAGGCATGCTGTGGTTTACACGGATGCCTCCACCACCAGCTGGGGGGCCACGTTCGATGGGCTTGCAGTATCAGGGATTTTGACGGGCCCCCAACTGCACTGGAGCCCGCCACCTTCTCCTCTGGAGTCAGAAGCGTCTAAGGTCGCTTCGTGCCAGTCACGAGCTGCACTCCTCGGAGAGTGGAGACTCCATCCCCAGACGGTCCAGCTGATTTGGAGACGTTTCGGACTCGCTCAGGTAGACCTGTTTTGCTTCTCTAGAGACCTCTCATTGCCAGTTGTTTTACTCCCTGACCGAGGGAACACTCGGCAAGGACGCACTGGCACACAGCTGGCCGCGGGGCCTTCGCAAGTATGCGTTTCCCCCAGTGAGCCTTCTCGCGCAGACACTTTGCAAGATCAGGGAGGACGAGGAACAGGTCCTGCTCGTGGCGCCGTACTGGCCCACTCGGACTTGGTTACCGGAACTGATGCTCTTTGTGACAGTCCCCCCTTGGCAGATTCCTCTGAGGAAGGATCTACTGACTCAGAGACAGGGCACCTTATGGCACCCGCGTCCAGACCTCTGGAAACTTCATGTCTGGTCCCTGGACAGGACGCAGAGGTTCTAGGTGACCTACCCCAGGAGGTAGCTGACACCATCACTTCGGCAAGAGTCTACAAGACATGCTTACGGCCTTTAAGTGGAACCTGTTCGTCGAATGATGTTCTTCTCACCAAGAAGACCCCCGGAAGTGCCCGATCATAGTCATGCTGTCCTTCTTGCAGCAAGGGTTGGAGGGTTTCTTTCAATGAAGACTCTGCTCCTGCTTGCATTGGCCTCCATTAAGAGGGTAGGGGACCTGCACGCATTTTCGGTCGACGATTCGTGCCTAGAGTTTGGGTTCATATGTAACCGAGACTTTTTATTTTCCCCCCAAAGTATGTATAATTAACTAAAATAATGTATACAATTTAGAAACAATTTATTAAAAGTTTAACAAAAATTTCATTTTTAGGCCCCTTTAAGGCTTTTCACACTTGAACTTGTTAACCCTGGGTCATCCTAAACCCCGGATAAGCGGAATCCCGGGTTATCTATAATCAAGTTTCACACTGCTCATACTATACCTGGGGTTAACTGTCAACCCTGGGTATTCATTAACAGACGTTTCACACTGTACATTCCTAAACCCCGGTTAACGTTCTTATTTGCATATTTGCGATGTCACTGTCTCTGATTGGACAAACAGCATTTATCCTTTGGCAAAGGACCTTTGCTGAAACTTCTGCGTCTTCATGAAGAGCGCAGGTCATGGTTGCTTAGCAACGGCAGACGCCATGGGAGGGCAAGCTACAGCGCTTTGGAAAGAAGGAGAAAGCGGAGCGCTTAGCGTTTTAAACGCGTTTTTAGGCACGATATGTTAATGGCCTCATGACGCACAAAGGCAAGAAAACAAAGACAAAAGTACAAAAGAAAGAAAACAAGAAGCAAAGTATGTGAATATTTATTTGAATTTCTTTTAAGTGTGGAGAGGCTAACGTTATTGTTTACTTGTACAGTAAGAATAGTACCGTCTCCTATTCACTCCAGTTCACAAGCTTTCCGTTCTTTACTTGTTACTGACGTGACATGAGCCTCGCTGCTCAATTTCTGACTGGCTGTATGTTGCCGAGCATCCAGCAGCAACAAGCAAACACCGCTCCGTTTCACACTGAACAAACTTAGCACCGCAATGCGGGGTTTACACCACAAATGCGGCGCTAACCCTGCTCCGGAGCAGGGTTTCATAACCCCGGGTAAAATGCGGTGTTAACACCGCTTTCAAATTACAGGTGTGAAACGTGTCTTTACCCAGGGTTAAAAGCGGTGTTTAGAACGACGATAACCCGGGGTTAAGCGCAGTGTGAAAAGCCCTTTTGAAATTTTAATTTTTTTCTGAAATTTTGTGTTGTCCAATTATTTTTTTTGGATTGATGATTAAATAAAATTGAACAATCCAAAATGGTGATAATTAAACAAAGACATTAAACATGAACAATTTAATTAATATTTAATTTATTTAATTAATGTAGCAGATTGTAAGTGTTTTGTTTACTGTGTTGAGGCCTGCTGAAGTTGAGTTTGGTCTCGAACTCTATCGCATACTCAGAGGTGGGTAGAGTACCCAAAAACTGTACTCAAGTAAAAGTAAAAGTACTTGAAGAAATATTTACTCAAGTAAAAGTAAAAGTAATAGTCTGAATAGTTACTTGAGTAAGAGTAAAAAAGTACCGGATAAAAAAACTACAAGTAGTTAGTTACTAGTTACTTTGGATCATATACTGCATATAGTATACTTTTATTTAGATATATAGATATTTAGATAAAATTTTATATACATACATGCATACATACATATACACACACACACATATATATATATATACACACACACACACACACACACACACACACAGTGCCGTTCAAAATACTTTTAATGTTTTTTTTTAATGTAATTTATTTCAGTGATGCAAATCAGAATATTTATCAGCCTGATTTATTATCAATGCTGTTCTTTTTTAGCTTTCTATTCATAAAAGAACCCTGAACAAAATGTCACAGGTTCTAAAAAATATTAAGCAGCAAAACTGTTCCCTGTTGAAAAAAAACAGCATATGCTGGTATGGTATGTTTTGAAGCATGGGATGCTGGTTTGAGCTGATTTAAGCTGGTTCTTAGCTGGTCATGTGCTGGTCCTAAGATGGTCCGACCAGCTCAAGACCAGCACATGATCAGCATAAACCAGCATCCCAGCTTCAAAACATACCTAACCAGCATATGCTGTTTTTTTGTTTTTGTTTTTTTCAACAACACTGGTAATAAATCAATATATTTGAATGATTTCTGAAGGATCATATGACTCTGAAAACTGGAGTAACAGCTGATAAAAATTCAGATTTGCATCACTGAATTAAATAAAATTATTTTAAAGTATATTAATTATGTATAATAAATGTATATATGTATATAACCTCTGACACGGAGAAGAGTGAAAACTCCTCACATGACAGCTACAGAACATCTGAACATAATGAAAGAAATGCACATTGACGGATCTTCTTCCGTCTGTTCTGCAAAATGTAAACAAATATTTCTGAAAGCGTAAATATTGTGAAAATATCAATATTAATTGTCTCCAGGCAAGGCATATTCTCCTGGAACTAACGCGGGTTATCGGGTGTTTATTTCATACTCTCTGACAGCTTATTTAATGAATAAATTATACATTGTATTTAATGTGTAAGGTACATGTACAACAAACTGGCAATGTCATAGTGGTATCGTGTACTGTAATCGAATCTATACCTGTGGAACCGACAGCACACGCGGTGTTCATCTAATAAAGGTCTTCATAGCTAGCAAACCATAGCCTTTGCTTTCAACTGACTGTTGATCCAAAGCCACGTCTTCAACGCTCTTCTACAACTCCGAGTGAGAACCGCTTCAGACGACTCAGCGCGTGCAGCAAGGGAACTGAACGAATCATTCAAACTGATTCGCGAAACGATTCACTGGTCTGCCAACTGGTTTGATCAAGCCTTCGAACAGAATTGACTCAAAAGAATGAATCATTCGCGAACGGGCATCGCTCATTGCCCAGAAAAAAAAGTAGACGGCGCGCTTGGAATAAATTGAAGGATTTTTAACTTGTACTGCATTAAGATGAAGTAACAAGAGGAGCGTCGCCCACAGTAACGAAGTAAGGCCGTGTTCACACTTGGCGTCTTTTTTGACTAGAAAAAGTTGACGAGAGCGCTTTTTTAATGAAAAAAAAAAAAGCTGGCAGCGTCTGTTACAAATAGCAGCAGAGAGCGTCTTTTGTTTCCATAGCAACAGCTGCAACGGTAGCTAGCGCTGTGTGCTGCAGAAACGTCGGCTTTTGAAGTTAACAGGGAGGGTGTCGGTTCACAGCGACGTTTGTGGGAGCGCGACATTATACGGGGAAGGAAACTGTATGGTGCTTCCAACAATTTAGTCCGGTTGGATGATGCACGGTTTCATACTGTTCCTTGTGCTCCGAAACTAGTACGATCTGTCCAGAGCCATAGAGAGAGAGAGTTGCGACGACTCCAATGGACCGTTTTTTTTTACAGCAATGGCGGATCATGGAGCCGCTCAATAGTTCCTGGAAGTTCGCGCTCATACTATCAGCGCCATAGAGATACAGCAGAAGAGACCGCTGTGATGAACTTTTAAAAGGTAAGACATTTATAGAACAAAATTGTATATTATCAGCACAGCAAATCAAATTACCTTGTGCATTAAAACAGATTATTATTAGATTATTCATCACTTAATTAGTAGATTTACGGGATGTTATTCATTCTCTTTAGACAGTTTCATTCGTTGTTGTGTAATTAAGGCTTTTAAACGTGATTTCTGCTGCTGGGAAGTTATTTAATAGATTTAGATTTATTGCAAAGGATGGTGATGGACCTGAGTGAGAATAAAAATAGGCGAGCAGTTTTCATTTCAGAATCATGCTAGGCTAAATTTCCAAAAATGTATTATATAGGCCTACCACTACTATTTTATAGAAGTAATCACAATAAATCTGTACTGTATTTTATACTTAAATGTCTTAGCTACTGTAGAAGCACTGTGTTGAAGGAGCAGATGCCACAGGACTGAAATGTGATGGAGCATCATTAACCATTTCTCCTGTGTTTTTCTCCTTCTCTATCTGCATCAGAACAAGAACCACCTGAAGACTCCCTGTAATGAGAAATCACCCTCACAATGAGTCTTCACTGGGTTTGGCAAGTCTTTCCCTGTTCTTTGTGAAAAAGTGTCAGTTCCCATATGATTACATCACATTTTGTTAGTGTAATCTATAGATTGCACCTGCTGACTATATCCAGCCTCTTATGAAGACTTCAGATGACCAGCACCTGTGAAGAGATGACGCCAGCCCTTGAGTGGACTTCAGATGAAGCTGACTCTGAATAAACATACAAAACTGCTAAATTTTCCTTTCATTGTAATCAACATGATCAAATCATGTAACCATTGCTTTAATTTATTCATTGTTTCTGAACTCATGACATTACTTAACTGCATGATTTGTAAAGCCTAATTTTAGAACATTTCTGCCATATGAACATTACTTTGACACAGTTACACCTGTTAACAGAACTCTTATTTGTAATGTAGAAACATTCATTTTCTGTAAAGCTGCTTTGAAACAATGTTTGTAATAAAAAGTGCTATACAAATAAATGTGAATTGAACAAAACTTGATGCATAATTTTTTTCTCCTCTCCGTGTCAGTAGGGAAACCATACATTCATACTCTTTTCTGTGAGTGACTGGAGCGCTCCCATGCAGCACAGCAAACTATAGTGGAGACCGTTCAAGGACAACATGCTTTATAGCATGTAAATAAGTGCATAACAAAAGTTAACATACATCAAATATATGATTAAATGGGTAAAAATGTTTTAAGTTATTTTAAATTTGAATATACTACAAATATATATTTATATATTAATAATGGAGGGGTGCACAATAATCAAAAACATTAAAAGAGATTAATTCCCACTTAATCTTAAAATATCTTCACTTATTTGCAATGAATTTTCAAAGACAACAAATTTAACATTCACCATGAGATTAATAAAACGACAATGAACATTAAGATATGATTGCACTTGACTAACAAGTTGTTAGAAAACACACACACAATTATATTTATACAGAGAGGCTGAAGTTACTTGGTAAAAGACCACGATGTCGTTTATATAGCAAACATGGGCTTGTACTATGGTAACGTCAGCCTAAAATATGTTAACATGGCAGGTAAGGACAGCTGACCACATTAATCCTCAAATATTAGCGAATTTTATATTTTAAAAACAACACTGATACAGCTACATATACTACGTACTACTATAGTAAATAAAGTATTTTATTGTCTACTAATTACCAAAAATCGCAGTTCTGTCTCACTATAGTCACTAACTCAATGCATTCCAATTGCCCGCAATGAACTTCCTGGAACTATTGAGGTCTACGTAAACCACGTGACGATCGAGCGTTTTGAACTTCCGTTGTCGCAACTCTGTCTCTCTATGGCTCTGGATCTGTCTACCGGCTATCTTCTCCTTTTTTCTTGTTGTTATGGAAACGACTCGCCACTCGCTTGTCATTGGTCAGCTGTCAAAAAGGCGCTTGATGTGGGGCGTTTTTTTCAGAAAAGTTAAACTTTTTTCAACTTGAAAAGACGCTCTGAGCTGCAGAAAAAGACGCCGGCGGTGGCGTTTTAAAAAGCGCTCAGGACCTTTTTGAAAACACGGTTTACTCCATAGGATTATAATGTAAAACAGACGCTGGCAGCTTCAAAAAAGACGCCAAGTGTGAACACGGCCTAAAAGTACCGTTTTTTCACTAAAAATGTACTTGAGTAAGAGTAAAAGTACCCATTTTTAAATATACTCTAAAAGTATTAGTTACCCAAAAAATGTACTCAAGTAAATGTAACGAAGTAAATGTAACTCGTTATACCCACCTCTGCGTATACCTTGTCAGCGTTGTGGGTTTGCTTAGCCCTTTGTTGTGAGAAACAGTAAGTGTGTTCAGCTGAATTTAATTTCTGTTTTGTCAAATGGAGTATATATATATATATATATATATATATATGTATATAAAAGGATAGTATACCGCAGCAGCCCTTGTGTGAAGACCAAAGAGTGTAAAGCCCATCGACTCTACCGTGCAACTCCACCGGGCAGGGACACCAGCGAGGGACTTAAGTATCGCTTTTGATTTATTCTCTTTACTACACCTTGCTTCACTTCTGTTTCAGTTTTTATGACCAACACTTATATGTTTCCATATCACTACTATTACTACCACTCGCAAACCACACATCACACACTACAATCCTAACAACCTGCACACTTTGCCTATGTCTACTAATACACTACACTGTAAAAAAGTTATAAGTTGACTTAGTTTAAAAAAATTGAGGAAACCCATTACCCTAACATTTTTAAGTAAATGATCATTAAAAAAAAAAAAGCTAATTGTCAAGTTCACTTAACTTTTTTTTTTTAATTATTATGTATTTAATCATTTTAAGGCAACGGGTTTCCTCAGGTTTTTTTAAGTTAAGTCAACTTTCACTTTTTACAGTGTACTTTACTTTTCTATTGGTCTCTGGAATTGTCAGTCTGGTCATCCAGCCAGTTACATCAAACCTTTTACAATTAATCCAGAACGCGGCAGCAAGATACATTTTTATTGAGCCAAAAAGAATGCACATCACACCTCTGTTTATCAATTTGCACTGGCTACCAATAGCTTCTCGCTTAAAATTCAAGGCATTAATGTTTGCCAACAAAACCACCACTGGCTCTGCACCCCTTTACCTAAATTCATTACTTAAGACTTATGTGCCCTCTAGAAGCTTACGTTCTGCAAGTGAACGTTGCTTTGCTTTATTGTGCCATCTCAAAGAGGCAGAAATTAACTTTTACGGACTTTTAAATTAAATGTGCCCTCCTGGTGGAATGACCTGCCCAACTCAATCCAAGCAGCTGAGTCCTTAGCCATCTTCAAGAATCGGCTAAAAACACATATATTCCACCTTTATTTGACCCTCTAACTCTAGCTCTCTCTATTCTAATTCTATTCTTAAAATAAATAAATAAATTGAAAACTAACACTAGCTTTTCTAATCTTTTTGTATTCTATCTATTTGTTTTATTTTTATTTATTATACAACAAAAGCAAAAAAAGGCCTCTAGCACTACCTTGCTCTAGGGTAAACGTACCTATTAAGCTCACGTACCCCATTAACCCTTTAACGCGTACGATCACACCGGTGTGATCAGCCTTGGCTGGTCCCTGAAGCATACGATCACACCGGTGTGATTAGAACGTTCAGTACGTCACATCATCAACTGCTGAATTCAAATCTGCTTTCTGGCGCGGAGCCAGATCAGATGCGCGAGCGCTTGTCGTATTATCACTTATTCAGTGTTTTCAACCATATAATGCTTATTTTAGATTTCAGACATTTAAATACACATAAGTACTAGCAAAACCATACATTTATAGTTTGTAAAATACACGCTGATGTCTATGGAAGCAGCAATAATGATCCTTACAAATATAATCTGACGACATGTTTTATTGATATCATATACAGATTGTGTAGATAACTTTAAAGTTTACTCTGCTCTTCTCCCAGTTTACTGGAGACTTACTTTAACGTGTTTCGGGAGGAGAGGATGAATTTACGTGTTGTTAATCACACAGCTCGGATTCAGCGCGAACAAACATGGCGGCGCCCATCACCCGGTATAGATCAACTAACACGGTCATTATAAAAGTGTTTAAACATCCAAATACATTTACTTGCACATATTTCAGAATCGGAATATCAGATATTTCATAATATAGTGAGTATGTTTGTGAATATTAATAATAAAAAAAGAAAAAATGAAATAAACGCAATCCATGTGTCATACAGCGCTATTACGGCTGCGGTGTGTCACATGACAAGCATGACGCGTCGCCATGGAAACAGTAAGGCTATAAATTCTAAAATAACGGTCGCCTAAAAAAACTCACGCCGGGGGCTCAGCTAGAATATTTTAAACTCACGTGCGAAAGGGTTAAGCACACTTCCATTTTTGAGATCAGATTATAAAAAGAAAAAAATATTTATTATCCTACACTCTTAGAAGAAAAGGTTCTAAAAGGTTCTATCAGGCGCTTCATATATGGAACCCCTAAAGGGTTCCATATAGAACCCATTTTAAGGGTTCAATCAAAAGAACCCTTTAGGATTATTTGTAGCCAGGAAAAAAAGATTCTATATAGAACCCTTTAGGGGTTCCCATCATGGGATCATTCTTTGGATTCAATTTTTGTTTTATTTTAATTACATTTTTTAAGCTTTAAACAGCTCATATAATTTATCACTAGAAAAACGTCCCAGGTTACGTATGTAACCATGGTTCCCCGAGGAGCGAGGCGCTGCGTCAGCGCTAGGGGAACGCCTTTCAGCGATATCAAGCTCTGAATCATATGTGTAATTAGTCCAAATGATGGCGAGACGTCAGGTGCGGGTGACGTCATGACCAGGAAGCTTAAAAGCACGTGATGTGCAGCCGGCTTCAGCTTCTAGGAATGAAGCATAGCTCTAGTAGGGATGCGGAAGTATGGCCCTGCGACGCAGCGTCTCGTTCCTCGGGGAACCATGGTTACACACGTAACCTGGGACGTTCCCCTTCAGGAACTCGAGCTGCGTCAGCAGCTAGGGGAACGAGATGTCCACGCCGCCAGACTTGCAAATCCCTGCCTAGTGTGGAAGAGCACAGCTATGGCAGGAGAACAGAGGAGCCTGGAGTGGCTCGGAAATCTAGGTCATAAAATCTGACGAAGGTGAGGGGCGTAGACCATCCCGCAGCGTTGCAGATGTCCTGCATAGGCACACCTGCCAAAAAGGCCTTAGAGGCCGCCACACTTCTCGTTGAGTGAGCCTTGACCCCCAATGGTGAGGGGAGATCAGAGGACTCATAGGCAACGGTAATGGCATCAACTATCCACCGGCTAAGGGTCTGCTTGGAAGCAAGATGACCTCTCTTAGGGGGACCAAAACAAACAAGCAGTTGGTCCGCCTTTCTCCACACGGCAGCTCTGTGGACATATGTGTCCAGTGCTCGTACTGGACACATACAGTTAAGCCTCTGCTGGTCGGGCTCCCTGAAGGAGGAGGACAAAAAGCCTGAAGTACGACAGGCCGTGGTGTAGAAGAGGGGACCTTAGGGACATACCCCGCACGAGGGTACAGAAAAACTTTGGCCAGACCGGGCGCAAAGTCGAGATAGGAAGGGGCCACAGAAAGGGCCTGCAGATCTCCAACTCTCTTTAGAGAAGATATCGCTAAGAGAAATACAGTCTTTAACGTAAGAAGACGGTCTGATATCTCCTCAAAAGGCTCAAAGGGAGGCCTACAGAGAGCATCTAGCACCACAGCGAGGTCCCAGGGAGGAACACGAGATCGTACCTGAGGCCTCAGTCTCATCACACCGCGGAGGAAACGTGTAACCAGGGGGTCCTTGCCCACTGACTGCCCACCAAGAGGGGCGTGGTAGGCCGCTATAGCCGCCACGTAAACCTTCAGGGTGGAGTGGGTTAACCCGGTGGAGAAACGAGCCTGCAAGAATTCCAGCACTGTACCAATCGGGCAGTTAACTGGGTCAAGCTGGCGGTCTTCGCACCACGAAGTGAAGAGTCTCCACTTCAGGGCATACAGTTTCCTTGTTGAGGGAGCTCTAGATTGAAGGCCCTCAGGGGCCACACCCACAGCTTCCACAACTCCGGGCAGGGGTGAAGGATCATGCCCTCTGCCTGTGAGAAGAGATCTCTCCTGACAGGAATCTCCCATGGAGAGCCGTCGAGGAGAGAAACCAGGTCCGAGAACCACACTCGGCCCGGCCAGAACGGGGCTACTAACAATAGACGGATCCCGTCCCGGCGCACTCTCTCTAGAACTCCTGGGAGCAGAGCGATCGGGGGAAAGGCGTACAGACGAAGCCTCGGCCAAGTCTGTACCGTAGCATCCAGCCCCAGTGAAGCTGGATGAGTCAGAGAGAACCAGAGAGGACAGTGCGATGTCTGACGAGTCGCAAACAAATCCACCTGAGCCTGGCCAAAAACTCTCCATATCTGCTTCACTACCTCGGGGTGAATCATCCATTCCCCGGGCCTTGGCCCCTGCCTCGACAGAATGTCTGCTCCCATATTGAGATGCCCAGGAATATGAACTGCTCTCAGTGAGAGAAGCTTGTTGTGGGACCACACAAGGATCCGGTGCGCCAGCTTGTATAGGGGTGTGAACGCAGACCTCCCTGGTGGTTTATGTAGAAGACCACCGCTGTGTTGTCGGTGCGCACCAACACATGGCGATCTCTTAGGTCTGTAAGAAAGTGTTTGAGTGCTCGAAACACGGCCAGCATCTCCAGGCAGTTCTCCACATGAGATTGCGTCCACTCCACAGACCGCGGGCAGGGTGGCCACTCATGACCGCTCCCCAACCGGTTATGTCGACTTAAATCTGCAGACTGGCTCTGATCTTTGGCAACTAGCATCAACTTCTCCAGACTGTAAAGTGTACTGTGTAGTGATCTGTTTTTTTTTTTTTTTTTTTTTTGTGATTGATTTTGTACCTTCAAAAAATATATATTTTTACAATTATTATTTAAAAAGTTTCCTTAAAATAAACAAGAATTTTTAATAAAACATGATGTGAGCTTATTGGGAACAGGGGTGTGCTTATAGGGTACAAAAATGTACCCATTAAGCACAGCCAGACTTTTTTTAATTTAATGATTTATATCTTAATTGAAATGCTTTTGTCATTTAAAATAGAATTAAATATTTTTGTGTGAGAGATTAATATTTTATTTTAACATAACATTTTGTACTGAAACCAATATCTTGTGCACTAAAAATAACTCATTGTAGATTTTGGTGAGCTTAATAGGTACGTTTACCCTATTCTTTTTCGATTCTGTCTGTTTGCTTTTTATTTATTATATAATTTAAAAAAAAAAAAGAAAAAAGCTTGCTACGTGTAACTGAGACTTGTTATAGCGCTTGCATATCATTGTTCTTTTGTTGATTTTGATTGCTTCCATTGTCCTCATTTGTAAGTCACTTTGTATAAAAGCGTCTGCTAAATGACTAAATTTAAATGTAAATCTTTTTAGTAAGATTTCCTTTATTTTTTGGCAAACAATGTGGTCTATTTAAAAAGTTATGCAATACTCCTTAGTTTTAATATTTTTGTATTATTATTATTACTACTAATATACTACCACTACTACTTTGAGAAGTATATTCTAAAGCAGTGGCAGCTGGTGGAAATGTTTGTTTTAGGTAGGGTGCCATATCCACTAATTTTAGCATACATCCCAGTATGTGTTACATGTTCTCTGTGCCCTTTCTGGACTTTTATGTTGAAGTATTTCCTGTGCCGTTTTTGTAGTCTGTTTGTAGTCCGTTTGTGTATTGGTTCCCCATGATTATGTTCCCCAGGTGTTTCCCATTTACCACACCCCCTTGTTATCGTGTTAAGCTTGTTCTCATGTATAAATAGCGCTTGTGTTCCACTCATGGTTTGTCAGGAAATGTTCGTGTTCATCCGTCTTGTGTGTTCCCTGGCTCCTAGTATCCTGTATGTTTTAAGTTCAAGTCAAGTTCAAGTCAAGTTGAGCTTTATTGTCATTCCACTACACGTGGGGACGTACAGTGGAACGAAATGTCGTGCCTCACAGGACCACAGTGCTACATAAATACAGGCATACAACAATGGAATAAAACAGTATAAACCTATACACAACTATCCTACTGATAGATTTTGACTATAAATGTACTATATATACAAATGTTTACCTATACATAGGCTAAAAAATACAAACTATACGAATGCTTCAGATAAATACTGTACATGTGCAAAGAGAAACATTGTTTTCCCATTTTTGTTTTCCACAGTCCATCCCAGGGGGGGTGTCCGTTTTTCAGGAGGGGTTTGTATGGGGTTTCAGAGAGGGGCAGGGGGATTTGAGTTCAGGGCCCTCACAGCCTGGGGGAAAAAGCTGTTGAGCAGTCTGGCAGAGCGGGCTCTGATGCTCCGCTCCCGTCTTCCTGATGGCAAGAGCTGGAAGAGACTGTGGGAGGGATGGGTGGAGTCCTTCACAATACTGTTGGCTTTGCTGGAGCATCGTGTAAGGAAAATATCCAGGAGAGAGGAGAGGGGCACCGATGATCTTTGCAGCGGTGTTCACTGTCCACTGTAGGGTCTTGCGGTCTGCTGCAGTACAATTCCCGTACCAGACAGTGATGCAGCTGGTCATCATACTCTCAATGGTTCCCCTGTAGAAAGTGGTGAGGATGGGTGGAGGGAGACTTGCTCTTTTCAGCCGGCGGAGAAAGTGTAGGCGCTGTTGTGCCTTCTTGGAGAGTGACATGGTGTTGGTGGTCCAGGTGAGATCCTCTGTGATGTGCACCCCCAGGAATTTAGTGCTGCTGACTCTCTCCACAGTCGAGCTGTCAATGGTCAGTGGGGGGTGGTCAACGGAGTTTCTCCTGAAGTACATCACAACCTCCTTTGTCTTACTCACACTGAGGGACAGGTTGTTAGTGCCACACCATTCAGCCAGCTGTGCCACTTCCTCTCTGTAGTGCGTTTCATCGTTGTTGCTGATGAGACCTACCACTGTTGTGTCATCAGCGAACTTGATGATGTGGTTGGAGCTGGACTTGGCAGTGCAGTCATGGGTCAGCAGCGTGAAGAGCAGCGGGCTGAGCACACAGCCTTGTGGGGCACCTGTGTTCAGTGTGGTAGTGCTCGAGGTGTTGTGGCTGACACGGACTGACTGAGGTCTTCCGGTTAGAAAGTCCAGGATCCAATTACAGAGGGAATTGTTAAGGCCCAGCAGGTTTAGTTTATTTATGAGCTGTTGTGGGATTATTGTTTTGAATGCTGAGCTGAAGTCAGTGAACAGCATTCTAACGTAAGAGTCTTTATTTTCTAGGTGGGTAAGAGCCAGGTGGAGGGTGGAGGAGATTGCATCGTCCGTAGAGCGGTTTGGACAGTATGCAAACTGGAGCGGATCGAGTGTGTTGGGGAGGCTGGTTTTGATGTTGTGCATGACTAACCTCTCAAAGCACTTCATCATGATTGGAGTCAGTGCTATGGGACGGTAGTCATTTAGACAGGACACAGGTGATTTCTTTGGTACCGGTATGATTGTTGTGGATTTGAGACATGTGGGGACGACTGCCTGGCTCAGCGAGGTGTTGAAGATATCTGTTAGGATATCTGTCAGCTGTTAAGCACAGTCTTTCAGTACACGGCCAGGTATGTTGTCAGGACCCGCAGCCTTGCGTGGGTTGATCCTAGATAGGGTCTTCCTTACGTCGGCTGGAAACAGACAGAGTGCCTGGTCGTTGGGAGGTGTGGGCAGTTTTTGTGCAGGTGTGTCATTCTGCATTTCAAACCATGAATAAAAGTGGTTGAGTGTATCTGGGAAGGATGTGTCATCATTACAGGCCTGTGGCGGGGGCTTGTAGTCAGTGATGGTCTGAATGGCTTTCCACAGGCTCCGTGTGTCTCTGCTGTCTGTGAAGTGATTGTTGATTTTTTTTTTTTTTTTTTGAGCATATGACCGTTTTGCATTTTTGATGCTGCGGGACAGATTGGCTCTTGCTGTTTTGAGGGCTGCTTTATCTCCTGATCTGAATGCTTCATCTCTGGTCTTTAGCAGTCCTGCAGTGCTGAGGTAGCATTGTCTGGCCATATTGTGATCTGCTTTTGAATCGGTTTGGCAAGTTTGAGAAGTGGTCTGTATGCTGGGATTAGCATAACAGTGATGTGGTCTGAGTACCCTAGGTGGGGGCGGGGTTCGGCTTTGTATGCGCTCTTTATTGTTGTGTAAACAAAGTCCAGTGTGTTGTTTCCCATTGTTGCAAAGTTCACATGTTGGTAGAACTTTGGCAAAACTGTCTTTAGCTTTGCGTGGTTGTAGTCACCGGCTATGATGAAAAAGCCATCGGGGTTATTGTTTGTTGTTCGCTGATGGCGCTGTACAGTTCACGAAGCGCGTCCTTAGTGTTTGCACACGGGGGAATGTAAACTGCGACAATAACAATGGCCGTGAACTCCCGCGGCAGATAGAACGGTCGACACTTCACAATCATAAACTCCACCAGTGATGAACAGTGTTTTGATACTACCGCAGCATTGTTACACCATTCTTTGTTGATATACACACGCAAGCCGCCACCGCGAGTCTTACCAGACAGTGATGAATCTCTATCCGCTCGGTAGCAAGTTAGTCTGTGCAGCTGAATGGCAGAGTCTGGGATGTTGTCGTTTAGCCATGTTTCAGTGAAAACAAACACACAACAATCCCTTGTCTCATGCTGTGTAGACCGACTGAGTTGAATTAAGTCCAGTTTGTTTTCCAGAGAGCGAATGTTGAGAGCATGAGTGTTGGAAGAGCCGGTCTTGTGGGGTTAGCCCTTAGCCTGGCTCGTATACCTCTGCTTTAATTACTGCCTCAATTCGGCATGGCATGGAGGTGATCAGTTTGTGGCACTGCTGAGGTGGTATGGAAGTCCAGGTTTCTTTGACAGTGGCCTTCAGCTCATCTGCATTTTTTGGTCTCTTGTTTCTCATTTTCCTCTCGACAATACTTCAGGTCTGGTGAGTTTGCTGGCCAGTCAAGCACACCAACACCATGGTCATTTAACCAACTTTTGGTGCTTTTGGCCGTGTGGGCAGGTGCCAAATCCTGCTGGAAAATGAAATGAGCATATTTAAAAAGCTGGTCAGCAGAAGGAAGCATGAAGTGCTCCAGAATTTCTTGGTAAACGGGTGCAGTGACTTTGGTTTTCAAAAAACACAATGGACCAACACCAGCAGATGTCATTGCACCCCAAATCATCACAGACTGTGGAATCTTAACACTGGACTTCAAGCAACTTGGGCTGTGAGCTTCTCCACCCTTCCTCCAGACTCAGACCTTGGTTTCCAAATGAAATACAAAACTTGCTCTCATCTGAAAAGAGGACCACTGGGCAACAGTCCAGGTCTTCTTCTCCTTAGCCCAGGTAAGACACCTCTGACGTTATCTGCGGTTCAGGAGTGGCTTAACATGAGGAATACTACAACTGTAGCCAAATTCCTTGACACGTCTGTGTGTGGTGGCTCTTGATGCCTTGACCCCAGCCTCAGTCCATTCCTTGTGAAGTTCATCCAAATTCTTGAATCGATTTTGCTTAACAATCCTCATAAGGCTGTTCTCTCGGTTGGTTGTGCATCTTTTTCTTCTACACTTTTCTTCCACTCAACTTTCTGTTAACATGCTTGAATACAGCACTCTGTGAACAGCCAGCTTCTTTGGCAATGAATGTTTGTGGCTTACCCTCCTTGTGAAGGGTATCAATGATTGTCTTCTGGACAACTGTCAGACCAGCAGTCTTCCCCATGATTGTGTAGCCTAGTGAACCAAACTGAGAGACCATTTTGAAGGCTCAGGAAACCTTTGCAGGTGTTTTGAGTTGATTAGCTGATTGGCATGTCACCATATTCTAATTTGTTGAGATTGGTGGGTTTTTGTTAAATGTGAGCCAAAATCATCACAATTAAAAGAACCAAATACTCAGGGTAGAGGTCTTCACGGAGGACCCGAGACCCGACCCGGGACCCGTACGGGTTCGGGTCTATGTTTTAAATGGTCAGCCGGGTCCGGGTCGGGTCCCAATCTATTACTTCGGGTCCCGGGTCTGTTTAACATTGTGTGTAATACCCGAGTCGATCGGAGAACACCGCACCCACCAGTGATCAGTGTCAGTCAGCATGCGTGTGTTTTGTAACTTGCAGTTTGTAAAATTATGTAGGGTTTGATACATAAATATAATTTTAATTTAGCTCAAATGGAATCATTTATGATTTTATAGGTAATTTGAACAGAATCACTGTTCTGCGGCTGATCACTGAGTCGGCAGCGATTCACTGAACGAGCCGTATAACATCAACTCTGCACTGGATATTAAAATCCAAAATATAGTGAAAACACTATTAATATGCACAGTAACAAGATTGGCAGATTAAGACATTAACTTGTAAGCACAAAACACAAGATACTTCTCTTTTGAATATAAATAAGACTTTATTTATATAAACCTAAGACAAACTAATCTAACATGAACACACGCATTCACACATTCACACGTTGCAGAAAGAGAGAAAGGATGAGTTTAGAGAATGAGAATGTGAAATCCCAAGTTTATAGCAATATGTGCTATTGCATAGACCTGAACAAACCATCAATCACTTAATTAACCCTCGCACTGAGTTTCTCAATGAGGCTAAAATTTATATTAAATGCACCAGTTCAGTTAGAATCTGGAGTTGTTTTACTTGCGTTGCCTTGTGTTACAGGGATTCCCTTCTGTCTTCGTCGTCGTTGCAGGAAAGGGGTTTTCCCGAGTTGGTGATTGGCTGGAAGTTCAGTAGTCTTTGAAGTGATGTCTTGGGAAGCGAATGGTTGGGCGTTGGCTGAGAATGGTCTTGGAGTCCGTTGCTGGTTGAAGTTTGAAGCGGGTGCAGTCGGAGCTGGACTTTGCGGCAAACTTAACTTTTGAACACGAGACTCAACGGAAAGAAAATAAACTAAAGTAAAAGAATAAAATGAGTAACGAGACTAGGTGGTTTTTCTTCTCATCGTGGTGTTAAGTAGCAATTAGCCTGTAGGCCAGAGCACGCTCAAAGAGCGCTAAAACAGCGTCAAAACGCAGTGGCGAGAAGAAGAAGAAAATGGAAGAAGGGGAGAATTGATGGTGTCCTGAGGTTTTAAACTCGGCTTCTGGACACATCCCATCTGGTGTCTTGACCAATTAGATAGGCTATTATCTTAGCTAGGGTTGTTCCTTCCATCATAAATCAGCATGTTATCAGTCACATGGTCTGAATTTTACACACTCTTGCAAAGTATAATTTTGGATGTGATTTCTATAACCAGAATATGATACATTTGACAAAGAATCAGTTGGAAGAAACGTTTCAAGCTAGAAATGTCAAACTCATACATACCAAACACGACTAACCTTAAAGTCATTCAATAGTTATTAGAAAGACATACATAATATGTGCTTAAAACATGATAGTCTAATGTGTGGTTACGTACATAATATAGTGTTATGCCTAGAAAAGTTCCTTTTAGGATGATTTTATATGCATATGAAAAGAAAGTCTCTGTGTAGATCTGTGGGGACCAAAAGACATGTTCTTTGGACAGAAGGATTTCCGTCTGGTTCTTTGTCTTCTATGTGTGGGGGAAAAGTCAATCTAAAGAAGCTTGTGATTTCTCTCGTGGAACACATGTGATGGCCATCTCTTTGACCATTAATCTTGATTATTCACCCCAAATTTGACGATCTCCTTCCTGCGTTGAACACTTATCAATAAGTGTTCTTTTGTCTTAATGTTGCAAACTGTTCTGGAAGAGGCTTGTTGGTTAGGCTTGCTCCAGAGGTCGGAGATAGGCATCTTTACGACGTTGTCATGTTCTCCTGGAATTTCGGCTCCTCATGTTTCGATGTCCTGATCGAATCTTAGTTTTGTCTGACTCGTTCTGATGCTACAATTAGGATGAGAAAATTGTGAGCGGGAAATAAGGTGAAAGAAAAAAACAAAAAACAAAACACGCGTTACCTCAGCCGCCAGAAGCAGAGCGCAGGCGGAGTTAATGTAGCCTACTACAAGCGGACGGTGATCATGGATTCCTTCATGAGTGATTTAAAAAAAAAAAAAAAACTGAAACAAAACTGAAGAAAAGACACACCTGTTATTGAATACGCATGCAGTAAAGTGTAACGCACTTCTTGTTCTACACATTTTTTGCAAAAAAATAATTGCTCCGAGTCTTTATTACAACCAACAAAAAGTATCGTTATTGTTGCATAAACGCAACAGTCGAAGTTGCCTCGAAAAAAAAAAACTGCGAAGTTGCATTAGTCATTAGCAAGTATACTTTTAAAGCAATAATCAGTGGAGTACGAAGGCTCTTTCAGTCGGCAATGGAGAGGGAACAGCCTAGCATGGATGGAAATTTATTGGCTAGGAGGATTGTATGCATCGCAGTCAGGGAGAAGGCTACTAACAGTAGTAAGGGATTTTTCTTTTCTTTTCTAGCAACTTGTTATTTGACTTAATAGCAGTTTGCTGTGCAATACGTGCCGATCGGGTGCAGTCGGGTCTGTGTCTTCCCAGCCGGGTTCGGGTCCAACTTTCGAATAATGGTCGGGTCCGGGTAGTATATTTAAGGCATTTCTCGGGTCTGCACGGGTTCGGGTCCCACTTTCAAATAAAACACGGGTCCGGGTCGGTTCGGTGCAGCACATTTAATTTTTGGACCCGTGAAGACCTCTAACTCAGGGTGCTTTCTGTATCTGTAGTTCGGTTCATTTGGTCCAGACCAAAGGCAAAAAATTATACATTGTAGCTTTTTTCAGCCGTTTTGGTTCCTTTTCACACCACACTGTTTGCTCTGGTCCGAACCAAAATGCAGTCACGTGACAATGAGAAGACTGCGCTGTTCTTGTGAGTTTTCAAAAGTTGGGACTTGATATGGTCATCAGACCAAATTTCTATGAGGCTCCGCACCTCCTCACAACCCCAAGTTTGTCTGCGACCTGTCATGCTAAACTGCAAACCATCAACAAACACTTCCTCATCCCATAATGCACAGCGCAGCTGACTACGGCAGCTGGTATAGTCCAAAAATGCGCAGTTCTTTTTGCAGTTGGGTCTGTTTGAGGTCGGATCATGTTCTCACCACAAACGAACCGCTCCAGGGTTCGTTTGAAAGCGTGCCGAGACCACCTCTTCAAGGAGGTCTCGGTACACTTGTTTGGTCCTCTTTTGGTGCGCACTCGAGTGCGATTGCTGGAAATAAATCAGATATGAATCATCTCTAGTTGAGTAGCAGAGTATTAATTTTGTTTGTTTGTGTTGAATAAAAGTCGAACTGACGCTGAATTGCGTTGCTTTTGAAATCATGCTGAGTGTTCGTTGCCGCTGTTGTCAGTGACGGCGGCTCGTGCACAGACGAGTGCTTCAGTCCCACTCGCTCCATTGAAACCACAAAATAAAATGCACACAAACATGTCTCTGCCTTTGATATTCAATCAGTGATGAACGCATTTGGTTTTAATTACCAAAAAAAAAAAAACACAGACGATGTGACATGCTTAATAATATCTATCACCTGAGTATTATTCCACTCGCAAGCTTTCAGTGGAGCTGCGTACATCACTGTCCTGAAGAATCTGTTCTAGGCCATATAATTATTTTGATGTATAGATGTAACTATTGCATTAAAAATGTTTCTATATGAATTCCATGTCAATAAATTAAACTCAATGTACTATTCAAATTGATTTGTGATGTCGCTATTTTTGGCTTGTTTCACCAAGTGCAGTGTAAAATGCACACATTGGATACGGGTCACTTTTAAAATAAATGTAAGCACGTCATCCAAAAAATCGGATAGTCACAAAATCGGAATTGGTCATCAAGACCTGCAGTGTAAATGCAGCCTACAAGTCAAGCTGCAATACCAAACAGGACCGCACGGAGATGCCAACAGACCACTATACTAGTCGCCTTAACCTGACTGTATATACAGTAAATATATAGGGATCCATTCAGAATTATTAAACAGAGCAAAACACAAAATAAAAACATTCTGTATCTGTTCAATGTGGTGATGTGAAGGTGGCTCAACATAACCAGTAAACAGTTCCTCTGTCAGAGTGTGGATTCACACCACTGACCATTGCAAATTACTATAAAAACCCACTTCTTCAGCAACTGTCCATTATAAAACACTTGCTAGACATGCAACCATACTGAAATGTGATTGTGCAAAAAGCTAGCAGGGAGCATACATACACGGTTAGTTTATTTGCACACTAATAATAATGCACGTTTCTAATAATGTACGACTCCTGTATGTCCCTGTAATCATCTTTACCTCCATTACAATCATCATCCATCAAAACTTGTGATAGAAAAAAAAGTCCCTCTCTTTCATACTTTGGTGGTGTGTCGCCCTAATGAAGAAACCGCCATTTCTACAGTACAATAGTAATAAATTTGTCACAATTTCATAAAGTTAAACTGTGCACATCATTCATGCAGAATATACAGACTGCACAGCCCTACTTTTGATTTATTTGATCAAAGTTAACCAAATTACATGAGATTCACCATTATACTGTAATTTATTTATTTATTTTTTCTGCAATTTTAGTCCACTTTTTTCCAATTTAGACCACTTTTTCTGCATCATAGAAATCATAAATAGCTACTGACAAAAGCCATGTTTCTACACTGGACCAATGCTAAACAAAGAGTAGTTCTCCTTCCTATATGGTTTATCAGGACGTTTGGTCAGCTACATGTTCATGATATCTTCAGAAAGGTGATCAAATGATTTATTTTGGCTCAACCATGAAGTATTATCTCACTTTTGGCAAATGAAAAATACAAAAGTCTGAATATGAGGGGGGAAAAAAGGACAAAATAAAAATAAAGAAGAGCCATGGAAATCATTGGCATTATGCCTGTGAGCCTGTCACAATCAAATTATTCTGGTTGTAGCTCACCATTCCTCAAGTCCCAACTCTCTCTGCTGCAGTTCATCTACACCGGCTAATCTAAGATCATGTTTTGTCTGTATATTTCCAATGTGACTTTCATTTAGTTGGATCGCACAGCTAAAAATTCATCAGTGGACCTAGTTACCGTGCTGCTGATGAGCTTTATTGCAAAGTAAAATGAAGCTCTTAGCTGGCATTACTGAATAATAAATATGCATGAAATTACATTTAAGCTATCTACAACACGAACGCACAGGGTGACAGAAGGTTATCGCAAATGACATTGACATGGGCAGTGTTCACATTTGCAATCATAATCAGCATCATGTAACTCCTGTTAGTACCTCCTGTCTGTTGGATGCATGTTACTTTATCCATCACAGAGCCTATAAGTTTCTGCTATATCAAAGCCTGTGTTTAAGGGTGAAAGATCAAGATCATAGTGGTTGATAACAGATCCAAACCTTAGTTTTATGATAGTCGGATATGAGAGACTGCTGCCTGTGCATTGATTGTGTAGCTTACAGTATTTTCAAGGTCATATTGGTCTAATGGTTACAAGCGCTCATATTTAATATAGTTTAAATTTGCCATGCAGATATGTTTCATTCTACATACTCCATATAAAATGAAATCCCAAGCAAGATTCAGAAACTGTTTTGCATTACACATCAAGCTAGCTGGCTGCCTGGTAAAAGACTTCCAGGCATTTCCCCCTCTTTCTCTTTCTCTGCCTTTTTACTTTGCTTGGAAATCACTTGAACCCTTTTAGTTATCAATGGCAACCCATGTCAGGCAGCTCAGGCAGAAAGTTTGCGCCCTTGGGGCCCAGAAAGATTGGCTTCTCTGGAACCGAGCGATATGGACTACCGCCCAATTTTGTTGGCTAATTAGCTTTGCTGCCCCTACCTTATCGGCTCAGGAGCCACGTCTGTACTTCAGCGTGTAGTGTAACTGTGTGTAACTTGTGTAGTGTAACTGACTGGCAGCAGAATCAGAGGTTATTTTGGGGTTATTCAGTGCAAATGGGCGCACACGCACACACACTACATAAATACAAATTCCTTAAATTGGTGTCTCACAATGATTGTCTGACTTAATCTCAATCTCTGTTTATTTAAAACACACACACACACACGGTCCATGTACCTTCAGATAATTCGTCTTTTCGTTTTTTTCTTTAAAACGGGAAATCGAATAAATCAGTGGTTTATCGCATATTTAAACCTTCTCCTGGGCATAATAAACGAATTTCAGGTGTTTTTCTCGGTCCGTGTTGCGTTCATTCGTTTTTTGATTTAAAATTGAAAAAAGAAACATGAGAAAACGGCACTATTTTCGTTTTTCGTTTTTTCAAAAAAATGAAAAAACAAGAAATCGCCTTGATTTGCCATTTTTACATTCAGGGGTAGAAAATGGATAAACAGCTTGAATGTTCGGTTTCTGACTCTGTTTTAAGTCAAATAAAACAGGCTGTTTTGTGTCTAAAATTAAATCAATTTATACTCATTATTAATGAAACTGTACTGTCTAAAATAAAAGTTAGGACTGCTGGATATACTAAAATCAATACTGCTCTTCGCTTCACTATAATGTAAATGCATTCGCCCCGTGTTGTCCAGTGCATCACGCAGCTTTGCCTTGCCACACAGATTTTGATAACTGGACAGCTAAATAAAATGTGCGGTGCGCCAAAGAAATAGACTAAAAGGGTAATGTAGCTGCAGCTCCTCAGGTACATACATATTTCTGCAATAAGCACCTAATAATTGCCATAGAGAATCTATGCGTACACAGAAGTAAACCCCGTTCATTTGTTAGTCTGGTTGTTTGATGAGAGAGAGACGACATGCAGTTGCAATAAACGCTTTAACAGCGGAGGACTCTTATTCTGTTACACAGTACTGCAGAAGACATGATAATGGCACCGTTTCATTTTTGGCATGACCAATCAGTGAAAAAGGGCGTTTAATTCCCTCCCACACATGGAAATCGAACATTGGAGCTGTTTATCCATTTTCTAACCCTGAATGTGAAAACGGAAAATCAAGGCGATTTCTTGTTTTTTATTTTTTTTGACAAAACGGAAAATTAAATTGGTGCCATTTTCTCATGTTTCTGTTTTCAAAATGTAATTAAAAAACGAATGAACGCAACGTACACGGACCTTTCTCACACTTTTAATTTAGTCTTCACACTCCGTTCAAATGCATCAAATTAAAATACGATAAAACCAAAATGAAAAATTAAGCTTTTTGATTCACAAATCCGTTTTGGTGTACCGGAAGTTCCCCGTCGCTTTGGGTCCGGGTCTTTTTGTCATCTTATAATATTTACTATATATTTAGATATTGATCACAGGATCGGTTTGAAGGTTTGGAAGGCTTTGCCGACTCTGCTGTATATGTATGAAATATGAATTCAAATAATGTACAAAGTAAATATGCCTCTAACAAGTATATTTTTTCTTGTAGTGCAGCTTCTCAATCTATATATAGGCTATACATAGAGCGATTGTATAATATATACAATCAGTGGCGCCTGCAGGTGTGGCTGTACGCACCCCAGACAGCAAGCAGTGTCGGCCCAGATCCGGCCCACAACTGGCCCGCATGGATTTCACACGGGCCAGATGTGGGCTGGATCTGGGCCAGAACTATGTTGCTGTCTGGGACTGTGCGTACCATGAGCACTCAGACTGACCTGAGATTTGCCCCGCAAACATTTCAGCAGTAAATTATAGGCCCGTTGTTTGTCCCACATTTCTGTCGACTGAACGCCAAAGTGAATTTCTGCATATAAATATTGAATATAAAAATCAATTTCTGTGTATAAATATTACGCCAAATAGAATCAGAAAATCGTAGGCCTACTAGGCCTATACACATTTTCATGAGCTCGGGTTAGACTAAAACAATTAATTTGTAGCCTATTTTACAAATGGGAATTTTAAAGCTGTTTTTAAAGCATGTGATGCATGGATTTTTTTTTTTTTAAAAAGGCCCATAAATAATTCACATATCAGACAAAATTGCCTTGCAGCAAATCCTTTAAATTTTAAGGTATTCAGAACTAGGGGTGTCCCCAACTAAGGATTTTTATAGTCGAATCGGAATTTTCGAATCTTGCTTATAGTCGACTGATAGTCGAATCATATGTTTGGGGGCGGGTTCAAAATACATTACCAAGAGTCAAGTCATACATTGGACCGTTATAATTACTGACGTTAACACACAGGGAAAATGTGTAACGGACACCTCACAGATACAAAAATAAATGTTTTATGTTTTGATTAAAAGATAGTTAACATTAAACGTCAGCGAAACCCTAAGAATTCACAACATTTTTTACAACAGCACTCTCATTATACGTTATGTAGCCTATAAGACAGTTAGTTATTAATGTTCTGCATTTGAGCTGCGCGCGCTGTAGATGACCAGTAGAGTGAAGCATTTGATAGCCGGTTTTTAATCAATGGGATTTAACTCATCATTTATATCATATAGAATATGGTTTGTCATTTATACAATATAACGTAAATATTAGGATTTATAGGCTATCTGCACAAAATACCCCGAATGCATGAACGTGTCTGTGCGGCTCTGAATGAACTCATTTTGTGGACGCGTTCTTCACGCAACAACGAGTAGAAACACGGCAACTAAACTCTAAAAATTCACAGCGTTTTATTATAATAGTGTTCTCATTATAATGTTATATATATGACAGTCCCAGTCATAGTTATTAATATTCTGCATTGTTTGCGCTGCGCACTGAAGAGATAATCACCGTAGTAAGCTACTACAAAGCGCTTTACTGTAGCGTAACTCAAATGCATTTTATAGGAGATAAATAATATATACAGGATATATATAAACCGGCTGAAATATTTTGAAATCACTTATACCCTACCTGATCGAAAAAAATCCATTCTTTCACTCTGTCTTGTTAAAGATTTAAATCCTTGCCGCCAAAATGTTGGATTAAGTGAAATTTATAATCTATAGGGGTGGTTGGATTTAAGTAAGAGTTTTTGTTTTCGAATTAAATTATTTCGTTTTACAGAAACTTTTTATAGATATATATTTTTATCATGTCTGTGAGGCAATTAGTTGAGTTTCGGTTCATCATTGTGAAGCGCTCCTGCTCAAAACTGAGACAGCAGCAAGCGCATCCTCTGTTTTCCTATTTATTTTATAAAAGTAAATTTTGGTGATATTGTGAATGCACACAAATAAAAGTAGACCCTTTACAGTTCCAAATGATGTATTACTCTTACATTTATGAGCAAAAATTACGGCGTATTTTAAGTTGTTTCTACTGTAAGAAAAAATACAAGTGATCGCACTGGTGCTTCCATGTCCTGTAAAGTGCGCTTAAGCTTCCACTCTCCACACAAACTGCTGTGCTGGATATGCGTCAGCGCACATTTATCTAGGTTAAACCTTAAACTAACATTTTGATGAACTGTTTCATATCTATATATTTTATTTTAGGCAAGTCGTGATGATTTCAACTCACTGCTGCCACTGCCATTACTTAAGAAAACCTTACATTTAACGAACAAAAAAAAATGCTCCAAACATTTTTCTAATTTTATAAAAAAAAAAAAAAAAAACGGAATATAATCACCTTTCCATTACATTCAAAACGGAACTAGTTTCTAGTTTAGCTGAAACAAGCTGTTTTGGGAGAAGGGGAAAACGGGCTGGTAATTCTGATAAGCTGCCACCACTTTGGCCACTCAAACGCTCCTCCTCATAGTGCATTAGGACCATATAGACACACTGTCACTCACCATACGCTGTTGGAAGAAGCTTGAGGGAAACTCAATAGTCTTTAATACACAGGAGTACCATATAATTGTAGCCATTGTGTTATAGAGAAAAATATTTATTTCTTAATGTGATTTTCCCCCACTTTTGTATTTTATTTTATTTATTTTTATTGTTTTACTTCAATAAAAGGTTAGATTTTTTGGGAAATTTTTGAATGAAAGATCAAATGAATAAACAATGCGGACTTATTTTCACAGCCTTCTTTGATCATACATACCAAGGGTATGAATAATTTTGAGTACAACTGTATATTTTATGTTATTGTATATTCTATTCATTTAAAAAAAAAAAAAAAAAACTAACTAACTAAAACGGAATTAAGAGAAATCTAATTATTTCTAGATAAATTAATAAAGGAAAGTTAATGGTAAGTTAATATTTTATAAAAACAATAATTATGCAAGCTAGTTGAGTAATTTTGCAGTAAATAGGTACCACATATCCTCAAAAGCATCATAAAATATGTTTTGTATTATACAGTCGCTCTATATATAGATGGAGGAGCACACACATGAAAAATATAGAGGTATAATTGTTAGAGGTATAATTGTACATTTATTTTTAATTCATATTTCATACATGCACAGTCGGCAAATCCTTTCAAACCTTCAAAAAGCTTAATTTTTCGTTTTGGTTTTATCGTATTTTCATTTGATGCATTTGAATGGAGTGTGAGAAAAACACCTGAAATTTGTTTATTATACCCAGGATAAGGTTTAAATATGTGATAAACCACTGATTTATTCATTTTCCCGTTTTAAAACGAAAAAACGAATTATCCGAAGGTACACGGACCACACACACACACAACAATAGTTGACCATGATTGTGCTGAACAATATTAACTAAAACAAGCTAGAATACGTACAACAGTACAGGGGCTGTTTCATAAAACAAGTTTACCAAATAAGCCAGGCTTATTTCAGTTAGTCTGACTTATTTTGAACCAAATCAAGTGACAATAAGTCAGACTAACTGAAATAAACCTGTCTTATTTGGTGAACTTGTTTTATGAAACAGCCCCCAGGACTAAAACAAAACACTAACACATGTAGTTGATGCTCAGAAAAGTCCCATTTAGACTCCTCAAATTATAATAAGCCTTCTAAAGGAGATGGGTTTTTGGTTTTTTTTAAAGTTATTATATTGTAGTTATTCTCTGGCCGGCTATCGCAAAAGCCTACACTTGCAGAACAATTGCAATAAAATAATTACAATAACAAAGCTGAACAATTACCTATTGCTTTAAAATAAAATGTTCATGAAGAAGCAGATGAACTAAAATGAATGTAATAATAATAATAATAAATTCTAGTTAATTCTAAAATTATTGTTAGCAGTAGTAAGCCGCTGTTATTAGAATTATAATTTTATAATTTAGTCATTTGTTAAAAAATAGACAGAATTATGTATCACTTGTGGAAGTCATTTAAGTATTATTATTATTTTTTATTTTTTTTCAAAGGCCATCAAAGGATGATTTTGTCCACATCTCCTAGTTACAACATAAACCATCAGGGGCTAGCTGGCTCATGCTAACTTCCAAAACCTTAACCAGTTGAAAACATAGACATTTTCCACAGCCAGAAAAGCACAACCAGACAAAATACATTTGTATGTTATCAAAACCACAGAGGGTACCAAAAGCAGATCTAAGGCCTACACAATAGCAATCAAAATGTCTATACAAACAGACCAATATCAAAGCAGACACTATAAATAGCACATACAGCAAAAGAGAGATACAATAAATAGTTACTCACCATACTTTCTCTGTAAAGCTGAAGAATACATCACAGTTGTCAGTTGAATCTTCTCATTTCAAAGTAATTCCATTCAACTCTGAACATGTAGGTCAGATCAAATACAAACTACTTCCTGTATTAAAAGTAAAGTGCAGCAGTGGCCGTTTTTTTTTTTTTTTTAATAAATAAAATAAAATTGATACACAAAAAACAGTTTTGAGTGAGCAGTTCATGTGATTTGCCTGGCACAGCCATCTTAGGCCACAGAACGACATGTTTGCCAGTGTAAATGCAATTCTGCACTGGAACTTTTGTGAGTGACTTTAAAGGTATTTTTTATTTTTATTTTTTGTTTGTTTTTTAGGTCAGTATATCATTGGTATTGTTACTGATATGTAGGTTAATGTCACTGCATTGTGGATTCATTCTGTTGTGTTGTTTGCAATTTTTTCTGTGCTGTCAGCTTTTGTTTACTTTGTTGTGCTGTATTCTCCTGCGCCACTAGGTTAGTGCAGCTGGTTGTTTATAATTATTTTGCCAAAAAAAAAAAAAAAACAATTCCTCAAACAAGCATTTACCATTTACTTTAGGAGCACAGAATCTAGCAGGACAAGACTGTTAGTTTTGTTGTGTTACTGTCTCATCTTCAGCAAAGATTTGAAAAGTGTAACTGTCTTAAATATCTAAGATAGATATTTTTGGAACTTAAGAGTGCTTAAGGGTGTAATTTTCCCTTTTATACCTCCCTTTTTCCTTTCCTCTCACCAAATCAGTCAAGGCAAATGATAGTTTTTCCACGCTTTCTGAGATTACACAATTTACCATTTAACTCGCAGGAGATTCTGGCAGGTTTTTGAACTCTTTTGAAATGTGCTCTTGTTTATGTGCCTGTTGCAGCCAATTATTATTTTCAGAACCAGTCATTTCACACCTAGTTATCATTTTATTATGAAATAAATATTTATATGGATATAACAGACTCGTTTGCGAAGTTTCAATCAATATGTCTGTCCAGCACCCATTCAGGCAAAATCCATTACTTTCTGTCATGTGACTGCTAAAGCAGAGATGGTTTTCACAGAAGAAAATTACAGACTGAAATGAACACAATAATTTTTTTTTTGTTTGTTTGTTTTTTCTTTTGGTCAAAGAGCCTCTCCATTCAATTTCACACAGAGATTTGCTTCACACTTTAATTATTTGCCACACTTGCATGACCTACAAATGTCTGTATAGATAGCTCAAATGAGATATAATGGCTTGAAACTTTATAATTAATTCATATTTGACAAGATAAGCAGCAAACCCTTGCCAGTGTGTATTATGTTTCTAAATACTGTATCTTGCATTTAAAGATATTTATTCGAAGCTGTGGTCCAACACACCCCACCCACCTATAAGAAATACACTGTCTTCTGTGTATAATGATCCATACAAACTCTCACCATCGAGGAGACCACTGAGGATGAAAGAAAGTGAATGATGAGTACTGTCAGACCGGAGCTCCCTAATGGCCATCTAATGTGTTTCTAGCCAACATTTAGCTCCGGGGGTTCTTCACTGGGCATATTGTATATATGTAAGGCCACCCCTCACAGTAGTTGAGGCCAATGTAATTGTTCTCATGCCATTAAAATTTGATTTGTTGGATAAGTAATGTGGTTATACCCTCTTCAGATCTTGATCTCTCTCTGCTTCGGAACATCAGCAACCCTGATTTAATTTCTAAAGCAAACTGATTTTAACATCTTTGTCCACTGCTTGTGTCTACTTTTATTTCCCATAGCTGTGAGAGGAATTAACTAGATTTGATGGGAGATGTTAAAGTTTGTAACAAGTGATGGATTTTTGTTTATGCTGCATTATTTACTCACCCTCATGTTGTTTCAAACCTGCACTGGAGAAAAAGTGGAGGATTTATTTTGAACGAGTTTTTACTCAGAAATTGTTAGTAAATTTTACAAATAATTATAAAGAAACAGCAAGTAACACATTGACTGAACTGAAAAAGTATTTTCTTTTAAAATGTACTTCAGTGATCTTTGTTTACTGCTAGCTTTCTTCCAAGTTTTCTGAAGCCAAACTATAATGTATTCATTTATTTATTGGCAATTAAAGCTGCAGTCCGTAAGCTTTGCCTCGTTGTCGCCATCTCTGTTAGAAAACCTGGAATTGCAGCTCTGTGCGGAATTACCTTCCTTGCGTGGGGTTGTACTCCAGCACGGCTCCAGTGTGGATGAATCAAATGTTTTGAGGAGTATGTGTATCAGTCTGTCAGTCTGTCAGTCACCGTACCAGTGTGGATACTGTACTTAGGAGTCAGAGATTCTAGCCTACGTCTTGGTATATATGACCCAAATAAGAATTTTCACCATATATTGCCATCTGAACAAGTAAGTAACAAGTCTTCCACATTTGTTCTGACCAACTGAGGAAAAAAAGCATTACAATAAATTGTGCTACCAATAGTAATTAAATCTAACGATCAGTTAGTTCATATCGCATCTAACCATGCAAATTATTATTATTGTTATACTTTATTCTCAAGTTATTAATGTTAACAACATCAGCATTGCGTGACAATGAGTATAGGGTGTATTAGCATGTAGATTTCAATTTCTGTACAGTCTAATCTCTAATTGTCATACCATTTGAATTTCATATTTAAAAATTATTTTAACCCTATGAGCAAACTATGCTCCCTTCGAACTGATTTTCTTTAAAATGCAAATCTTGTGTAATCCCGGGCTATCTGTAATCAGAAGCACATTTAAAACTGAAATATAATTTCATTTCATTCACATGTGTTTCATAAACACATAATCCTTTCTGGATTACAATCCGCCATCAAAATGACACATTTAATTATTCTAGCTGCTGTGAGAAAAGGCTATAAATGATCCGCCACCTGCAGGATCCTCACATGAGATAGCCTAGTAGCCAGGACAACTTCTTTATGTTTACAGATGTGACGTAATGACGCAGCAGCATGCTCGAATTTCCCACGAAAACCTACCCGTACCACATTATTATAAGCTAACCGTTGTGAATCGGGCTAAAGTAAGGTGATAGTTTTGAACACTGGCTGGTTATGTACTTGCTCAAATATTGATTTAGAATAATTTTTAACCCAAAAAAGTTAAATTAAATTAATCTAAGTTTAATTAAGCTTTAAATTAATAAGGCAGATATGCAAAATATTTGCCATGTTTTATTTATTAGCCACTTGTTTGCAGCATTGCATGTGATTGCAACACCAAAAATACCTCAATTTTTCCATTCTACTGAAATAATGTGAACGTTATGTACACTGAACAAAATTAACAACATTCCACAGGCCACAACCAACAACCTGATCAACTCTATGCGAAGGAGATGTGTTGCACTGTGTGAGGCAAATGGTGGTCACACCAGATACTGACTGGTTTTCGGGATGCGTTTGCATCAGTGCACATTCATTATTAATTATATTGTCATTTTCACTCCATCATTCATCTCAACAAGATGCCATGTTCTCTTTGCTAAGCTCCATAAATGCAAACAGACAAGCCTGTCCTCTTTTTTTTTTTTTTTTTGTTACTTTTTGAAAAAAATCAGAATGATTTGCTGCTGGACTCAGGCATTCTGCATGAATGATTTTCCTGTCTCAAGGAGAGACATGAGACCAAGGTGTCGGCTGATATGTGTCCATTTTAGCAGTGGAAAGGGGAAAGGTGCTGTTATTCTATGAGAAACCCCTGTCTGCCTATTGAGGTCTCCAACTATTAACCCAGGAGAGCTAAAAGCTGGACATCACACAGACAGCATTCGCTGAGGTGGATGACAGAGTGCCCCCTGGTTGCCAGGGTACTGATTGTGCTTTTACCTGTGTGCTTTGAACTGGAGTGAGTGAGGGAGAGAGAGTAAGCAGGCAGAATTCACACAGGTTCATGACTCGATGGGCAGCAAGAGTTGCAGTGGATGAAAGTAACTCTGTGTAGACACCTTGAAACATTGATGGAGACCAGTGTTAGGTAATGGTACTTTTAAAAGGAAAACATTATTGCACAAATTGCAGTGTTAATTCTTCCACATTTTGTTGTTTTTGTTTTCAAAAATATTTCATAAATGTATATTTTAGGTCAGTCTGTGCATTAGTGTTATTAGCACTACATCTACAGGCAGTAGGTGGTGACAAGTGACTGTTTTTATGAGTGAGTCATCTGAATCATTCATTCAAATGAATTGTTCAAAAATGTTGAGCCCTTTAGGAACCAAACAAGGGCTGCGTTCCACTTAGCTTTTACACATACATATGCAAACTTCCCTAAGCACTTCCCCTTGGGTGAACCCCATTTTGAAGTGCGTTCTATTTTGTGAAGTGGATGAGGAAAGTTTATATGGATAGACCCTTGACACCTCAGAGTGAATCTATTTCATATGTACACTTCAGACCACCTCATATATCACAATGCAGCACGATTATTATGTCACTGCAGATCACGTTTAATTTATCCCCACCCCAAACAACTCTGTGATATATAATTTTTTAAATATTTAAAATAGCCCAAGCAAATCATATACATGTAGAATGCTATATCAAACCAATTTGTAAGAGAAACATTTTTTAAATAATCAACCAACTCCACAGTAGATTCCAAGTGATCAAGGGCTTAGGACGTTCCAACCCATTGCCAGGGTTCTGTCAGTATGGCCACTTGTGCAATGCAATCAATGACATACATCGGAGTCAACGAGACAATATAAAGAGGATAAGGGCATAAAAACAAATCGAACTGGAACTCAGCCAACCAACAAGGCTGGGTGAGTCAGTGAATCATTCATGCAACTGAGGAATTCGAAAACACTGATTACTTAAGAACGTGAGTTACAAAATCATTCATTCAACCAATTTGTTCAAAAATGGTGTTTCATTCAGGAACCAAAGCAACCATATTTATGAGTTAGCGATTAAATCATTCATTAAACCAATTTGTTCCGAAATGCTGATACATTCAGGAATGACACACCACTACTGTTTTTCAGCATTCTTCACAATTTCAACAGTGGCTTGGATCTGTTTTTGTTAACTGCTCACAGGTGAGTTTTAGAGTTTATTTATTTATTTTTTTAATTATAATAATACAGAATTCAGCAGTTGACACTAAAAGATCACTTTCTCATCTTAAAGTAATTTCCTGCTTTTCATGTAGATTTTTGTCCACCGTTTCATGGATTTGTTGTATGGATTTATTTGATTTAATTTATTCAGTCATATCACAAACAGCCTTTAATCTACCAATTTAGTACTGAAGATTTTTAAAAAGCTGATGTTTATGGATAATATTTTCTTGTTTTGTCTTTCTTTTCTTCATGCTTTCTTGCTGTGATAGTTGGTCAAACCAAGCTGTTTTTTTTTTTTATTAATTGATTAAGGTGTCTCCAAGATTTGTTTAATAAGTTTATAGTCAACTACTAACTGTTAGAGTGTGCCATATGGTCAGGAAGGATTAAATACTCAGGACTTGAATTGAGATTGTCATGTGATATTGTAAGATTGGATTACTTTTTTTTTTTTTTGGTGAATTAATTCCATTGAAGAAGTTACAGAAATATCCTGAAAAATACCATTGATACCTCGAACTACAGTAGATGAAAAACTTTCCAATGTATACTTGTTACAGGAAGTAGACCAGACACAGAGGATGTGAAATAACACTGTGAAGTTTATTGAATTCAGCAGTCGGGTAAGTAGGGAAGAGTGATGAGAGAGTAACTGAAGTTCTTAGAACAATAAAGGATATACTGATGTTGGTCTCTTTGCCAGGAACTTGTGGATGACTTGGGAAGCACACACCTTGGGTTGACACTGAAGACAGGTCGGGATGACGGACGAAGACAAGCAGATGTAGGAGACACAGAGGATTACTGAGGACCAGGAGCAGAGTTTAAGTGTTCTTGAGGTGAGTATTCGTGTTGAATAAGGTTGAATCCACTTTGTGTAGTGTAGATCGCCAGATCGGACAATGACTGATGTGAGGTGTGTGCTTAAGTAGGGCTGGTATAATGAGTGTTGATGAGGTGCAGGTGGCTTGAGTTAAAACTCAGGTGACAGTGATCGCTGTGTGAGATTGGTGGTGGAGCCTGGCTGATCTGTGACAATACTGTGTTTCATACACAGTACAGTCGATAAAAAAGCCTCTTCTGCTTGGTTGAACATGCAAACAGTGAGAGATCAATAGCTATCAGTTAGTTTCCAGATCGTTTCAGTTTATGGTGATGTCTGAGTGGATGCGGGTATCAAATATGCATAAGGACACATCTTGGTGTGTCTATTAGATATAATAGTAGTCTATGTGTGTAGTCTGTAGTAGTCTAATAGTAAACTTTGTGTGTTTTTATTTTATATTTCTAATTAAATAATGAATGCATGTTTAAATAAAGTAGTATTTATCAATTATTTATTAACTTTGAAGGGTAACAGTGGACAAAGTGTGAACATAGGTTTCATTTTGTGAGCATTCACCATGCACCCGTCTAGACAATTTTCCAACAGTTTTTGTTGTTGTTTGCTGTTGAGAGCTAGCACACAGATGGAAGTCGTGCATCTGTCAGTGGGAAGAGAGAATTATGCTTTCCAGGTCACGGTGAGATATCTGAAGGTATAAGTGAACACGTTTTAACCTCTCACTGCTGTATAATGTTAATCTTGCCGAGCAGCCTTTAAAGTGATGGTTGCTGCATCAACTTGAGTGAGACATGGAGTTGAGAAGTCCACTTCCTCCCCAGGGCAATCTGCAACCAATACAGTAGACAGCAACAATCTTTCTGGAATCGATTTAACAGACTTTTCCATGCATCTGGTGAACCTTTGGAAATTGTATGTTATCTTTAAATTCACGTGCATTGCAGCTCAGTATTTTTGAGACACCAATGAAATGCCAGCAATTTGTAATTTTGTTTCATTGTTTTGCATAACTGAATAATATTCCATAATGTGTGGATCTTTTTTTTTTTTTGGTAAATGTGTTTCTGTGTAGTTGCGCATATTGATTTAAAATATACAAAGGCATTTCATCTTAAGTCCAAAAAAGTGACTGTATTGACTTATTCTAGAATATATATACAGTGGGTACAGAAAGTATTCAGACCCCCTTAAATTTTTCACTCTTTGTTATATTGCAGCCATTTGCTAAAATCATTTAAGTTCATTTTTTTTCCTCAATGTACACACAGCACCCCATATTGACACAAAAACACAGAATTGTTGACATTTTGCAGATTTATTAAAAAGAAAACTGAAATATCACATGGTCCTAAGTATTCAGACCCTTTGCTCAGTATTTAGTAGAAGCACCCTTTTGATCTAATACAGCCATGAGTCTTTTTGGGAAAGATGCAACAAGTTTTTCACACCTGGATTTGGGGATCCTCTGCCATTCCTCCTTGCAGATCCTCTCCAGTTCTGTCAGGTTGGATGGTAAACGTTGGTGGACAGCCATTTTTAGGTCTCTCCAGAGATGCTCAATTGGATTTAAGTCAGGGCTCTGGCTGGGCCATTCAAGAACAGTCACGGAGTTGTTGTGAAGCCACTCCTTCATTATTTTAGCGGTGTGCTTAGGGTCATTGTCTTGTTGGAAGGTAAACCTTCGGCCCAGTCTGAGGTCCTGAGCACTCTGGAGAAGGTTTTCATCCAGGATATCCCTGTACTTGGCCGCATTCATCTTTCCCTCGATTGCAACCAGTCGTCCTGTCCCTGCAGCTGAAAAACACCCCCACAACATGATGCTGCCACCACCATGCTTCACTGCTGGGACCGTATTGGACAGGTGATGAGCAGTGCCTGGTTTTCTCCACACATACCGCTTAGAATTAAGGCCAAAAAGTTCTATCTTTGTCTCATCAGACCACAGAATCTTATTCAGGTGTTTTTTAGCAAACTCCATGCGGGCTTTCATGTGTCTTGCACTGAGGAGAGGCTTCCGTCTGGCCACTCTGCCATAAAGCCCCGACTGGTGGAGGGCTGCAGTGATGGTTGACTTTCTACAACTTTCTCCCATCTCCCGACTGCATCTCTGGAGCTCAGCCACAGTGATCATTGGGTTCTTCTTTACCTTTCTCACCAAGGCTCTTCTCCCCCGATAGCTCAGTTTGGCCGGACGGCCAGCTCTAGGAAGGGTTCTGGTCGTCCCAAACATCTTCCATTTAAGGATTATGGAGAACACTGTGCTCTTAGGAACCTTAAGTGCAGCAGACAGGGACCGAGGAGGCTGCCGGTTCCGGGTGTATGGGTAAATGATGGGATTGACGACTGGAATTGCGATCAGGTGCGGGAGTGAGAGGAATAGAGTGGTGATTGAGGCGTGTGCTGGAGTAGGGGAGTATAAGAGGGCATTGCGACTCAGTTTAAAGGGGACAGGGGAGAGAGGCGCGAGGAGTTCGGAAGCGCTTGAGGCGCTCGAGGTGCGAGGAGGCGGTTGAGTATTCGTGTGGAAGAAGAGAAAGATTTGGATCTGGACAAGGAGAAGGACGGGTTGAAAGGGAAAGTGAGAGATTGAAGGAATTGTATGAGGATTGGAATTTCCCGTGGAGGATTTATTACTGCATTGAGTGATTTGCGCCTCACAGCTGTCCTCCATCTAGCTTTACATCAACGAGTGGTGGACGAGACCCCATGCCTGCGTCTTCTCTGTGAGTTGTGAGATTTGCAGTGCTTTATATATATTCACGTGTGATTACTTGTGTGGGTTGAAGTGAAACACTAGTGTGGGATCGAATTGCGGAAGGCATCGGTGGTCCTAGTGAACGCACTCGTCTTTCTCTCTGTTTACATCCAGTAACCGAAGACGCCAAAAGCGGTGAACGCCCGCTGATGTGGTTGAAAATACTCGCCTTTCTCTCTGTTTGAATCCAGTTGCAAGAGCCTGCTAAAGCTGTGAGAGTCCAGTGAAGAGCCTGCTAAAACTGTGAGGTGAAGAGCCTGCTAAAGCTGTGAGGTATATGTACCCTCTTCTCTGTCTGAGTCCAGTGAAGAGCCTGCTAAAGCTGTGAGGTATATGTACCCTCTTCTCTGTCTGAGTCTAGTGAAGGGCCTGCTAAAACTGAGAAGTACACGTACCCTTCTCTCTGTCAGAGTCCAGTGAAGAGCCTGCTAAAGCTGGGAGAGTCCAACAAGGAGCCTGTTGAAGCTGTGAAGCATGGGCACTTCTTTCCTCCGGATCCCGGTGAAGAGAACGTTGAAGCCACTACAGTAATCGTCTTAAAGAAATGTTTTAAAGTGAATAAAGAGATTTTTATACTTGCCTGCCGTTGTCCCGCCTGCTGTGTCCTGCGGTGCAGCTCCTCACGGTGGTGTGTAATTTAGGGGTGACGGCCGGTCGTTTACGCACCCACCCCAACCTGTGTCACTAATGTGTTGCACTTTAAATGTGTTGGGCTCTTTAAGAACAGGCTCTCCCTCATTGGGTGTATGTTACACGAGGGACACACGAGCACTTTGTCAGTGTGTGATATGTCGTGTTCGTGACATGAGCTCTGTTAGTAAAGTATCGCGTTCACATGTGGCCACCATCAGTGTCAATTCTTGGGACATAGCTTACAACAAGAGGGAATTTATGATGTTGAGTACAGAATTAATGTGCACCACTTGAGACTAGAGATTTGGAAATCAAATTCTGAATCATGGCCCAGTAACTCACCATTAGTTTGAAATCACTTTTATAGAGGGATGCCTCACTGGGAACGAATGATGATCAGACTCATCTGCCTTTGTCAGTCGATCTTATGACGAAAATAGATGTTTATCATGCCACCAGAGAACATGATCAGCCGGAGGTAAGACGTTCTTGATGCAGGAGTTCGGTATAACAGAAACCTACAGCTTTTAATGCCAGAATGGTGTAATTGCAAGTTAGAAAGCCTCTAATGATACATTTGGATCTCTTGCCCAGGCTGTCCAAATAAAACTTTCAACACCACATCAGAGGATTGCCCCGTGCTTGCATCAACACGCTCGCAGCCTCCAAAGTTCTGTTAGCTATGCGGGGTGTTGGCGGCATGGTGCTTTCGGGCTGATTCACTCTCATTACAACTATATGAGGTGAATTGAATCAACACAAACCTAATTTGTTCCATATGGCTGTGATGAGCGTTTATTGCTGATATGCTGCACATTCGCACTTCTCTCTTGACTTGGTAAATGATAAAACATTGCTGGCTAACTCACTGAAGTGCACTAAGGAGCCTGAAAGTTAGTGAGCCTTTTAAATGCAAACACTCTCTTATGCTGTTCTGGGTGATGCTTGTGGACACCTATCTCGTGAAATACTAGTGTTGTTGTTTGTTTGTTTTATTACAAGATCAAAATATCAATTATCAAAATAATGTACAAACAATCTTCAAAAATCAAATATTAAAGGAATATTTCACTCAAAAATGAACATTTGCTGAAAATTTACTCCCCCTCAGGCCATCCAAGATGTAAATGAGTTTCTTCATCTGAACAGATTTGCAGAGATTTATGACAAAGGATGGATGAAAGGGGAAGTGTTTATTGCCAGTGATGGGTTAAATTTAAAATGCGTTGATGATGGATTTGTGTCTTACTAACGTGCAGATTTTCATTTCACAAGACATTACTTGATGGCCTGAATTCATGTGGATTATTGTGTTATGTTTTTATCAGCTGTTTAGATTTTCATTCTGATGGCATCCGTTCACTGCAGAGGATCCATTGGTGAGCAAGTGATGTAATGCTACATTTCTTCAAATCTAACTCATCTGCATCTTGGATGGCCTGAAGGTGAGTACATTTTAAACAATTTTTCATTTTTGGGTAAACTATTACTTTAAAGGTGACATATCATGAAAATCCGACTTTTTCCCTGTTTACCTTCAGACATAACCGATTGTTTTTGTAACGTGTGTTTTTAACCTAAACTTGTGTGTATTTGACAGTTTAAGTGTAATAAGACATAGAAGAGAACTCACATGTCGAGTGACAACCACTTTCTGTACACATTTTCTGGATGTGTGTATATCAGAAGTTTAAACTAATATGTTTTAAAATGCATTATTTCAGTGAAATAGATAATCAAATTTTTATTTTTATTTTATTTTTTTTATTTTTTATTTTTTTGACATAGTATCTGAGGTATGAGCTGTAAAGGCACAGCCCTATTCTGGAATAGGAGACGGGGAGCAGCAGCTCATTTGCATTTAAAGAGACATGCACCAAAAAAGTGTGTTTCTGCTTCCACTCAAAATAGGCATTTTCAAAATGATATCATAAAATGTCTGTGAGGTATTTTGAGCTTAAACTTCACTGACACATGCTGGGGACACCTGAGACTTATATTACATATTGAAAAAAAAAAAGCATAATAGGTCTCCTTTAAGTCAACCAGATAATGTATTTTTTCCCTACTTTCCTCTACAGTTTAGTTTTGTGAATATAGACATATTGTACAATTGGTTATTTTTTGTGTAAATGTATAAACGCCCCAATAAAAAATAAAGCCTTTTAAAATTACCATTAATAAACAAACAGACAAAATCAATCAATCAATCACTTAACAGCCAACCCTGTGTTCAACCAATCCTGAATAATACTGAATGATGTCCCATGCCATTGTGAACCAGGTGACCAAACTATGTAATATTCTTCCACCTGACATCAGATCTGCACCCTCAGTTGATGTTTTTAAATCCCGTGTGAAAACATATTTGTTTTCTTTGGCTTTTAATTGTTGATTTTTAATTGTTATTGATGATATCTGTTGTAGTTTTGTTGTGTTGCTGTACAGTCCTTTCGTCTACTTTGTAGTGGAAAGGGATTTATAAATAAAGTAGATTTGAGACTTGAGGTGTCAGCTGGATTATAAACAACTTTGCTCTAAATGAAAGACATCTCATATTTTTTGAACATGGTCTGTGACTTTTCCTACACACATGCGATATGACAGCATGGGCAGCCATAACTCATAAATGCCATGCTAAAATTAAATATTAATTTTGTTTAATTAATATCTGAGCAGCAGCCCCTGTAAAAGTGAATTAATAGCGCCGACTGCCTCTGCTATTCAGTGTACTCTTATAATTATTTAAATCACTCTTTATGATATGATTATTCTATACCCTCTTTTTTCCTGGTTTATTTCCATTAAGTAATTTTCGCTGAATGATTTATGGCCAAGTTGAACATTAGTGACAAGGCTCCCAGAAGTAAGACAGCAGATGCAATCCACAGTCCTCTCATGCCTGCTCATTTCCTGTATCTGCCTTCTCCACTGCAGGGTCTTGTGTAACTGTTAGATGGCCTTCACCGACAATCAGGGCTGGACTGGCTGGACCGGGGCATTTTCCCAGTGGGCCGACAGAATTTTATTTTATTTATTTATTTTTTTTGCCAAGGACCATCAAGCAGGGACAGCGAGCAGCCAGTGGCCCATTGGTTTGTCTCCTGTATTGACAGCGTAAACCACCCAATCACAATGCCAATACTCTATAGACGGAGCGATGAAGTATTTTGCTCCGCCTAAAGAACGCTTCACCCCAACTTCTTCCTCGTCGGCTTTTCCCACGTTTTCACAGCAGCTTTATCAAGAACTGGCTTGCTCTGCGGTGAGTGATGCGGGCCAAAGAGCCAGGCAGGAGGAGGAGAGGAGAGCAGTTGAATCGGTAAAGTGCTTGATAGGGACTCGCAGCGGAGGCAGGCATCTATCCTGTGTGCGATATTGTCAGACCTGACGTTTTTTTATTATCCAAAACAACTAGATGCAATGATGCATATCTACACTACTAGTCAAAAGTTATTGAACAGTAAGATTTTGAATGTTTTTTTTTAAAGAAGTCTCTTCTGCTCACCAAGCCTGCATTTATTTTATCCAAAATACAGCAAAAAAGCAGTAATATTGTGAAATATTTTTACTATTTAAAATAACTGCTTTCTATTTGAATATATTTTAAAATGTAATTTATTCCTGTGATCAAAAATGAATTTTCAGCATCCTTACTCCAGTCTTCAGTGTCACATGATCCTTCAGAAATCATTCTAATATGCTGATTTGCTGCTCAAGAAATATTTATTATTATTAATGGATTCTTTGATGAATAGAAAGATCCAAAGATCAGCATTTATCTGAAATAAAAAAAGTTTTTGTAACATTATACAATACACCATTCAAAAGATTTGAGTCAGTATAATTTTTGTTTTGTTTTTTGGGAAAGAAATTATGGAAATTAATACTTTTATTTAGCAAGGATACTTTAAATTGATTTAAAAAAATGATGATGAAGACATTTATAATGTTACAGAAGATTTCTATTTCAGATAAATGCTGTTCTTCTGAACTTTCTATTCATCAAAGAAACCTGAAAAAAATTATACTCGGCTGTTTTCAACATAATAATAATAATAAATGTATTTTGAGCAGCAAGTCAGAATATTTGAATGATTTCTGAATGATCATGTGACTGGAGTAATGATGCTGAAAATTCAGCTTTGATCACAGGAATAAATTACATTTTAAAATATATTCAAATAGAAAACTGTTACTTTAAATAGTACAAATATTTTACAATATTACTGTTTTTGCTGTATTTTGGATCAAATAAATGCAGACTTTATGAGCAGAAGAGACTTCTTTCAAAAAAAAAAAAGAATCTTACTGTTCAAAAACTTTTGAATGGTAGTGTATATCATATTTACAGGTGCATCTCAATAAATTAGAATGTCGTGGAAAAGTTCATTGATTTCAGTAATTTAACTCAAATTGTGAAACTCGTGTATTAAATAAATTCAATGCACACAGACTGAAGTAGTTTAAGTCTTTGGTTCTTTTAATTGTATTGATTTTGGCTCACATTTAACAGAAACCCACCAATTCACTATCACAACAAATTAGAATACTTCATAAGACCAATAAAAAAACATTTTTAGTGAATTGTTGGCCTTCTGGAAAGTATGTTCATTTACTGTATATGTACTCAATACTTGGTAGGGGCTCCTTTTGCTTTAATTACTGCCTCAATTCGGCGTGGCATGGAGGTGATCAGTTTGTGGCACTGCTGAGGTGGTATGGAAGCCCAGGTTTCTTTGATAGCGGCCTTCAGCTCATCTGCATTGTTGGGTCTGGTGTCTCTCATCTTCCTCTTGACAATACCCCATAAATTCTCTATGGGGTTCAGGTCTGGTGAGTTTGCCGGCCAGTCAAGCACACCAACACCATGGTCACTGAACCAGCTTTTGGTACCTTTGGCAGTGTGGGCAGGTGCCAAGTCCTGCTGGAAAATGAAATCAGCATCTCCATAAAGCTTGTCAGCAGAAGGAAGCATGAAGTGCTCTAAAATTTCCTGGTAGATGGCTGCGTTGACTGTGGACTTCAGAAAACACAGTGGACCAACACCAGCAGATGACATGGCAGCCCAAATCATCACAGACTGTGGAAACTTCACACTGGACTTCAAGCAACATGGATTCTGAGCCTCTCCACTCTTCCTCCAGACTCTGGGACCTTGATTTCCAAATGAAATGCAAACTTTACTTTCAACTGAAAAGAGGACTTTGGACCACTAAGCAACAGTCCAGTTCTTTTTATCCACATCCCAGGTAAGACGCTTCTGACGTTGTCTCTGCTTCAGAAGTGGCTTGGTAGCCCTTTTCCTGAAGATGTCTGAGCGTGGTGACTCTTGATGCACTGACTCCAGCTTCAGTTCACTCCTTGTGAAGCTCTCCCAAGTGTTTGAATCAGCTTTGATTGACAGTATTCTCAAGCTTGCAGTCATCGCCGTTGCTTGTGCACCTTTTCCTACCCAAATTCTTCCTTCCAGTCAACTTTGCATTTAATATGCTTTGATACAGCACTCTGTAAACAGCCACACTTTTCAGTAATGACCCTCTGTGACTTACCCTCTTTGTGGAGGGCGTCAATGTTTGTCTTCTGGACCATTGTCAAGTCAGCAGTCTTCTCCATTACTGTGGTTTCAAAGAACAAGAGATACCTGGAATTTATACTGTAGGGATGGTCATTTATTGAAACTCAAATGTAAATATTTTAATATTTTGAGATACTGATTTTTGACTTTCATGAGCTGTAAGCTCTAATCATCAAAAATAAAACAAAAAAAAACTTTTGAAATGTTTTACTTTACATGCAATTAATCTAAAATATATGAAAGTTTCACTTTTTGAAATAACTTACATGAAAAAATGAACTTTTTCACGACATTCTAATTTATTGAGATGCACCTGTATATATATGGTGGTGGGCCACCAGGACCAAAAAATGCCAGGGCCGATTTTTTGTCCCAGTCCAGCCCTGCCGACAATAAGTTCAGTTAGCAGAAAGTGTTATTTAATAAGCTTAAATAGCTCCAAGCATTGTGTACTTGCAATCAAGCTATAATACAGTATAGAGAAGAATTCATACTATATGAATATGAATGTTGTGTATTGTTGCAAATTTTCTACACAGAAACAGTGTGGGATGTACGTCTGGGTCATGAGCCAATAATACTGTAGTTTAATACTGGTAGTCTGCGTTCTGTAATATTTTGATAAAAACATTGATGTAACATGGGAATCAAAGGATGACAGGAAGAGACATGGATCTATCTGCAGAAAGTTTATAATATAGAACCAGGAACAGGAAACACATGGAGCTGGAATATGAACATCTAACAACTGATCATGAAACACAGGAAAACTAGGACTTAAATACGCAAGGGATAAAAAAGAAACAAGGTACACCTTGGGAACACACTCAAGGCCAACTAATCATAAAATAAGCTACAAAATGACTAAAAACTGAAACAGGAATCTCAGGAGACAAGAATACAACAAATGAGTTCAAATATAAGGCAAAACTGGAGCGTGACAGTTGAAAAGATAAGTTGAAAGTGTTTTAAATTAAAACATACTACAATTAAAATAAGATCTATTTATGTCTATTTACACTAAGTGGAAATAGCTTGTCTTGTTGGCAGAGGCTATTTACGTAAACTCCACCCACCAACTTGTGGTTGGGATAAACAACATTACAAAAGACATCTGCTAAAAAAAAAACAGCTACAGTGGCATAGGTAGTAAAGCGCATGGTGGTGATTTTTTGACATGGTCAACGAGTTCAAAGCTGCCTTTTGCTGAACTTGTTCTTCTACCTTTTCAATTTATATCGGAAAGACATTTATTTTTAATAAAAATTAAGGAAATAATCAAAAAGTGGAAAATAAAGTGCCGTCTTTTGGGCCCCATGCTTTGAGGGGGCCCGTTGAGTGGCGCTATAACTCTAATGCTCTGTGACGTTTTAAAATAACGTACCATCTGCACTACACTTAAACCATACCCGATAGTCATCGCAAGCATGCCATTTTAGCTTGTTTTTCTATCTCTCATCTTTCAGCGCTTTCATCATGAGTCATGTTTTTCATGGGATTTGTACCCAAGGATTCCACATCCTAAGTCCAGTTTCATGCCTGCTGTGTATGAAAACGATTACAAGTGCTTGTTGCTTTCCTGCCTCTAGTGTTCATTTCTGTTGGAAACTGCAGTGATATGTACTTATAGGTATTTCGCGTCTTGTGAAAAATTTCCCACAGGTACTTTTTGTCATGAGATCAGGCAGACTTTATTGTCCCAAGGCAGCATCCATTTAATACTTTAATAAAAATGACAATTTACATTTAATACATTATTATTGCATACGGTTTTAAAATGTACTATAATACTAAGTAGTATAGATAGCATCTAAATACTTTTACAATTATTGCAAAGAAAATACTAATATTTTTACAGTTTTAATAGATTCTATTGCTAAGAAAATACTGGTATTTTCACTTAGTGTAAACAGCATCTATCACTTTGTGCAGATAGCTGCTTACAAAAATAAAACCGCAAGATATCAACAATGTTTTGTATGTTTGTATCAACAAAGAAGAAAAATGTAGAGAGACTTGATTCAGTCATAAATATTGAGAATTTCCTTGCTTGAGTTGTTTAAGCTAAACACCAGTAAACTGGTGAACATCTTTGCTTGTCACTTAATTAACTCACTTATGAGTTTAATCAGCTATATCTACAATGTAAACAATATTGCATTTTCAATCTGCACACATAATAAAGTGAATGAACAGTGAATCTATAGTAGGTTACGTGTAACTGACATTGTTTTTTATGGGCGAATTTACAATGCAATATTATAAATAGTCTCTAAAGCAGTGGTTAACACTTAAGTATACAGGTCCTCAGATTTTCACGTGGTGTGTTTTATATTGTTTACTCTTATGTTTGATACATTTTGACAATGGGCTTAGCCTGTTGCAGTTTGACATGCTTGTCATCTAACCTGAAACTAGCTAGAAGTTGCTTGATTGCATGTTTAAATTCAGTCAGATTTGCTAAATATAAAAACTTATGATTTTTTAAACAGTGGCTGAGTAGATCACGCTAGTATTTTATGTTGCTTTATAAAAGCTTCAATTGCAAAAGATTTAGAGAACATATTTTTTGCTGTGTTCAAGCACAGCATGAACATGAACTCTCCTAGTGTGAATAATTGAGCCCAACTTTTTAATATGGAATATGCTCTGCTTACACATGTGAAATGTTTTGTCATTTAAACAGCCTTGCAAAAACTGAAGATTTTAAAATGAATAGCTAATTGCAACCCAAACAGAGGGTGGCCAGCAGGGAACATTAACATAGGAGTAGTGACCACCCTAAGAGCCCACCGTTTTTGTCAAACCACCGCTGACGATTAAAGAACACAAGTAAATAATTTGATAACAGAAAGTGTTACCATCCATAGATCTGCAGGCTTTAGGATGAAGATTTGCGGTATATTTGTATGCAAGGACCAGCCTCACTTAGCCAAACAGAAGTGCAGATAAAGCCTAATGCAAGTGTCTAATTCTGCAGGTTTGAATTCATCCCAGACATCAGTCCTTTCTCCACACTGGGATGGCGGTAAGCCCAGATGCTTTGTGCACTTCAAAGACGCTAAGACCTGGCTTTCTGTCTGTGCGTAAAACAAAGGAGCTTTACTACCTCTGCCTTTAAGCTTTTCAGGGCAACGGAAAAAAACTCAATATCACCTCTAAGAAAAGATTCAGGAATAACACATTAGACAACAAAGACAAAAAACACTCCCAAAAGTGTTTCAAACTTCCTTCACCGCTCTTCTTAAAGTTCTTGAAAAGGCTGTTGAATAGCTAAAGGAACAAGTGTGAAGTTAAGCGAGAGAGAGTTGGGGTGGGAAACGGATGAGGCCTGTCTTATCGTCTGCCAGAGCGGCTTAGATTAGCAGGAAGCAGGACATAGAATGAGGAGTGGGAGAAGAAGAAAAAATATATACAAAAACTGCTGGGCGGTATTAAAACAGACAGTTGCATTAGCCTACTAATAAGATGAGACAGTGCAATACTGCAGCGGGGAAAAAGAGGTAGATATCCCTTTCGTGCTTTCTTGGATTCTATCTTTTCTTATTTGCAGAAATAAGCGCAGACTTTTTGTCTGAATTCTCTCGCCAGCATCCAATAGCAGGTAACTGATAACAGGGAGTTGGAGGAGAGCAGACTTGTCATAGGTTTAACTAGCAGGATATTAATTATAGCTTTTTCTTTTTTTTTTTTTTTTTTTTTGCATCAGCCGCAGCGAGGGAAAATAATCTGGCCCTGAACTTTTGACTATTCCCACCAGACTTCTACGTTATCAGCACTGTGTCGAACCGCCCACGGCAGTCCTGTCGGCAAACGACTGCTGAATGTGTTCTGTCCGAGTGGGGTTTATGATTTATGAGGCTTGTGCGGGCTAATCACCGCAGGAGATGTAGAGGAGCATCAGTGTGAGAAACTCCTACACACTTGCGTTCGGCTCCACTGACTGCAGGATGTTGTGGTTCATAGGAAGCATGTCAAATTCCTTTCATCATGCCTGTCCTTTTCTCTCTCTATTTCGCTCTAACTTTCACTCTCTAGGAAGAACCCACCCTACTGATGGGCACTAAGACTTGTTTATGATTTTTTTCACAGCCGGTTTTATGTGAACACATTGGTCTTTCTAGTGAATTGTGGCCTTGGTGGGACAAAGGGCCGTTTTTGTAAGCAACATATTTCATTGTAATAGTACTGTACATGTTTTGCTAGTGCCTTGTTGTATGTTTTTATAAAGGACTCTTATGAGGACAATCCAAAAATGAAAAGTCTATTGTATTTACTCCCACTCATGCCATTCCATTCCTGTATGACTGACTTTCTTCTGAAGAAAAAGGCTATTTTAAAGGACTTTATATTGTATGGACAAAAAAAAGTCGAAACATTTTTCAATCATACAGGTTTGGAATGATTGAGGGTGAATACATGATGACACAATGTTGATTTATGGTTGAACTTTCTCTTCAAAAGACTGAAAAGATAGTAGTTTGACTATCAATAGTTGTTTATTGTTGGGACTCTGCATATACTTGTTCATCAATGTTGTCATGTTGTCATTTTCTTGCTACTTTAGAGTAATTAATCACGTCACTTATGGCTCAGGTGATTCACTCCAAACTAAGTTGACAGCCATGCAACTGCAACTGAAATGAATGAATTTCTGGGTATGTACTAAAGTAACCAGTTGCATGGCATCTGTGTTTGTACTCTATAGCAACTACAGTTACATGTCTCCAAAGGAATCAGTTTAAAATAATGATATTATTTTATCTAATGTGAGCTCATATAAGGACTCAGGCAGTTGAACAGCAAGGACAACATTATATTTTTAACAATTACAAAACCGTCCATATTACCAGATCTAAATACCATTGACCTATTATTTGAATTTCTGGAACACTGAGTGCAAGGCAGATAATTGCTTATTTCCTCTCTCTGAAAAATGGGACCTTTTTATTTTTGAGAGCAGCCATAAATGACTGGCCGTGCTCCTTTTCAAATGTAATGACATTCACATTTATTTATATCTATATCTATGTCTTTATCTGTGGAGACTGGTGTTTTTCAAAAGTGGAAAAGCACAGGTGTCAGTTATCAATGGCAAAATGTACCGTACTTCGATATATTTATTTAGTGTTTTTTACGTTGCTTCTCAGTCTACAACTAGCCAAATAAATAGACTCGTATTGATAACAGACAGTCAAATGCTAAAGTAAATGTTGCACCAGATAACTAACTGTATCTCTGTCTCTGAGTACTTTTAATTTCAAATGCTGTCAGTCATGTATGTTCAATTATTGGCCATAAAATTATTCCTATTTGAGAGCCTGACCAATCATCATATAGAAAAGCTGGGCTTCAGACGGTAAATAAATGAATGAATGAAGACCCTTCTATAATCAGTTGCATTTTTTTTTTCTTCTTTTTTCAATGAAAATAGAACCCCTGATGCTGTCATAGACTCCCAGTAGAGCACACCTTTCTCTAAAATATAAAAAGGTAAAATATCAAAATGTGAATGACTTAATATTAGGGGTGTCAACGTTAACGTGTTAACGCATGCGATTAATCAAAAAATTTTAACGCGTTAATATTTTTTTAACGCAGATTAATCGTTTGATAAGGTTTGACCCCAACTTCCCGTCATCGCAGCGCGAAAGGTCATCTATCATTGTGTGATGAGGTTACAGCGAACCAGTGTTGCCAGGGTAACGATAGCGGCACAAGTGGGCTATTTTGAAAATACAGTCACGGGAAAAATTACAAAGCCGTGTTTTTTTTTTTTTTGGGCTACTTTTATAATGTACCGCGGCCGCCTAAAGTGTATATAATAGGGGCGTCAACGTTAACGCGTTAACGCATGCGATTAATCAAAAAAATTGAATGCGTTAATATTAATCGCTTAATAAGGTTTGACCCCAACTTCTTCCCGTCATCGCAGCGCGGAAGGTTATCTATCATTTTGTGATGAGGGTACAGGCTACTTTTTTAATATACCGCGGCCGCTCAAAGTGTATATAGATAAATAAAAATTAAAATAGATCCTTTTACTAATGTGTATTATACTTGAAATGTATACCTGGCAACTTAAGAACTGAGAGGCGGTTGTATTTATTTAGTGTTTTTTACGTTGCGATAGATATGGTCTGTATGTGATTTTCTTGAGATTGAATGTGTACATCTGAAATGCAAATTTGTGCAGCGATATAAAAGGCTATAAATAGTATATTTTAACAACAGTAAATGACCAAATTCCACATGTGATCGCAAAAGGAAGTTATTACAAACACTCGATGGTGGTTTGAAGTGAGTTCTGAGTAAAAGTGCATTATTAATCTCATAAATTGTCTTATGAGGTCGCAAGAAATGTTTTGTTGTATTTATTTAGAAATACTTTTGATAATAGTTGGGTAAATGTATACTGGGATTGAAGCGATGTGGCTTGGTAAACGTTTTATTGCCAGTATAAAGGCTGATAATGGCCGAATAAAAACAAAAGAATAATGATAAAAGAATAATAAGGATTATGTCTCAAAGGTTCTGTTTCCTTAAACTAGTTTGTCATGTATTTCTTTTTCAACACATTTACAGCTAAATCCTAGTATTTTACATTTGATTCATGATTCATGATTAATCACAGTCCACGACTAATTTTTTAATCGATTGACAGCACTACTTAATATATTATACAGTTTTAATTTTGAACACTATAATATTGCTTTATATTCCGAAACCTAAAAAAAAAAAAAAAAGATTATCTATCTATCTATATAGATAGATAGATAGATATACACATATGTTAAATCACTTGTACATTTTAATATTTTAGAGTGAAGTGTGCTCTTCTTGGAACATGAGTGCTGTTTGCATTGGAAAAAGGAAAATTGAACTGTGCTTGTGCTACTATATTTGTGTCACTTGTTTTGATATAGATAATTCATGGAAATGTAAACATTTTTTAAACACAAATACATTTTTTACATACAGATCAAGTCTTGTCACTGCCACATTTTGATTCATATTTTTTCGGGGGATCCTATGCTTCTCATGTAATTTAGCCTATTAAAGAAATCATCACTATACAGTATGTGCATACTGCGTGTTGTTGTTTTTTAATTTAGTTATGTTCTCTAGTTCGTACATGTTTGATATGCGTTTCCACTCAGGTGAAGCACCATAACATTCACGGGTTGCAGAAAGAAATGAGCCAGATTTCTTGAATCACATGGGGTGAACACACATTGCAGTAGAAGTGTTCATAAGCTTTCGGCAAGTAGAGAAAGCCGGAACCGAAGAGATCTGAACCTTCAATTACTTCCCTCCTCAGGGGCTGCATGGGGATGGGGAAACAGGGGGATGAGAAGAGTGAAAAAAGAGAGACACAGAAGCAGTTGTATAATGATAAAGGGGAAAAGAAAGTAACTCTCCGTAGACAGATTGCACAGGCTGCATTCGTACCCCTGCCGCGTGTGCTACTCTGGCTGTGTGAGAGGAATCTTAACATGGGGGAAATCACAATATTGAGGGACACTTTTTTTCCCCTTCCCGATTCTCCATTTTGCCTGTTTAAGTGCAACCCTGATGCTGGGAACGCTCTGACTGTCTGCAGCCGCCATCATACCCTCCATTTTCTGTCACTGGCTGAAGGTTTTTGGACAGACAGGGAAAAGTATAGCGGATAGTGGCTAAAGCTGTCACACACTAATAGTCCAGGCATTTTTCACTCATGTCACTTCTAAGCATCTGAGCCCTCTGATCTCCCTCTTTACCACCCTAATGTGTGTGTGTGTGTGTGTGTGTGTGTGAATATATATATATATATATATATACTAAAAGACAGACTCCTATGGAGTGGTTTGTTTGGCACCTGGTTGTTATTGAAAGTACAAAATGAAATTGTTCCATTATTACAATTGCAAAAGTGCTTTAAGCAATGCTGATTGTTCATCAACAGAGCGGCTGATAAGTGGAGTATATTGAGGCAGAAATTACCCTCTCAACCACGTAAGTACTTCTGAGGAACCTTGTTTAATGAAACCTGCACTTTACATAACCAAATAATTGGCCTATGCAAGTGGACGTGTTTCAAAAGCACTCAGGGCTCCAGTGCATACAGTACACAAGACCAGAGGCCAGTAAGTATATCAATCATCTTAGGGATTTAATCTAGCCAAATGACACTGACAACAATAGAAAAACTTGGAAATTCAGTAATCAATTCACTATTCTATGACTAAAGCAGCTTGGGGCCAGCCAAAGACGTCACTGGTAACAATGGGTGATGCACAAACTTCATCAGAATCCCTCAAGCTCTGAGAAAGATGAGGAAAGGATATTGTGTTATTGGTTTTATGGTGGTTATGACGCACAATATTTTATTTGAAAATATCACTTTTATACATATAGGTGTGTATAGCATAATGCATCTAGTTGAGAAATGCTCAAAATGTTGCCTCAAATCATAGCTTCGAAAAATATAACTCAGAGCATTATTAACACAGATTTATAAGTAAACAAACTTAAATATTGTCAAGGTATGCACCTCTGGAATGGTAATCACAAACCTTTAGGATGTTCATAATATATTAGGTGGTGTGAGAAAGTATTTGAATGAGTGATTTCTTCTTCCTTTGCATGTTTCTCTTACGGAATGGTTTCCAATCAAATATAATTTTAGAATAGACAAGGGACAAGGAATAAAGCCCCAGGAATTTTATCCAAAAATGCAAATTCAGATCCAAATCGGGAAGACTAAAAAGAATCTAAATATTTAAAGAGGCTTTTACGTATCAAACATAGGTAATTTTAAGTCTCTTAACTATTTTCATTTTAATTGTTTCTGGTCATATTAAAATAATTTGTACAGTATTTTTCCATTCATGTTACCTGAAAATAGCCTTACAGAAAATAACAAAATAAAAATGCTGCATGTGTAGAAATCAAATTTGTTCTCTGAATATCCAATTATAATAATGGAGAAATATAGAAATAGGGAGTAAATACTTATTTTCATGCCACTGTATATATCCTATAGTTGGTGCTTCCAAAAAGAATAAAGGAAATATTCAAGCCATTACCTCAGCTGAGGATGATTTTATCTTATTCTATGCTTTATTATTGTTATTATTATTATCATCATTTCCCCAAACCAGACAATTTAAATGTTAACTGCCTCATGAACAAGTGAGTGCCTCTAATGCATAATTTCTTCAATGTACCGATGAAGGGAAATCACATGACCATGTCTAAAATGTTCTAGAGAGGCGAATTAACGGCCCTTTCTAAATGCAATTGTTTATCTGGCTGTTTATTGCAATGATAAAAGCTGAAATAAGACTGCTGCATGGAGAGTAGACCCATTAACTGTTACTCACTCTCACTCTTGCATTATCTCTTCTAAGTGCTTGTTCCAGCTCTACTGAGGGCCTTTGAAGCAGATAGAGATCATAATGTTTATTACAGATTCGGCGGACAAAAGACTGAACAGAAATGGACTGGCAAGAAGCAAGGGGAGATCAACAATTTGATACCGCGTCCTTTGTCACAGATCTATCGTGTGTTGTGTCTGCAACATATATACAAAAAAAAATAAGTGGTTTAAACTACTATATTGAACAGTGGATATCAGTGTGTTTACTGCTGCATTATGGCACACTGCAGCATATTGAGCATTCATATTTGACAGGACATGCAGCTCCATCAGACAATGAAATGAAAAATATGTCGATAACATGGTGTCAAAAGTTGAAAATAGGCACACTTAGAAGCCTGGAGAAAAAAAAAAAAACCTTAGGCTAGAAACACAATTATTCAGACTTATAGTGTTCTAATCCAGACTGGAGTCAAACTTGCTTCACTCATCATCCACTGTGTCTCCAAATTTACTGAGATTTCATGGAACCACTTCTCACGCTTTGGATCTAACACCATTAGGAGCTTCATGGATATTTTGCCTCCTAATTTCTGATCCCCAAGATGCTGTGAGAAATTCTGAATCTTACCTTGAGATAAGAGCAAGCTTAAAATTTGTCCCTGAAGGGAAAAGAATTTGCCTCTATTTTTATTCTGTAAAAAACTTCAGATGCAGCCAATTACTTACATTAGCGTGCAAGCCACACCCCCATTTAAGCGCATAGAGGTGAATACTGATTTCAGTCTTGCCATCAGCATTACCTCCATGCGCTACTTGTATTTAGGCCCATCTCATTCACTGCTTCCGACACAGGTTGAGTGTCTAGAATGATCTTAGAGAGACAAAAATAGTTATTTATTTATTTTTTTTTAGAAAAGGTGCATGAATCATTTCTAAAACAGAGAATGGGATAATATGCACACTTGTTCGCAATGTATTGAATGTTTGAGAACAGCAATTGGAACCACTGGGACGCAAGGTTGTGCACCAATCAGAATTTAATTGAGAATGGCTGTTAAAACAACTGCATGTAGTTTTGTGTATGTTTGCAACTTTAGAGCCCCCTGCAGTTATGTAAGTGGAATTTACTGCTCTCTGATCGATCGCTTCAGTCTGTTTTGCTGCTGAGAGGTTTGTGATTGTAGCTCCATGTACCTTCGCTTTTTATTGAATCTCTACCATACTTTCACTCCCTTTTGTCTAAAGTGATAATATATAACTTAATTCCCACCATATTTCTGGTGTTATCTTTCAAACTAACCTAACTAATTTGATCGTTCGCTTTTAAAACCGCGAGTGCAGCTTGTTAGCCGTTAGCTTGTCACTCGCGGTTCCATTTGCGTTTCTATTCGCGCCTATTATTGTTTTCTTTTTTTTCCTCGCTCCGTTTTTCACGAGCTCATCAAACAACAGTGGTAAGTTAAGTTGGTATCATTCATCAATCACTGTGAGTAATGGCTTCTTCTCCTGCTATTGTTGTTTGCACTGTTTGCCACATGTACAGTTTATCTGTCTCTGTCAGCAGCGAGGGATTCACATGTGATAAGTGCAGAGAAATAGTTAGGCTGACAGAGAAGGTTTTAGAACTAGAGACACGCATCCAAACTTTAGTTGAGGATAGTAAGAATGTGAGGGCTGTAGATACTGCTTTGGATGCGACTAGCTCAGGGAGTCCTGTACATTGTTCAGTTTCGGTTGAGCCCATGCAGCAGGGCAGCTGGGTGACAGTGAGGCGGGCTAGTCACGGGTCAAAACACCACTCTTCCGTTCTGATCAGAACATCAAACAGGTTCTCCCCACTCAGTGACGCACCCACTGAGAAACCTCTAGTTATTGGCGATTCTATTGTACAGAACGTGAAAATAGAGACACCAGCCACCATAGTCCATTGTTTACAAGGAGCCAGAGCGCCTGACATCTTGGCAAATTTAAAAGTGCTGACTAATGCTAAACGTAAATTCAGTAAGACTGTTATCCACGTCGGCGCTAATGATGTTCGACTTCGCCAGTCGGAGATCACTAAAAATAATGTTAAAGAGGTGTGTGAACTTGCAAGTACGATGTCAGACACTGTAATATGCTCCGGTCCCCTCCCTGCTTACCGTGGCAATGAGAGTCATAGCAGACTGTTGTTGCTCAATGGCTGGATGTCTAAGTGGTGCCCGCAAAATAACATAGGCTTTATAGACAATTGGAAGAATTTTTGGGGCAGACCTGACCTGTTGAAAAGAAATGGTGTTCATCCCTCCTGGGGTGGTGCCGCTCTTCTCTCTAGAAATATGGCACATAGTCTTAGAGTTTGTATTTGACTAACTGGAGCCCAGGTCAGGAAGCAGACAGACTGGCTAAACCGACCGTCTGCTAGCCAGACGTCAGTTAACTCTCAGCACATAGAAACTTTTTCACCTAGATATCACACTATAGAGACTGTGTCTGTTCCCCGAACTAGAAAATACAGAAAACATCCAAACCAAAGTAACAGTAACAATTTAATTGATGTTCAACAAATAAAAACGATATAATACAGATAAACACGTGATAAAGCTTGGCTTATTGAATATTAGATCCCTTTCTACAAAAGCACTTTTTGTAAATATGTTCACTGACCATAAACTAGATGTGCTTTGTTTGACAGAAACCTGGCTAAAACCAGATGATTACATTACTTTAAACGAGTCTACACCCCAAGATTACTGTTACAAACATGAACCGCGTCCAAAAGGTAAAGGGGAGGTGTTGCTACAATTTATAGAAATATTTTCAGTATCTCTCAGAGGTTGGGTTTCAAGTATAATTCGTTCAAGTAATGGTGCTTCATATAACGTTATCCAAAGAAACAAGTGTTAATGATAAATCCCTGTGATGTTTGTACTGGCTACTGTACACAGGCCACCAGGGCACCATACAGACTTTATTAAAGAATTTTCTGATTTTCTATCGGAGTTAGTGCTGACTGCAGACAAAGTCCTAATTGTTGGTGATTTTAATATCCATGTTGATAATGAAAAAGATTCGTTGGGATCAGCATTTATAAACATTCTAAACTCTATTGGTGTTAAACAACATGTGTTAGGACCTACTCATTGTCGAAATCATACCCTAGATTTAATACTGTCACATGGAATTGATGTCAGTGGCATTGAAATTTGGCAGCAGAGCGATGATATCTCAGATCATTATCTAGTCTCCTGTATATTCCATATAGCTAAAGCTGTAAAGCCAACTCCTTGTTACAAATATGGTAGAACCATCACTTCTACCACAAAAGACTGCTTTATAAATAATCTTCCTGACTTATCTCAGTTCCTCAGCATATCCAGTAGCTCAGAACAACTTGATGATGTAACAGGAACTATGGACTCTCTCTTTTCTAGCACTTTAGATACGGTTGCTCCTTTACGCTTAAGGAAGATTAAGGATAAGAGTCCAACACCGTGGTATAATGAGCACATTCTCGCCCAAAAGAGAGCTGCCTGGAAAATGGAGCGCAGCTGGAGGAAAACTAAACTAGAGGTATTTCGTTTAGCTTGGCGGGAAAGTACCCTATCCTACAGAAAAGCATTAAAAACTGCTAGATCTGATTACTTTTCATCTCTTCTAGAAGAAAACAAACATAACCCTCGGTATTTATTCAATACAGTGACTAAATTAACGAAAAATAAAGCATCAACAGGTGTTGGCATTTCCCAAGAGCATAGCCGTAATGACTTTATGAACTACTTTACTTCCAAGATCGATACTATCAGAGATAAAATTGTATCCCTGCAGCCGTCAGCTACAGTATCGCATCAGATAGTGCACTATAGATCCCCTGAGGAACAATTCCATTCATTCTCTACTGTGGGAGAGGAAGAATTGTATAAACTTGTTAAATCATCTAAACCAACAACATGCTTGTTAGACCCTATTCCATCTAAACTACTAAAAGAGCTGCTTCCAGAAGTCATAGATCCTCTTTTGGCTATTATTAATTCATCATTGTCATTAGGATATGTCCCCAAAACCTTCAAATTGGCTGTTATTAAGCCTCTCATTAAAAAAGCACAACTTGACCCCAAAGATCTAGTTAATTACAGACCGATCTCAAATCTCCCTTTTCTGTCAAAGATACTAGAAAAGGTAGTATCCTCACAATTATATTCTTTCTTAGAGAAAAATTATATCTGTGAGGAATTCCAGTCAGGATTTAGATCGTATCATAGTACTGAGACTGCTCTCATTAGAGTTACAAATGACCTGCTTCTATCATCTGATCGTGGTTGTATCTCTTTATTAGTTCTATTGGATCTTAGCGCTGCGTTCGACACTATCAACCACAACATTCTTTTGAATAGACTACAAAACTTTGTTGGCATTAGTGGAAGTGCCTTAGCATGGTTCAAATCGTACTCATCTGACCGCCATCAGTTCATAGCAGTGAATGAAGAGGTATCATATCGATCACAAGTGCAGTATGGAGTTCCTCAACGTTAAGTACTAGGGCCGTTACTTTTCACGCTTTACATGTTACCCTTGGGAGATATTATCAGGAGACATGGTGTTAGCCTTCATTGTTATGCTGATGATACTCAGCTCTATATTTCTTCGCGGCCCGGTGAAACACACCAAATTGAGAAACTAACAGAATGCATAGTCGATATAAAAAACTGGATGACGAGTAATTTTTTACTGCTAAATTCTGAGGTGTTAATTATCGGACGTAAAAACCCCACATGTAATAACCTAGGACATTATCTAACACTTGATGGCTGTTCTGTCAATTCTTCTTCATCAGTTAGGAACCTCGGTGTGCTGTTTGATAGCAATCTTTCATTTGAAAGCCATGTTTCTAGCATCTGTAAAACTGCGTTTTTTTAATCTCAAAAACATATCTAAATTGCGACCTATGCTCTCAAAGTCAAATGCAGAAATGTTAATTCATGCGTTTATGACCTCAAGGTTAGATTATTGTAATGCTTTATTGGGTGGTTGTTCTGCACGCTTGATCAACAAACTACAGTTGGTCCAAAATGCAGCAGCTACAGTCCTTACTAGAACCAGGAAATATGACCATATTAGCCCGGTTCTGTCAACACTGCACTGGCTCCCTACCAAACATCGGATAGATTTTAAAATCTTGTTAATTACTTAGAAAGCCCTGAATGGTTTAGCTCCTCAGTAAGAGCGAGCTCTTATTACAATATAGTCCTCCATGTCCACTGCGTTCTCAAAACTCTGGCCGTTTGATAATACCTAGAATATCAAAATCGACTTCGGGCGGCAGATCCTTTTCCTATTTAGCACCCAAACTCTGGAACAATCTACCTAACACTGTTCGGGAGGCAGACACACTCTGTCAGTTTAAATCTAGATTAAAGACCCATCTCTTTAGCCTGGTTTACACATAACTCACTAATACGCTTCTATTATTCAAATCCATTAAAGGATTGTTAGGCTGCATTAGTTAGATCAACCGGAACCGGGAACACCATAACACACGATGTAAACGTTACATCGTAAGTAGAATGGCATCTACGCTAATATTTGTCTGTTTCTTTCCTAGTCTGTTTCTCAGTCCGTATCCGATCAGATGGTGGATCAGCACCAAGAGATGATGTCTACAGCCCTGATCGTCAGCGGAGACCAGGACACCCAGATGAGCCCCAGAGACATATCCCCAGTGAAGACCTCGATTAAAATACAATAAAACTAAAAATATAACAAAATAACTAAAAATATAATAAAATACCTAACTACATAATACTATTATTGTTAGAAATTGCAACAAAATTAAAAATAGAAATATAAACTTTTGAACTGCGGGTTTCGTCTGGCCAGAGGAGAACTGGCCCTCCGACTGAGCCTGGTTTCTCCCAAGGTTTTTTTCTCCATTCTGTCACAGAGGGAGTTTTGGTTCCTTGCCGCTGTCGCCTCTGGCTTGCTCAGTTGGGGACACTTAATTTCTAGCGATTATCGCCGATTTGATTGCACAGATATTATTTAAACTAAACTGCGCTAGACAATGACATCTCAGAATTCAATAATGAAATGCCTTTAACTGAAAATTGAGTTTAATCTTATCATTATACATTATTGACACTCTATCTTCCAATTTGATACTGTTAAGTGCTTTGACACAATCTGTATTGTTAAAAGCGCTATATAAATAAAGGTGACTTGCTGTACGACAGCAAAGATGGACATAAAGAAGAAGACTCATCCAGCATGTTCCATCATCAGTCTGTGACATGTTTGGTGATGGTGAGCCACATTCACATGTAGACCTGACATGCTGGTTAACTAACGTTAATTTTGATAATGGCTTGTCTTGACATTGTGTTGTCGCACTAATTGTGTCATCAGGTTCTGTGCGCCTAATGGTTCTTGATTTGACTGTTGTAGAATTCCTCCAATTTGTGATATACATGACTAACATACAGTTGGATTTAAATTATACATTTCCGGATTTTCATTTGAGGTAACAAACATCATGCAGAATTGCAATTGATTTAATTGCATAAAGAATTAATGAATTGCAATGCAAAGAAATCCATACAACGTCATTTTTAACTTGAAAAAAAAAAAGCAACAAAGCCTTGTAAGTTCTGTAAAAGCTTTAAAGCCTTGAAGTTTGGATAGAAGCCTTGAAGTTTAAAAGATGAATGGATAGATGGATGGATTGGCTGATTGAAAGGGAGTTAATCCTTCAGTTCTGAAATTTGCACATTGGCATATTTGCTGCTGGCAAACATTGGCATATCACTCAGTATAAGAAATGAAATCAGTAATACATTCAACTTGTCTGAGACATTTGACAAACTACTAAAATGTGTTGGCTACTTTTTGTTTGCTGAGCTGTGAAAGAGTTTAGAAGCTAAAAATTGCATTGTTAATACTTCAAGGTCGAGCATGACTTGAAAAGGTCTCTGCGTGTGTTCAAAAAATAGACTGTTCTTTGTTGAATGTGCTGTGTGTGATCCTGCTGAATGTCGTTGTTAGCAAACTGTGCCTTGGACGAAAGTTTAGGTAATTTATTGTCATGTCAATGTCCCAGAATTTCTAAGTTTAGACTGAACTAAACGGACCTCAGGGCTTCCTGCTGAGTCATTTCTTATATTGTTGTCTGAGCAGAGTCAAGACAAGGTTGACATTTTAAAACCTACCAAACTTCTTTTCTGAAAGGCCGCACTGAAGCCCACAAAGTTTTTAGAAAAGTTCTCCACAGACAAATCTAGCTGTGATAGAACAATCAAAGATGCCCGAGCCTGTCACAATTCCACTGACCGAACGCCAGTGAGTTGTTTTGAAAATCCGACATTGTGAGGAACCCACAGGGTAGGTTGCAGTGGCACTGTGATGTGTTGTCACAGAAACCTTGTACTAGCTGCCACTGAGGAGTGTATGTGTGGCTATTGGCAGTAAAAGAAATTATAAAATGAAGTAGGAAATGTGGAGTGATGGAAAGACTTGAATATGGTACACAGACAGAGGGCAGGAAAACATGCCCAATTGCCCATGTCCAAAAGTGTGCAACTGCCAGGCACTGTGTATAAATAATCAAATATGAGCCTGAGTCATGACAAAACTAATTGAGAGAATGAAAGGTTTGTGACTACGGTCCCATATGGCATATTTGAATATATTTTGAAATATATATTTAAAAATGTATCCAACAAAATACTTTTTTTGTTCCTGAAGCGTATGACAATCGCAAAATATATTTCTTCTTTCCTTTCCTTTCCTTTATTGAAAATTGCTGGGGCAACACAACTGGGAGAAAATAATTTTTAAGGATGTTTGTTTTGAACACTTTGCACATCTCTTACAATTCATACCCCATGACTTGTACAAAACAATTATTTGCTGTGAAGGCATTCAGCTTTCTCCTTTTCTTCCAAACTAGCATTTATTTGGGTGTCCTTTTAAAGGAGAGTGTTATTTATTTATTTATTTATTTATTTTGTGTGTGTTTGGGAGAAAATAAAAGAGTATTTTACCACATGGGGGCCTTCAGGTTTATCACCCCTATTATGTATATGATAATGAAATTATAGGACTGAGGGGACAAACAATAACCTGTTTGTTTTGCAAACTTGGTTTATACATGGAAGTCTTTAGAAAACAGTAGAAAAAAAAGATATAGACAAAGAAGATAAATGTAGTAAAAAATAATAAGAGACAGAGAGTGAATGAAAGAGACAAATGTTAAGTGTATTGGGGAGCCCATAGTAAGAAAGGTTAAACCAGATTTTCTGCAGTTCATCACTCGAGGGATGATGTCAAGATTCCTCCGTCGACCAGTTCTCTCTCTTTCTTAGGTTTTTCAGTCATTTCACCCAAGACATCTTCACAATGTAAGATCTTGAGGGCTGGATAGCCGTTCCCAAGCATACCCAGAGAGAATTGACCAGAGTAAACACAACACACACAGAAAGCAAATGACTGAGACATTACAAGCATCAGCATGACAACAACTCTGGGAGTCTTGGCAGAAACAACACTGCTTCAAACAAGACCTGTAGTTAAGCAATGTGGGTCTACAAAGTCCTTCTCATAGCAATGATGGAAAACAGCAGGCAGATTATTATACATCAAGCTTAAACTGTGACCCTTGATTGCTTTGCACGGTTTTGCTAATTATAGATATATTTGTTTTTAAGAACTACAACAAACGGCTCGTTTGGACTACAAAGTTGTTTTCCTGTATTTGTGATATCACAAAAATAAATCCCACCCAAAAATTGTTTTTTTAAATTTTTTTTACAGTTTTATTTTTATGCTTGCCTGAAAAGTCCGGGTTGCAAACCTGTCTACATATGATCACCATGGTCAAGACAATAAACTAGCCTATAAATCGCACCTTTGTAAGATATCAGTCAGCATTTGAACTGCTGTGTGTGTGTGTGTTAGGGTTAGGTTTTGTGTTTTGTAGTTTTTCATATGTATCATTACATTATTCACTTGGCAATAAAGCTCTTTCTGATTCTGATTATTCAAGTAAGTTCCAAGCCAATACCTGCATTTAAAGTTGTAATCCGGCAATTAAGGACTCAGTAAACCAGTGTAACTTACCTGGCCTCGGTCTTGGCTAATCACTGTCTCCTCCATTATGACATAAAACATAAAAACAAAAATGAGCTATCCTGTCAGGATGGTATCTCTCCTCTCACACCGTTGCTATGCGACATGAGCGGCAATCAGGAACACCTGGTGGCGAAATTAGGAAATCCTGCGAAGGCGGAGCGTCTCATGCACTTCGGAGGTGTGGCCTTCCAAGTCTGTGGTAGGGGAGTGCGATACTGCAAATTTTTGTATCGATCCGATAAAGTAAATACAGGGCAAGTATCGCCGATACTGATACCGATACTTGTTCCTTTTTAATTACATACATATAAATGACCAATTACACTTTGAAAATTAACAATAACTTATGTTGATATGACTAAAATATTGCATTCACCTTAAAGCTATGTGGATGTTATTTGCCTTTCTGAAAGGAGTTTGCAAGCAGAGGAGCCCAGAATCTGAAAGCAATGTGTAAAGTTTCGTCTAAAGCATTTTCCTGCCATAGAAAAGTGTTATAAAGAAGAAAAAAAAAAAACATAACATGGCCTAATGCATTAAGAAAGTAATATTGAAAGGCCAAGTCAGTATACTGATGATGCAAACTATATGCAGGCAAGCAGCCCAGGATATGAACGCAAAGTGCATGCATGTTAAGTGTTTTCCTCTGACAGAAAACCTTTATAAAGAAAAACCAACAACGTGGCTTAATGGTTGAAGACAGTAATACTGTATAAAAAGGCCAAATTCTGTAAATTTAATGGGTCTGGCTTCCAGTCTCATCCGCTTCCAGCAATTTTTAACAAAACAGCTAGTTTTGCTGCTTTCTTGGTATTGCAAACTGGTGTTTCGTACCATATTATTTAAATTAATTGTCTTAATTATAAACACACACGTGGATAGCACAAAAAATTTTACCGTTTATTGCACTGTTATTTTTCTCATGATTTCCCTACCGTGCCTAATGAAGTGGAAGTCTTGCACATTCAGTCTATGAAAAAAGCTTACTTCCACATTGAAAAAGGTGAATAAGTTTGGTGCTGTTGCCACAGTAGCGAATTTCAACCGTTCCATCTCTCACTGTAGCCAATAATATCCGCTTGCGCTTGGAGCCGCTGAGGCACATAATGGCATAACAAAACACTAAAGCAGGGAGGAGCAGTAATGTTTGCATAAGAGACGTGAAAAGAGCGGTATATAAACACACAGATATGTCTATTCTTTGTTGAATGTATTAAGCAATATATTAAGTGTAGAGGAGAGAAAATTAACCTAAAGTATGGTCTAATCAGGCTAGTATCGATCCTATACCCATACCAACGTTGGTATCGATACTATCGATATTAGGATCGATCCGCCCACCCCTAGTCCGTGAGCGAGCGAGCGGTGAAGAAGCATCGCCTCTGAATGATGGGGGTAGGGGTTATATATATATATATATATATATATATATATATATATATATATATATATATATATATTAATTAAAAGGATTTCTATATTTTATCCACTCAGTAGTCTTGTTAGAATCTAACTCTTAACAAATACCAAGATCGGCAGTCAGGTTTTGCTCGGATGCACAGAGAAGAGAAACCTTTCGGGTACCCGGGAGGCAGTGATTAAAGACAAGACTCAAGTGTCCCGTTTAACCAAAGCTCAGCATTTATTAAGTCATAGGGGAATATATATACGAAACGAGAAGTTACACCATTGGACGATCACAAGATCTTATCAGACACAGACATCCAAATCATCTAAATATGGAACAATGTCTCTTTAGCAATCAAGGCCAAAGTTTAGGACATATGCAAGCTCAGCACACATCAGCGCATCTTCTGGGCAAAAGGGCACAGAGTGTTTCTGCTAAAATCTAACAGTGGCCACTTTAAGACACCGTAATGTCTTACCTCTAGAACACTCTTGTGCAGATTTAAGAATCATGTATATATACTCATTACATCATCAATAATCACCAAATCATTGTTAGTATATAATTAACCATTAACTCTGATCTGTGTTAATCAATAAATCATAAACATATACTCAAGGATTACAATGTTGATTCTTCTGGTTCCAACTCATATATTGATACATAATCACCTCCATTAACCTCATTTGCACGTTCGTAAGCAGGATTAACTAATACTACGTCAGGAGCAAATGTCCTCACGTTTCGTGCACTCATCATTACTTGATAGGTTCCTCTTGTCATGAGGGCTGTAATTGAGCGAGTTACAAGACCACCAATACATTGAATTATACATGGTGCAATTATTAATAAGATCAAACACAAAACTCCAATAGGTATAACAGTGTGGAAGATCCAAGTTCCCCATCCACCCCAGAGGGTGTTCAGCCAGCTAAACCAAGAGGGATCCACCTTCTCTGGCTCTGGGATAAAACTGCTCTATAATCCGCGCCCGTAAAGTGTGCATATTTAGTGTGCGTTTGCAGTATGGACACGAATTTCCCAGGATTTTGTGGAGAAGGCAAACTGTTACAGATTGTCTCCATGTCTGTCATCTTTATTGGTTTGACATTTATTCCATTTCCTGATCTCATCCAAACAAACGCTCTTTGAGCCTCAGTTATTTCTGTAGTTTTACTGTTGCTTGATTTAGCACCTATAATAGGTGTTTCGTTTTTAGGCGGTGCGGATGGTGCGGCGGGAGTTTGAGGTAGATTGTAGGGTGGCGGATTCTCCTTCCCACTGCTGTTTTGCTTCGCAACAAAAGCTGTTACTTTCTTTTTCTCTGGACCTTTGTCCCAGACCTTTTTCATGTTTTCCCAGACATCAAGACTTTTAGACATATAATCGTAATCCCAATTTGGGTCACCCCATCCTTCTTTTACTAGACTTCTAGCCGTTTGCATATTATAGTCTGTAAATGAACCTGCTCGCGGATACGGTACTTCAATTTGTGGCTTCAGGCGTTCTGACCACCCTGCCAAATTACTAATAAATGGTTCTGCATAGAATCCTTGATTATTTCTATACATGAAATCAATTGGTTTTTCCCCCGGTAGGGGTCTTGATATTGAACCTCCCATCTTCCACTTTGTGCGTCTTAATTAGCAGTTAGTAGAGTAGCAGCAAATATTTCACAGGCAGTAGGGGCTAGTAGTGTAATATTCGCGGTTTCTTTTCTTCTGTACCTCGCCGTTCAACCCCGACCGTAATACATGTGTTATATTGTGACCGTGGGTGATTTTCCTATTTTTCCTGGCTTACACAAGACTTTCGCCCTGATTGCCACTAAATCACCATCTTTTTTGGGTGTTTTCTATGTTTGGGCTTTCACAAAACTTTCGTCCTGATCGCCCCTAACACCGTCTTTTCAGTCACAATACGTCAGCATGCAACAAAAATTACTAAAATTTTCTTTCTTCTCGCGAAAGTATACACGTTGTCATGATCAATACAAAAATACAGTGTGATCAGTACTGCTTACACCATCACTCTTCACGCTAATAGTATACCTACTGTTGCCAGCCGAAGTGCACAACAATGGAAAATTAATTCCTCTAGTGATTACTATCCCGTCTCTATACGGAGATAACTAGGATCCTACAGGGGTAAGCGCTGTATTTCTATCTCAAGAAATATGCAAAAAACACTTACCCCATTTATCGTAGGTCCTTCTCTTTGATCTCTTGACACGTCTTTTCCTGTCGATCTCGGAACACTTTTCCCAGTTCGTAGGAAGATTCCCCCCTTTCGCGGACGAGCCCCCAATTGTTAGAATCTAACTCTTAACAAATACCAAGATCGGCAGTCAGGTTTTGCTCGGATGCACAGAGAAGAGAAACCTTTCGGGTACCCGGGAGGCAGTGATTAAAGACAAGACTCAAGTGTCCCGTTTAACCAAAGCTCAGCATTTATTAAGTCATAGGGGAGTATATATACGAAACGAGAAGTTACACCATTGGACGATCACAAGATCTTATCAGACACAGACATCCAAATCATCTAAATATGGAACAATGTCTCTTTAGCAATCAAGGCCAAAGTTTAGGACATATGCAAGCTCAGCACACATCAGCGCATCTTCTGGGCAAAAGGGCACAGAGTGTTTCTGCTAAAATCTAACAAGTCTACAATATAATAGCCATATAAACGTAGCGTAATTATAATAATAAAACATAGTGGGATATTCAGTGATATTGGCTGTGCAATATCGACTTTTGTGATTGGCCAATACCGGCAGACTGGAGCCAATGGAAATGCTTCTCATTCGGTGCGCGTCTTATTCCTCTGAGAACTTCAAAGCAGACCGCTTGAGGTAAATTATCTGGAAGAATACAGAGGTAAAAAATCAAAATGTGGAGGTTTGTTTTATAATATATGATAGACTGACAGTTAAGTAACACAACTAAGGGATCTGTTCAACTGAATAGTATCACGATTTCAAATGTTACATTGCAGTTATAGTTTAATAAACAAGTAGCCTTATATGTAGTCACTTACCATTTAGACGCAATATTGACGTTTTTGTTCTATTTCACCAACGAAAAAAGTTACAGAAGAAAAGCAACACTCAGCACGGTGTTTTGTTATTGAATGAATGATTCATCATTTTGAACGAATCGTTTTAATGAATGACTCAATGATTCATTTATTAAGACGGTCACTTGCCGCCACCTATTGGCGGTTTAGTTTCATGTTTAAAAGTAGGCTATCGTCGTCGTTGTTGTTGTTGTTGTTGTTTTTACATTTGTTTAAACATCAATCTCATAAATTATTTATTACAGTTGTAATCTTGCAGTGTAAATTATTTAATTTGATAACAGCCCTTATTATTAAAACTGAATTTGATCAAATGTAAGAATTTGACATGAAAGATAAAGCTTAAAAAGATAAAGTAGCCTAGAAATAAATATTTTTTAACCTTTAATATTAGAATGATGTACCAACTGGGGTTCCTTATGGTTTACAGCATTAGTTGAGAGATATTCTTTTCTTTGAAGAAATTTGCTATGCACTGTACCTGATAGGCCACAACTTAATCAATATTGAATCAAATTGTGTCAATAAATGTTTTCTTTTTATTTATTTTTTAAACAAATGTATTGAAGCAAAATGTTTCTTGTCAGAATGCAACAAAATGCTTCATTTGGTTAAAATCATAAACATAGTCTCATTGGGGACAATGCCCCAGACACCCCTATAACAAATTACTTCATAAACATGTCACCTTTTTCAGCACTTTTGAGTTTGCAGGTCTGTAGTATTATTTACTATGATTTACCATGTTTCTAGCGTTATTTACCATGATTTACCACATTGCTAGCAATGATGATGAGAAGAATTATTATTAATATTTCAGTAAAGTTCATTAAATCTATTCTGTTGTTAGTGTGGTCTTTAAACTTATGAACTGTGCATGGACTGACAAAGGTGTTACATGAGGAAGCAATTTGACAACAATGCAGTAAATATTTTAGGTGCATCAAAAAGCGTGCTCGTTAAAATACCAGCAGACAAGCTAATCCAGCACAAATTAGTGCATAAAAGGTCACCAAAATGAAGTATTTGAACCTTATAATTAAATACAAAAGGAGGAGAAAAACTGCAAAAATGTCCACATTTTGAAAAAAAGAATCCAAAAGATCCACGCCCCCTGGATCTTGTGTTCTGCAGCGAGACGCTCCTCGGCATGTTCGGAACATTCTCTTGCCGTTTACTGTTGCTGCTAGCGGAAGGACAGCATTTAACGAACTTGCTTCAAAAAAGTAACATTTCAATACATAAATGTTTGGTTTCAATATTGTTTTATTGTGTGGTAACCCTTTTATAAAAGCAATAAGGTACTCGAGGCCGTGCTGAATCGGCTGAAGGGGTTGCAGGCTCCGCTTCGCATCGTCAACTTCAGCCGTGATTTATTCACGATACAGCATGGCCTCTCGTACCTTATTGCTTACACACACACACACACACACACACACACACACACACACATATATATATATATATATATATATATATATACACACACACACATTTGACAAAAGCTTTTTGGTTTCTTGGCTTGACAAAAATTTTATTTTAAGGAGTGGTTTAGATGCACACATTTTTAATTTCTTAGTTTTTAATTTCTCTCATGACAAAAATCTTTTACTTAAACCAATGCAGAACTTGTAAATATACTGGAAAATCACTTTGTGTTGTTCTATTATTATACATTTGAAAATTCCACTATTATTTACAACAGAATCTGCATATTGCATGTATGATTATATTTGATTACATTTTGCCAGTGTAATGCAGCAGTTCTCTCTTTGTTAAACGTTATTATGAGAGCTCCTGTCAGAAAAACCAAGCTCATAATTTGCCCTAGGGCTGCCCCATGGCACTGCTCTAATCATGCACAGCTTCTGATGTGCAGTAAGTGGCTCCTGACACACACACAGAGAGTGAGCAAAAGTAGTAAGCCCATGGTCATGTAATGAGACAAAACCAGAATGCTGACCACCCTGCATCAGAAATAGAATCAGCCGTAAAGAGATGCAATGCAGTGCAGTTGCAGTTATAAAGTCTTAAGGAACATTTCTGAGGGATCTGCTGCTTCAGGCTCTTTAATGCAGTAGATCGAGTTTATTTTCTTTGTTCCAAACGTATGGGTGAGCTGTCAGCTCTGACCGATTTTATATGTGATGTCATTTAAAGGAATACTCTCAACACTGCATCATCATCGTCTTATGAAGTTCTCCAAACAGAATGCAAATGCACATCCTTCAGAACTGTTCCTCCGTCTAACACAAAGAAACTCTTTTGAACTGACATTTCTAAAGAAATGTAGGGTCATACTTATAAAATTCAAATATAATATGAATGCATTGAGGAGATCTTTCCTGCTATCAAGTATGTAGCCCTAGATTTACTTTTCCTTCTGTCAGTGTCAATGTGAGATTTTTATGTGACGGGAGTGAAGTGAAAGGGGTCATTCATGTAATGAAGCACTTTTTTTTTTTTTTTTTGTCTCCATCTTTTATCATTTATTATACTGGATAAAATATCAAACTGCCAATTTTTTAAAGATGAAAATCACATTACTTGTGTTACGAAGCCGATCGGACTCTGTTTGCACCTTGCTTGGACTATTGCTCGTGTACCTGGATTATCTCTCTGCCTTGCCCTGTTGGATATTGTTCACCGATCGAAGACCCACGCTTGCCCTAGGACTACTCTTTGTCTTGCCTGTGTTGTACCTGTTTGCCATTGCATGAACCTTGCTTGTTTTGTGACCACGTCCCTGAATAAAAGCCTTGCAAATGGATCCACACGCCTCTCGTCTCGTTGGCTCCGTAAAAATTTGGTTTTCTTTTACAGTATCACATTCAAAGGAAATGTTTAATAATTTTACTGCTTTGGTTAAGAAGGTCATGTTTTGTGTGTGTGTGTGTGTGTGTGTGTGTGTGCAGTTTATTAACATAACTGTAATAAAAGTACAGAGTTGTTGTTTTTCTTTCCATGTTTCCTTTCTTTGATCATTTTTCAAATTATTTTCTCACATCATCCTTTTGTGAGTGACAGTTTTTGTTGTGAAAACAACAGCATAAATGGTAAGTATTTTGCAAAGGATGATAATCTATGAATTAAAAAAATGTTACAATTAAATTCAATTTCAACACTGTATTTTTTGTTTAGTATCCTGTTTGTTTTCTTGCCATTTTGAATAATCAAGTTATAATTAGTATGTGTTAAGTACCTGAGCTTGACCACAGTGTATGTCAAAAAATCTTGTAAATCTGAGAGAGAGAGAGAGAGAGAGAGAGAGATGCTCTGTATTTGGTGGCACTTTAGAAGAGATTATTGATGAATGTGCACCCCAGGCTTCCTCTTTAAGAATCATTCTCTGCTGAAAATGTCATGGAATAGAACTGAGAGCTTATAAAGCTAAAAATCAATAATGAATTATTACAAAGGGCCAACAAGAACTGGCTAGAGTTTATATCTCTTCTATGATACAAGCCTGAAATATTTTCAGTGACTCCTGGGAGAGAGAAAAGTGGAGAGTTTTTTTTGTTTTTTTTTAACAAAGGCCACAAGGTTCACATACACATAATGTCAACCCTGTGTGACAAAGATTTGTTCTTTGTTGCGTATACTTTAAATCTTAAAGGGGATAGTTCCCCGCAAAATGAACCTTATTTTATGTTCCACAGAAGATGGAAAGCCATAGAGGTTTAGAGTAAATGGCCACCAAATTTTCCATCCATCTCTTTAATTAAAGTAACATTGGCTTAGTAATTGTAAACTCATCAGATGTTCTTAACAAACTGGTTTAAATGGAGCGTGACTAAATTATATCTCCCTTTGTTTCGCTCATTATCTTTCTGAAGCTTTGTTTTGGTTTGCTGTTATTTGAAAGTGTTTCCACTGCTTGTAGTCATGCACTATCAAAATCAGTTCAGTGGCTTTCAATTGGACTGTTTTAGGAGGCTTGCCATTGTTGCTGTGAGAAAATAAAAAAGCAGGGCAAGAGTTATTGAAAAAAAAATATCTGATAACAATATCTATAAACACATGCTGATCAGAAGGAATCGCATAGCACTTTACTCAAGGGACTGGGAATAATTTAATTTCAGTTATCAGCAATTATAGATAAAATGCACAAACAAATTATTAAATTTGTATAATGATAATGCTGTTTAATTAATATGTAAATAAGTTTGTGGTCAGGGTATTAATGTAAATGTAACAGCAGTTTTTGAGGTGGCACATATAACATGGCTTTCAAAAAGGTTGCCTGAAAAGCTATTTACAGTAAAACAAATGTTCTCATAGAGTGTTTTCAGCAATAAACTGCAAAATGCTTCAATTTTAGGAGACTCCAAACTATAAATCCTGTGGCAAAGTCTGGAGTTCAGTGGATATTGTGGAGGTATTAGACTAGATTTGCTGGAAATCACAAATGGAAGACTGGGGCTCTAAAATGTACTTAATGGAAGATTTGGAGGATTAGACTCAGTCGCTGTATATCCTGGGCCCTATTGATACTCTGACTATATATGGCCAGTCAGGGAAACAGAAGACTGGCTATAGCAATTGCAGATAACCAGAAATTATTTTTATAAACAAAATTAATTGTAACTGTTTGATAAATAACAAACTTATGAAAATTAGAAATCCTTGGCTACTAACCAAACTATATTTAAGTTGAAGTACTACTGTTACCAGCCTGATATCACAGCAATTCGTACATATTTTACGAGTTGCACCATTCGTATGAATTTATACGAGTGACCTACAACTAACCCCGCCCTTAAATCTACCCATCACTGGGGTCTAGACAAATTGTACAAAATTGTACGAGTGAGGTCGTACGAATTTGTACGAATTAGCCACCTTGTAAAATACGTACGAGTTGGTCATGAGATAACATTGACTATTACTAATACTACAACTGAAATAAAAATAAAAATAGCTAAAACTTCTAAAATTAATTCTAAATATATATATATATTCATAATACTACTAGTACTAGATAGTTCATCAAAAATTAAAATTAAAATGATAATTTTATTTATCACATTATTTGCTCACCCTCATCTCGTCACTTCGTCTCCCTCCATTAAGCACTTAACACACACAAATATATCTAAATTGCAACGTCGCCAGGACAGTTTGAACGGAATGCTCATTTTAGCTGAGCACTTGTATTAAATTTGTATTAATATTAAAAATACAGTTCAGTTGTGTGCATTTCACATGGCTTACATTTATTCATATTTCAGTATTTATTCATTTAGCAGATGATTTTATCCAAAGTTACACTGTTAGACATTTCTGTATTTCAGTTATTTACTGTATATCACCCAGTATAATACTGTAAATTCCCTTTACAGTAAATAACTGTAATACCCTTTGCATCATGGGAATTTTCTGTGACGTCAGACCCCACATACAGAGACTTAATGTATTTTTTTTAATTGCTGTATACTACTGTATTTGCTGTAACTGTCTCTTTGGCGCCATTCTATTGAGGTGGTTTTATTTTCTTCATTTCTTACATTTGGATTGACACAATTTTCCCTGCACCGTGTCCACAACAGCTTGGGACTGACTACTGGACCTGTTACATCGCTTGTAATGATTGGAAAAATCCTTTTGTACTTCGTGTCAAAAACAGCGCGAGCGCTTGGAGTACATCTGTACATCAGAAATATAGCGGACGTTCGTGAAGACGTTCACAGGACGTGCAGCGGCCATTCGGGACCCTTTAGGGGACTTTCGCTTTAAGTACTCTGAATGTCATTTTATTTTACTTTTAGGCTAATCAAAGACAACAGACACGTTGTATGGAGCAAAATACGTTTATTTTAATTGAACAATTGTAAAGTTGCGGTGCTCTTTCCATGTGTGTGTGTGTCTGCGTCTCTGGTTGTCAGCTGTGGGTTTAGTCCGATTGCAATTCTTCCCGTTGTTTTATAACCTAAAACAACAAAATAAACACATTCATTAGTGTTATGATTGATTTAATATGTCTAGGACTACCATTTATCCATTGAAAAAAGATTTGTAACGTTGTTGACAATTTGGATTTAGACCAAGCGGTCCGAAATTTAGCGCACATATGAAGATAGGCTGTCCCAAATGGGCTTTTTTTGCTCATATAGGCGTCTCAGTGTGTATTTTTACCATATGAAGATTCAATATTTAAGTTCAATATCTGTCAATATTACATACGTTTAATCACTTCAGCTTTACATGCTAATGTTAGCTTCGAAAGTGTTCACAGCCTAACGAGCAGCCGTAAGTTACATGACAGACAACTTCAGCAAACGTTTAAAAAGGTAAACGTTTCATAAAATGTAAGCATTATGAGATACACATTGGTTACAGTAGCTAATGACCACAAACATAAAAGTATAAATACCTTTTCGACCGATGAAAGCTAAAACTCAAGGCCGTGTCTGAGGAAATCACCGGGAGAACCGTTAACGATCACTAAGCAGCTGAGCGTTGCCATGGATACATGCTGCTCGTGCCCTAAAGTGACGTCATTCGATCATGTGCTCATTTGATCGACACTTGCGGCTATATTACATAATTTGTTTTTCTTTTTTCTTTTTTTGAGCTGCACGTGGTATAGCAGTCTTAAATGCAGTAACTAAAATAATAATTTTCCTAAATAACTTTTCTTGTCGGCTTACCAACAGTTTAATATATAAATGGAAATAATTAATTTATTTGTCTTACCTGTGTTATTTTCCTCTTTCTTTTCTTCATGTTTTCCTTGGCTGCATTCATCACTCTATAACATTCTTTAGAGCTCCTGCAACCTTATTTTCTTCATGCATGGGGAATGCATAAACCTAATTGTAGCCTATATGTTCAATTATATTATTGAAGGGTATCATGATTTTGATGTTTAAATGCTGAAAACAGACTCCTGATTTGATGACATTTTTATTTACAGAAGTTACTCCTATTTTCTTTTTCAAGAAATGAAAATTATTAATTTAACATTAACTTCATTTTACAATGAATTCAAATAATACTATAGTAAATAATAATAATATCAATCTGCAAAACAAAAAAAAAAAATTTTTGTTTTGTTTTTTGCATTCTATTATCACAGTTAAAAAAGAGATTTTTTTTAAGGAATAGGTTGAAGTCAGCTGAAATGGGCCTCGTTTTGGTAAATGACTTATAATACCATCAAATAAGCAATGCATAAGAACTAATGATATTTTTATAAATTAGCATGGGTCTCTTAAATATGTATATATTTTTAAAATGTCATAAAAAAGTATAATTGTTTTAAAATTAAGAGAGTTAGAGTAACAGCAGGTACCTTCTTGGCCACGGCACAACATTAAGTTAAAATGGGCCAATATAAAAAGAGAACAACACAGTGTCAATTTACTATTAAAAATGAAATGATTTCAGCCGAAATTACTTATGGTCTTTAGTGTGCCATAGCAACAGCACCATATCCATTTCAATAAATAGAAAGTTGAATGAATATTTCATTAAACAATGCAATTAAAAATGAACTGATCATGTTGTATAGGCGTGTGTTTCTGTGCAGTGGTGCCTTTTGTGTGCATGTACACTACCAGTCAAAAGTTTTTGAACAGTTAAGAAGTCTCTTCTGCTCACCAAGCCTGCATTTATTTGATTCAAAGTACAGCAAAAACAGTAATATTTTGAAATATTTTCACTATTTACTACCGACTCCAAGCTTTTGAATGGTATATTGTATAATGTTACAAAAGCTTTTTATTTCAGATAAATGCTGATCTTTGGATCTTTCTATTCATCAAAGAATCCTGAAAAAATATACTCAACTGAATAAAAAAAAGTTTCTTGAACAGCAAATCAGAATATGTGACCCTGGACCACAAAACCAGTCTTAAGTCGCTGGGGTATATTTGTAGAAATAGCCAAAAATACATTGTATGGGTCAAAATTATTTATTTTTTTATTTATTTTTTACAAAATTTTTAAGCCAAAAATCATTAGGACATTAAGTAAAGATCATGTTCCATGAATATATTTTGTAAATGTCCTATTGTAAATATGTCAAAACTTAATTTGAGTATATGCATTGCTAAGGACTTCATTTAGACAACTTTAAAGGCGATTTTCTCAATATTTTGATTTTTTTGCACCCTCAGATTCCAGATTTTCAAACAGTTGTATCTCAGCCAAATATTGTCCGATCCTAACAAATTGAAAGCTTATTAATTGAGATTTATACATCATCTGAAAGCTGAATATTGAAAAATTGACACTTATGACTGGTTTTGTGGTCCAGGGTCACATATTAGAATGATTTCTGAAGGATCATGTGACTAGAGTAACGATGCTGAAAATTTAGCTTTGATCACAGGAATAAATTACATTTTAAAATATATTCAAATAGAAAACAGTTATTTTAAATAGCAAAAATATTTTTAAATTTTACTGTTTTTGCTGTACTTTGGATCAAATAAATGCAGGTTTGGTGAACAGAAGAGACTTCTTTAAAAACATTAAAAATCTCACTGTTCAAAAACTTTTGACTGGTAGTTTATGTGTATGTATTTTTTTAAGACTAGATTTTGTGTGCATGCATGTCTAGGCCTATAAACCTATTTTCACCCTCAATTTCTGTGTAAAAAATGTGTGTGTGCAGCCCATTTTAGCTTAACCAGCCATTTCTAAAATGACCCTTTTCACAAAAACCGAAGTTTCTTTCATTAAATTAAACTTTTTTTTTATTTGAAAGGGCATGTCAAAACATTGTTCAAAAACCTTTGCTTTGTTGGTAAGCATACTTAGAATTGCTTTAGTACCCTTATTAGTGATGAATGAAATGTACTATGTGGCTCACTTACCTTACAATTTCTCTGACAAGCTTCATGTAACACTCAGTACATCAGCCCGCCTTAAGAAACTCAGACCAATCAAAATTATTGTTACATGTCAACAAGTTGAAGAAACAATACAAGATCAGTTATTATGACTGGCTATAAAAATTAAGAGATATGACTACAATATTTGACCCATTTTACCTGATAGCCCATTTTAGCTGACTTCACCCTACCCTTTAAAATCCAATTTGAGTTTATATTTTAGTTCAAATTTGTCAGCTCTCTTTGTCTGAGTTGCAAGGTGTCAGATCTGATAAAAGCCCACGCATGGGCGACTGGATTTTTCAAGTGTTGTTATGGTAATGGCAGATGAGGGACGAAACAGGGACGTTCGCAAACTGGCTCGGACGAATGTCCTCCGAACGTCCGCCAGCGAACGTCCAAAAGAGGACCAAATGCGGACATCCTCAAAACGTCCGCCAGCGAACGTTATACAGCGGACCAAATCCGGACGTCCTCCGAACGTCCGCCCGCGAACGTTACAAAGCGGACGTACTGCGGACCTAAACGGACGTTCGGAACGTCCGGGGGACGTCCCCTGTTTGTTATTGTACTAAATAAAGTGTGTAAGATTGTACCTTTTACATCCTAGTCTACATTTTAATATTAGAAACCGTTAGTATTAGATGCCAGATATTTTATTAAGACTCTGGATAATTGGTTTTTAGAATAGAAATCACAGTTTTAAGATTCTGAAGCAAAACATTAGACAAATACAAAATAATATGTAGGCTAATTCACTTAGGTTTCTTACAAAATGTTTTATTTAAATGAGTGTAAAATGTTATAAATTAGACTATTAAAATAAAAAATATGTAAAAATTATTTGAAATATATGAACTTGTTTCGTTTTTGAACGAATCTCTTGATTGAATGAATTAGACATCAGATACATTTTAACAGTCACTGTTGGCTTCCTTCTGGCATAACATTTATAGTCGGGGCGGCGCCAGAGAATTTTAAACGCAGGTGCTCAGGGGTAGAGGTCTGCAAGCCCGTCGGGTCCCGACGGGGCCCGACACGCCGAGTCCATTCGGGCCGGGCTCGGGCCATTTTTTTTTTTTTACAGATCGGGCTCGGGCTCGGGCTCATTTAGCTTCTCTCCTTTTATTGTGCCCACCATATACGCGCAGAGCACACATGGCTAATTAAATACTGATTATATTATAAATATTATACATCGCCTAAGCAATATGCAACGCATACGCACACATTAGCATACAGGTGACCATGCAGAGCATCAGGAAGAAGTTGGAGCGTGGAATTACAAAAAGTTCCCAATGCTTCGGGAAAAGCTGCATTTTTGATCAGCCATGCATTTGATGATGATCCTGACTCGCCATCTCCTCACTGGATGTGCCTTTAGAGAGAAATGCATCTTTAGGGATTTTATAATGAAAGAGTTTTTGTTTTCGATTCGCCCATTTGGAGCTGGCTCCGATAATTAAAATGTCTTCTTTTTCCCCGATGCATTCATAATTATTACTTTTGCCGGTGATTTGCAGCAAGCTTTATGCGCACGCTTGAGCGCGGAATGTAGGCTATAATACGCCTAAATGCTTATTAAAAGATGGTTTAGTAGGTTATTATATTAATCTATTTAATATAAACGTTCGACTAGTTTACTAGAAAAATGGTTGCCAGTAAGTTACTGTAAAAACCCTTTGAAATGTCTAACAGTGTATACTACGGGGCCGTTGAATGCTTCAATCTGATTGGCTGCCAAACGTTCTGAGGTGTGCAATTATTTTCAGGGTAACGCACTGCAAACGTAGTTCCAGGCAGCTCTTGACCGCATTACATGACCATATCACTTCGCCAAATTATTTCTGTTATTTCAAAGCCCTAGCCCGGCCCTGGCCCGAGATGCTCAGGCCCTAGCCCGGCCCATGTCCGACAGCTTATCAGAATTACCGGCCGAGTCCAACCCGAACCCGTCTCCCCCCCCCCTTCTCCCAAAACAGCTCATGTTTCAACTATTAAAATAGTTCAGTTTTGTATGTAATGGCAAAGTGATTATATTTCGTTTTTTTTTTTTTTTTATTATTATTTTTTTAAGTTAATTTTGAAAAACGTTTGGATTATTTTTTGTTCGTTAAACAAGTTATTTCTTTCTTAAAGTAACGACCAAGTGGCCAGCGGCAGACCGGCAGGCTGATCATAGCCTATGTTTGATCAATTTAGCCTTCTCAAATCATCACAACTTGCCTAAAATAAAATCTATAGATATACTAAAACAGTTCAAGCATATAACAATGTTTAAACGTTAAACCTAGATAAATGTGTGCTGCATCCAATAGTTTGTGTGAAGAATGGAAGCTAAAGTAGCAGGACATGGAGGCACCAGCGCAATCAATTGCATTTTTTTCAATGGAAACAACTTAAAATAGGCCGTAATTTTTGCTCATAAAGGTAAGAGTAATACATCATTCGGAACTGTAAAGGGTCTACTTTTATTTGTGTGCACTCACAATATCAACAAAATGTTGTGCTTTTAAGAAAACAATGATGCGCTTTCTGCCGTCTCGTCTTGAACAGGAGTGCTTCACAAAAATGAACCGAAAGTCAGCGAATACATGCCTCACAGACATGATAAATATTACTTATTACTACTTAACGAAATAAATCAAATTGAAAACAAAAACTCGTTCATTATAATCATAATCCGTGAAGATGCACTTCTCTCTAAAGGCGCGTCTAATGAGGAGATGGATCCACACTGATGCAACACTGACACAGAAAACAGTTTATTAGTAAGTAATTCAAATATCTCCTTACTATTTCCCCCGGACACATTCAGGGTAATTACTTTTGCTGGGGCTTTACGGCAAGCTTTATTGCGTAAAAAAGTCGGGGCCCGTCGGGCCCGGGCTGAAATGCAGGGCTCTATTTCAAAGGTCTTACAACAACAAAATAACCAAGACCCACAACAACACTGGCCAAATAAATAAATATAGTAAACAATATGATAAAAACGACAGCTCATGTCCATGTTTTTTCATGTCCACAAAATTATGCTTTATTAGGTACGGAAAGCACATACTCTATCTCTCCCGCTCTCTCTCCCTCACAGACCGCACATACATACTGTAACAGTTTGCACACACACTAACATACATCGCGCTAATGTTGTTAGCGCTACTCTGACGATTTTATCAGTAAACAACTTAAAAACTACATGATTTCTCACAAGCGAGGTAACAACAACGGCGCTGTTCGTGAACAAAAGGAACTAAGTTTCACTATAACTAGAGACATTGCTGCCGAACACTATTGAGAGACGCACAGATGTAATTTTCTCTGTCCCTGCGTCCCAATGTTCATACTATCCATCCTAAATAGTATGTGAGACTACAATAAGTGTGTCCCAAAGCATAGTATGTTGAAAAGAGTATGCCAAAAGTCCCCAGATGGTCTACTATTTCAGGTTGATTTTTGAAGTGTGGATCCAAGCACACTCTAATGGCTAAAATTGCCCACAATCCCTTGCGCTTTGTCCAGAACTACAAACACGAATAAAAAGCGTTAGAAAAACTACAAACGTGGCGGATGCGCGCGATCAACCTTTATGTAGAGAGGTTTACAAAAAGGGGTCTGAGTACTAATAATCAACATTTAAACTGGTAAAAACTATGTATTTATTGTTATCCATGTTATATTTCATCTGCAACAGCAATGTGAACTTTTATAAACATCCATTTGGTCGTTAACTTTTAAATGCATCATTATGCAGAAAATAGCAGAGTTCTCTGCATAAAAGACCCGCGACTGGCAGATCAACGAGCTACTTCTTTTTTCTCCAATATGGTAGGAAGTTAAATTAAATTAAATGTGGAGGATGTTAACTGTGACAAGATGATTGACAGGCCAGTTTACAGTGACAGGGTGCGTGTAACAGATGCGACAGAGCGGTCCGTTAAAGACGCAGTTGTGTGACATGATAGTATGTCCCAAAGCTTGCCTACTCTTCTACTACACACTCAAAAGTGTGTACTTTTTCTTCACCAAAAGAGTACATACTTTAAGGGCGTAGTATAAGTAGGCACATTGGGACGCAGCATCTCTCTCTCTCTCTCTATCTCAACTTAGCTATTAACTGTATTAACTGCATTAATCTGTTATCAACGGCTCAAGCCTCCGTTACTAGGTTTAAAATGACGTTTTGGAATTAGCAACGGAGGCGTTGGATGAAATGAGGAAGAAATACTCACAATAGCGATTTAAGTAGAAATACTGGACGAATGCCTTGAAATATATCATCTGATCGATGTCTTGAGGTGTGGCAACCGTAGTATAAGCGGAATAATTGACTTCGGTCTGTTGAATTATTAGAAAAATAATGCACACTCCACTTCGCATCGTGACCGCATCACCACCTCGGGTGTGCATTATTTTTCTAATAATCCAACGGCCTGTCGTCAATTATTCCTTACTTAATTATCTGTGTCTATATTAACTGTATATGGCATACTGAAGAAGTCTGTATATATTTGGGCTTCTCTGAATTTTTCATTTGGGTTGTTTTCAACCACTTAACCAGCAGTTTGAGCTTTGTTTCAGTGCATTTGTGAGCGGTTCTTCACAGTTGTCAAGAATGCATCAGGGTAGATTAGCATGTACTCTACAAAAGCACTGTAGACACACGCATTTCTGACTACATCTGAATTTGGCTCGAAATGGTTGTTGGATATAAATGGGGACAATGTCACATTTAAAATGCATTCCCATTTCAGCAGACCTGACAGCATCAATCCCTTCAGTTTTCAGAGATGTCTCTACTGCTGAGATGTACTGCCTCAATGAACTCCGCTGAATCAAACCCACTGAGTTAAGAAAACCTTTAATAATAATGCAGGCATCAATGCAATTATTAATTAAGGTTTTTTTCAGAACTTCAGTAGAACAGTGACATTCAGCCTATCAGTTCAACATAGAATTTCAATCTTCCCTTGTTAACTGTTGGAATTCATGTTCTTTATTCTGAAGAAAGAGAGAGTTTCAGGCTCCTTCGTTCTGTATACAGAAATGAAAGACAAATGCTAGAGAGCTCAGGCATTCAGTTTCAGCACAGCTTACATCAGCAATCACAAGTGACAGATGTAACGCTCGGCCTGAAGAACACCCACCGACAGTGACACATGGACTCAATAACAAACCTAATAAACTGTCACAAAGACTGCAGCTTGAGAATAATGCAGTTACATCAGAGGGGTGATGTTTATTCACATAATCTCATGCAATCACTCACTGGATACCTTTAGCCTTACTCAATTTAAAGAGCAAGGTGTTGGTGGGAAACAACTGTAAATTAGGCTTGTGTTACTGTAGCTGGGTTTGGCTAGTTACTGTAGCTCAAGGGGACAAAATTAGTGTAATTAGTGGTTTTCTATAACTAGTCTCTAGTTTAACTGCCTTTTGTCACGACAAGCACACAAGGGAAGCGAGGAGACGAGAGGTACACTTCAAAATAACAGTCCTTAATTAAATCCAAAAAGGATTTAGGGAACACAAGACAGGCAGAGATTCACAAGAAACAGGACATTGACGTTAATACTGGACACTAGACTCAGGGAAACACAGGGCTAAAATACACTAGGTGATTAACAAACACAGGTGGAACAGAATGAACATAATCAGGGAGAACTGAAACAGGTGGGACTAAAATTAACTAAACGAGAACAGGAAAAGGAACAAAACCAAATATGGGCATACATGAGGGAAAACTAAGTCAAGGGGAGCACGAGACAGAAAACCACAAGTCAGGACACAGGTCTGACACCTGTAAGGTAAAAGTAAATAATAACAAATTGCTTTTCCATGTATTATAGATTTTCTTGATGCCAGTTTCTGTCCACCTAACAAAACCATGTTCTAAGAACCTTTTGCTAAAGCTCCTGTTATGATAGCGTTATTTCTGAATGTTCAAAATGTCCAGTTTTTAAAAATGTTTTAGAAACATTTTTCTTTATGTCCTGAGAAAACAAGAGAACCCTCCATTGTATCATTTTGCAAATATTACGTGGCTTCAAAATGTTCTCTAAACCATCTGAACCTATAGCAAATCGTAATGTTTTAAAATGTTTGATGAACATTTTTTATTTTTTTATTTATTTATTTATTTATTTTTTTCTGTTGCTGTTTCTATAACATTAGACTGATCGAATGTTACAGGAAGAAAGTTATTTTTAACATTCAGATAAGGTTCTCTCAAAGTTCTGAGAACATTACCTCTAAGCCTCATTCAGACTGTCAGCCCAAATCCGATTTTGTGCATATCTGGATGGAATCTGATTTGAATAACTGACTGTCCACACAAGCCTCGTTCATACTGTCAGCCCAAATCCGATTTTTGTGCAAATCCGATCATAGTCTGAACGGCAATGAACTACATGAAATCTGATTTTTGCAAATCCGTTTCAAGCTACTATAGCTTCGTTCAGACTGTCAGCCCAAATCCGATTTTGTGCATATCTGGATGGAATCGGATTTGAATAACTGACTGTCCACACTGCATATCGCAACTGTTCATATCCGATTTGTGTGTCCATAATCGCTCTTTACTTTTTACTGAATGTGCATTGGTTTCTATGGTAATGCCGTTGCGTTGTTATGCCTACACTAAAAACAACAGTAGCAGCAATACATATCATGAAAAAAACAAAAAACAAAACAAACAAAAACTTTTAACCAACAGGGGCCGTTACAGTTTCCATTAAAACCAATACAGCCCGAGGTGTGTGCTCACCCAGTCCTCCACGAGTTCCTGGCAACGAGACCAACATCAGGATATCCTTTATCGTTCCAAATACCACAGTCACCCTCTCATTCATTCTGCCATACTTACCCGTCTGCTGAACTCAATAAACTCCTCAGTGTTATTCCTCATACTCTGTGTCTGGTCTACTTCCTGTAACAAGTAGGCTTTTTTTTTTTTTTTTTTTTAATGTATTTATTTATTTATTTGTTTGTTTGTTTCTTTAACTTCCATAACATTTGTGGGAGGGGGCACAACAATACAATCCTGCTTAGGGCACTCATTTGGCCGGCAGTGGCCCTGATTCCAAACTACATACAAATGTAGCTCGAAACGGATTTGCACAAATCGGATTTCATGTAGTTCATTGCCGTTCAGACTATCTAAATATGATCGGGTTTGGGCTGACAGTCTGAACGAGGCTTTAGCTGGGTATGGAAAAGTGAGGTCTATTAGGTCTTCACTAAATAAATGTGAATTAGGTTTGACAGTTTGCAATTTAAAGACATCATACAGTACATGGTAATAAGCAAGTGTTTTGACATCTGATTGGAATTTGAAACTCCAACGGTTGTTTTCTTTCAAGCAATTTATGTGATTCAGTTGCAATTCAAAGACTTCAGAAGCTGTCAAAATGTATATTTTATGGCATAAAACCTACATTTGTAAGTTATGGCATGAAGTTATTGCAGAAACACTTTTGTACTTTGATGATGGTTCAAAACAATACAATCGGCAGCTCAGAGGAATATTGCTTCATTGTTTCATTCCACATGTGAATGCACATCAAAGTTTCTGACTATCTCAAAGAGAAGAGAAAAAAAAGGAACAAGGGAATGGAAACATTTCCAATTATTACTTACAGAAATTAATCTATCAGTCCATGGTGAGCTGCCCTTGGACTAAAGACTGCAGAAGAGCAAAATGACTATTATTCCTAGCAGTTTCCCTGGAGATGCACTCCTCCTCCTACCACCCTCCTGTTTTAATTCTGTGGCTGATGAGCACTGGTATCACTGAGATGTGTTCAGTGCCAGTGCCAGCCCCAGCGTGGCCGAGGGGAAGCTGGTGAAAGACACAGTCTGAGATAAAGGTGAAGAACAGAGGCTTTTGGCTCTGGAGACAGAAGATCAAGACAGAAAGGTGGTGTGGAGGCTGAAACAGGGAATGACTTCCTCCATCCCTAGTTTAAATTGTGGTGATTATGATGAAGTAGTTCTGACTCGCTTGGTGCTCTAGGCAAAAAGACATCACAGAAGGGAGAAAAATGTTTTTGTTTTTTTTGTTTTTTGTGTGTGTGTGTGTTTGTAGGATGTGTTAGGTCTAATAGTATATACCATTCAAAAGTTTAGGGTCAGTAATATAAAAAAAAACAACAACTTTTATTCAGCAAGGACACAGTAAGTTTGACATTTATTTTGTTACAAAAGATTTATATTTTACATAATTGCTGTTCTTTTGAATTCGATATTCTTCAAAAACGTTTTTTTTTCATACTGTTAGGCATGAATGTGTGATTTCTGCTACTGTGAGTTTCACAAGACTGTATGGAGTTGTGTAGAATAGGTGTATAAAAACAATGCAGTGGCAGAGTAATCAAAGAACAAATCAAAATACTGTGGGGGTGGGGGGCAAACAAAAAAAAACATTAATATTGGAAACCGCAATTCTGGGTAAACACCAGCAAAATAGGTGGTACAGAATGATAGAAAATGGAAGATTACAAAAATAGAACAGAAAATTGAATCAAGTCAGCTGCATAATCAACAAACATCTAAAGACCTTCAAATAGTTATTAAGCTATAGCAGAGATGATTTCAAGAGGAGCATCTTGTAAGGGATTGTGGGTGTTCTGCTGAGTCATTGGGTTGTAACGAGAGGCAAAGCTGTATCTCTTAATTTGTTTACTGTGTCTGCTTTCACAATGAGATTGTGAAGCATGGAAATACACTGGTCCCTGAATAAACATGCATGCCCTGTCAACATTTGTTTATGTGGTAATTGATTAGTCTAGTTGCAGTACTTTGGCTGGCATCAGTAGACATTCAAGAGCACTGGATTTAAATTTAGTTTTTGTCCATAATAGCTTTAGAGGACACATTAATACCATTTAAAAATAAAAAGCAAGAACCTGCTATCCTCACTGTAGTTTATTGCTATACACCCAAAGCGCTTTACAATCATGTGGAGGGTCTCTCCTCAACCACCACCAGTGTGCAGCATCTACTTGGATGATGCGACGGCAGCCACAGGACAATGGCACCAGTGCGCTCACCACACACCAGCTACCGGTGGAGAGGAGAGAGAGATAGAGCCAATCAAGTGGATGGGGATTATTAGGAGGCCATGATTGACAAGGGCCAGTGGCAGGAATTTGGCCAGGACACCAGGGTTACACCCCTACTCTTTACAATGAGTGTCATGGGATTTTTAATGACCACAGAGAGTCAGGACCTCGGTTTAACGTCTCATCTGAAAGACGGTGCTCTTTTTGACAGTATAGTGTCCCCATCACTATACTGGGGCGTTAGGACCCACACAGACCACAGGGTGAGCACCCCCTGCTGGTCTCACTAACACCTCTACCAACAGCTACCTAGTTTTCCCAGGAGGTCTCCCATCCAGGTACTGACCAGGCTCAGCCCTGCTTAGCTTCCATGGGCAACCGGTCTTGGGCTGCAGGGTGATATGGCTGTATTATATCATATATAAAAACGGGCTGAAGAGTATATGACAATTTTGGCACATTATAACAAAGCTGAATTCAGAGATCACAGGACTGTAAACCACTAGAGAAAACAATCAAATCACAGGTTTAAATTCTAATATAGTAAGAAGTATTTTAATGTGACTTTCAGACATTGCATCCTTAAAATATGTTGTGGTTCCAGAAAAAAATAAGTTTAGAAAGGCAACAGTGTTCGTGCATGATTATAATGTAAATTGAAGCATTTTTTTTTCTCTCATTAAAAAAGTCTTGCTTTCTATATTTAACAGTGACACTGCATTTAATCAGTCGCTTGCTGTTACGACAAGCTGGTAGAGAGAGGGCAGAGCCCTAAAAAAGAGAGCTCCAGCAAAGAAAAGAGCCAGCAGAGAAAAGAGACAGAGCAACAGTTGCAATCTTCTTTTATGCTTTCCTTGACCATGTGACTAAAACTCAAATGTGAGACATTCAAACTGACCAATCAGCAGATTACAGCTTCACCCACTGGGCAAAAGGTGTGACAATTAGAAGACCCCTGATGTATACACATGTTGGCCTACAGGCCTTGATCGATATCAGCACTTCTGTGCCTTCAGGAATGCCAAATGGCCCTTTTGTTACTCAAGATAGGGTTTGGGACAGGAAAGCAGAAGTCTTTGATTATTTTTGACCCTGCATGGTTAATAAACAGAACTGCATGCATCTTGCGGAACAACATTGTAGCCGGAGCTACTTCTCTCTGTTTATGTCTATGACGAATCACGCAGACACCGGGCTACTCCACAGCAGTATCTACCCAAACCAGTCTGAAATTGTCCGAATATAAACACTTTGGGTGTACCATAGTGATTCAGGACAAGTCAAAAACATGGTCTGGAAAATGGATTCATGGTGCATGAATCAAGTTACAGACTGCAGCTTTAAGTAAAGTAGAGAAAAATGTGATTAGTATTCATAAAGAATCATTAAATTTAGTTAACATAAATCTGCTTCTACCACTTTGTGCCTGGAGCAACAATAAATATTTGTGTTTCATGAAATCTGTTTAATGAATTGTGGGATGTGGTTTGTTTGTTTGTTTAACCTGCAATTGCAGCTATTTGCATAATAAACTTTCTTGCGTGGGTTGTGCACGGCTCTAGCCTACGTCTTGGAATATATGACCCAAATAAGAATTTTCACCGGCTATTGTCATCAGAACAAGTAACAAGTCTGCCACTTTTGTTTTGACCAACTGAGAAAAAAAGCATTACAATAAATTTCGCTACCAATGGTGATTAAATCCAATGATCACTTAGCTCATATCACATCAAACTGTGCAAATGATTATTGTTTTGTTTGTTTTTCTCAAATTGTTAATGTTTTTGGATTCAAATAATTTATTTTCATGAAATTAGAGTGGTATGACAATTAGAGATTAGACTGTACAGAATTTGAAATCATGTAATGCTAATACAGACTACATGCATGCAATGCTGCTGCTGTTAACCAAATTATCCTTCGAACTGGTTCTCTTTAAAATACAAAAACTTGTGTAACCCCACATAGGCTATATCTGTGTAATCAGATGCACATTTAAAACTGGAATATAAATTAATATGTCACATGTTTTTCATAAACACATGTTCCTTTCTGGATTACAATCCGTCATCAAAATGATAAATGAATTATTCCAACTGCTGTGAGAAGAGAATGTAAACGATCCGCCACCTGCTGGATCCTCACATGAGATATAGCATACTAGCCGGGACTCATTTATGTTTACAGACGTGATGTAATGATGCAGCAACATGCTCGAAATTCCCGCAAATTCCTACCAGTACCACTCAAATGAGAAAACATTATTATAAGATAACCATTACATGAATCAGACTAAACTAAGGCAATAGTTTTGAACACTGGCTGGTTAGTGGTTATGTATTTGCTCAAATAATGATTTTTAACCCAAAAAAGTTACAGACTGCAGCTTTAATAGTGAGAATTAGTCCTTAAAAGTGTTAAACTAATATTAACAAATTGAACCTTATTGTAATTTTTTTTTTTTTTTTACCAAAATTTCAATCACTCACCCAGGGGCGGATCTACCGGGGTGGCACGGGGTGGCAACTGCCACCCTAAGAAAAAGCTGTGCCACCCCACCTGCCACCCCAGAATTATCACAGAATAAAATTATAAATGTAAGAAGTGTTTCATGTGCTACTTTTCAGCTGCAGCGATGACAGCGTAACGGAAAATAATGGGGAAAAAACATGTGGTTGCTCGCGCACGCAGCGCGCCCAGTGTAGTCGGCTTCATTAACAAATGACTCTTATGAACCGATTATTTTTTAGTCAAAACCACAAAGCGCAGCCTGTTCACTAACGAATTGTTTTTACATTTGTTCGTGAATCAGATACTGCTTCTCGGTTTATTCAGAAATCCTGATCCTGTCCGGATATGTCTGCGATTCATCCCGTAATTGTTTGGTGATCCGATTCTCCAACCGCTCGCTCCACTTTCATCATGGATATAGAGGCCTTTCTGCATATCGGACGAAACAATAACATGAAACCAATAAGAAGATGCCGATCACGAAAACTAATAGCAGAGTTAGGTAAGAATCTTGTATTGCAGTTTTCTCGATTGTTAACATAATATAACTGATTTTAGTCGGCCCATTTTCCCCAAACCATTAATTCAGTTCTCAAAACAAAGACACATTTCTCAAAAAGTTTAACAATAAGTATTAAACATTAGGTGGCAAAACTGATTACACCAATCAGAATCTCTGCATCCTAACAACGGAGAGAGGAGAGAGCTGAATGAATAATATACATGGGTTTTATACTTACACATTCAGTATAATTACAGTACAGTACCAGTACATTAGATGACGGAAATTTCACTATTTTATATGTACAGTAAACTGTAGCACATGTTGTACACCTTCAAACGTGCGACTGTCAAATTTTGATTGTAACAATTTTTTATGTGTACTGCTTGTTTACAGAACTGTGAAATGACTGCCTAGAGACATAGTCTTGTGTCAGGAGACCAGGAAACTGCTATACTCTCAGAAATAAAGGTACAAAAGCTGTCACTGGGGTGGTACCTTTTCAAAAGGTACATGTTTGTATCTAAAGGGTCCATTTTGGTACCTTAAATGTACATAGTACGTAAAGTGTACATATTTGAACCTAGTAATAGGTACAAAAGTGTACCTTTTTAAAAGGTACCACCCCAGTGACAGCTTTTGTACCTTTATTTCTGAGAGTGTATAGTACTGTATTTTATAAGAAATTTGACCAAATGTGCAGAGGATGCAGAATTTACTTTTTTTTTTCCAAAAGTTAATTGCGGAATTATTATTATTATCTGTAATTTAATTTATGTTGTATACTGTAATAGACACTGAGCTGCAAAAATAATTCCTGAATCCTAATAAGAGTTAAGTGTTTGTTAAGTGTTATTGATCTCATGAGTGTTCACTGGGCAGGAAAGTCATCGGTGTATTTGAATTGTAAGCATTTAAGAATACCTGTAATAACTAGATTGAAAAGTTTGAACGACAAAGTTATGCTGGCTTGTCTTAAAGTCTTGTTTAGGAAACATAAATAGTTTGGTCAGTTAGATGTTCTAGATGTTTGCTAAAGTGTTGCTAGTTGGTTGCTAGGATATTCTGGGTGGTTGCTAGGCTCTTGCTATGCAGTTGCTGGGGTGTTGCTAGACTATTGATGGTGTGTTCTGGGTGATTACAGACATTCCCACCTCTGGTAATAACAGAAAATCAAACATTGTTTTCAAATCTGATCCAGTTTCAATGCTTTGATATTAATCAATCGTTTTTCTTTCTAATGTAAATTCAAACGTGTTACTCTTAAACTTGCTCTTAAACTTGCACTAAAACGTGATTTATACCATCTAAGTAGCCTTTGTAATATTAATAGAACTGCATGTCTTCTTTAATGATACAAGCTCAGAAACATTTATAACCTGTTGAAGTTTTTTTATGTAGTATTGACTTGGTGCAATGATGGATATCGAAATGTTGTTATTTATTTATTATAACAGTATAGATGATTACTTAATGGTAAGGCAATATTTGTGAACACAACTGTGCATGTCAGACAATAAATCCCCAAAAAACTATGCATGGGGGCTTGCTTTGGTGTTGCCACCCCTCGTAGACCCCATGCCACCCCTTTGCCACCCTAAAAATTATTTTCTAGATCCTCCACTGCCAATAGATCATCATTGCTGGAGAATCTGTAGAAAGTTTACAAATTCAACATATGAAAACAAAAGCTGCCCTGTTACAAAGAGAGAAAAAACAATATGTCTCTCATTAGTCCTGCAGTTGTCAGACAACTGTATGTTCTCTAATAATTCAGACAAGCCGATGAGACAGACCGAATCTTTATATTCTGACTACAGCATTTGGCTTTTTTTCATATGTTCTTTCTCCACGTATGAGGCATTCAGCTATTCTTTGAAGATAAAGGTTAAGGCAGAAATGAATGAAATTTGGTTGTTTAACTAGACATTATTCTGACATGCATTGCTGCCTGTCAAAATAGATGAGTGCATAACTGGCAATGATGTTTTTGTTTTGAAATGCATTTTATGACCTTATGAAACATTTTAATGAAAGAATGCAAGACTTTAATATGTTTCCAAATATTGTAAACGAGCTTCAGTGGGCAGCGCTTGCATTTGATTCAATGACATCTTTAAAAGTGTTTGGAATTCACCCCTCTGCCTTCTACTAATACTGGGTGTAATATTCGTGAAACAAATTTTATGAAGAGCTTACGTCTTATTGAACCAGTAACTCTGACAGCATAAATGAGAGGTCATTGAACTAAAGAAAGTCTTTTACTCAGAGTAACTGAGCAGAAGATAAAGTAAAGTAGACCGATAAGATATGGATGCCAGTGATGGATGTGGAAAATTGTTTTTGCTATCTTTTCAAGTGTGATTTCTTTAGGTAAAAATAAAATGAAAAGAGCTTAGCGTTGTTTCATGTGGAAGAAATAAAGGTTTTCTGTTTTCTCTACCTTTGTTCATTTATTCATTCTCTCATTTGTTCTTATCATGGATTGTGCGTTAGAAGCTAATTGTTTCTTTACATAGGTCATTGATTTGGTCATTATGGAAGACTGTTTCCACCACACACACACACACACACACACACACACAAAATAATAATAATTGTGACTTTTAATCTCGAGTTTATGGAATTTCTAGATATATGCTCAATTGCGAGATATAAACTTTCATATCTAATCATATTTCTACCTGGTCTCATGGCATTTACGTACCTGGGTGCACTTTTTAGCGTGACATGAAATACGTACCAATAAGTACATATCACTGCAGTTTCCAAAATAAATGAACACTTTCACACACATTTACAGAGTTGCGATTAATAAAGTGTAATTTTCGCACAATTACTTGAAGAATATCATGTTATGACTTCAAAACAATATTAATATGCTGGGAGATTTGAAAACTGATGCTTTTGAACGTTAGCATCGCACATATCCAGCTTCATATTTATAAGTTTTCATATGTGACAAGTTTGTTCGGTAGCTCACGGAGTACGGAGTCGGATTTAGGAGACGAGAAGCACCGGTTCGAGTCCCGTGTAACTACGGTTCAACAAAGCAGTTAAAACTATGAGGGTAAATTTGGTGCAAAACAACTGAGCGTCCGTGACAGCGGAATTTGTAGTTGTAGAGAAGAGTCACACACGTGTATCAGTAAATTTGAGGCCACAGACAAAAGTTGCAAACTTGTAGATTTTTTTCTCTCTCCCACAAACACAACAGTTACACCTTCTCGGATCCTTCATTGCAGATACACAAATCCTATTTTACGAATCACAAATCAAGAAACTTGTACTCTCACATGTTTTGCTACTATTGCTGCAGTGAATATGGTGCAAAACACACTCACACACCTGCATCAAAAATGTGAAGTCTCGGACGAATTTTGTACATCCGCAAAATCAGTATTTGAATTCTTGCAATGAGATTTGCACACTTGTAGAATGTTTTCTTACATATATATTTTTTTGTCTTGGATGCTTTTTCTAGCACAAACACAAGTGCATAATAACAATGGCTTGGAGCTGTGAACATCTTCCGGAGTGGAGAGCGGAAACTAATAAAGGTGTGTTTTTTTTTTTCTTACTTTTTCTGAAATCACTCACCGTTATACTGTACAGTATATTTGTTTATAGTTTAAATATTAAACGAGTTTAGCTCCAGCCTGATAAAACTCAACCTACCTGTAGCCTAAGTTCTAGTAGTCCTAATCAATGTTGGGCAGTAACTAGTTACTAGCAACTTAGTTACTGTAATAATATTACTTTTTGCAGTAACTAGTAGTGTAACTAACTACTAATAAGATGTCAGTAATAATATTACAGGCGCCATCCATAAAACAGCTTAGTTACTTTTGATGACTCAACCCCGCTGATTTAAAATCCAACAATCAAATAATTCCTAGATTTATTTTCATAATTTTCATGACTCGCACATGCATGTGATGTCCCCAGTGCAGCAGGCAAGCTTGGAATATGGAAAAGCTTACAATCAGCAGATAGAAATATTGCATTATATTGATTTTGTCAGGAAAAAAGATGATTTGAACACTGTTGTGTAAGTTGTGGCTGTACTTTACTCTGGAATTACATCCCTCTGATCAGCATGTGCTACATTATAGTACTATTATTAAAAATCTTTTTGAAAAATTAAACCGTTTCTTACAAACTTATGTGATTTGATAAAATACATAATGAAATGCATATGGGTAATGGAGAAATTACAATTAGCTTCAAGCTGCACATGACAATTAATACAACACTTCTACTTGAATGTCACTGTCAGTCACTATTGAGTGTTGGGAATAACTTCTGACTGCGATCCAATGTGGATTTTGGTCAAGTGATGAGGCAGAAATATGTTATTAATAACATTCTAGAAGAATTTTATGTGGAAGATACACAGATACAACTTCTGTGGGGTGTGAAGAAAAAGTAATGTAACTAGTAACTAATTACCGTTGCAAAGTAAAGTAACAACCAGTGTTGGGCTAGTTACTCAGAGAGTGCAATATATTACTCATTACTAGTTATTCCTTTAAAAAGTAATATTGTTACTTTACTTATTACTTTCTGGCAACAGTAATTAGTTACACTAGTTACATTACTTTTTCTTCACACCCCACAGAAGTTGTAACTGTGTATCTTCCACATAAAATTATTTTATAATGTTACTAACAACATTATAGTTTGCCCATCCCTGCTTCAGCTCACAAAGAGGCTTCATAAAAGATAAACCCGTTAATTAAATAGATTATTATGAGAGTGTCATATACAAGACGATTAAGGGGAGACACTACAGGCACAAACACTGTTTTTTTATGCACCTGTCAATTTTGAGATTTTGGGCTTTTTGGTTTTTCATAAAGTGTTTTTTCAGACTAGTAGATCGAAAACATCCAAAAGACACTGTTAAGTGTTTCTTTTATAGCACTTTATCTATTTGTGTCAATAGATTTCAATTACAATACATATTTTTAAAGGCCGTTTTCTCAAAATGAGTTTTTTCTCCTACACTGAGCCATAAATCTCCACTTCAGTAGCACTTAGACACACCAAACTTTACATTTTTATTCCTGTCTATATCCTGAAGGTTTTTACAGAGGGATTTGTTCATATATAATTTGCTTGATTATATACAACATTTTAATCGCCCCAAAATTGTCAAAATATAGTGTTTTCTGTCTGTTCTAAGTATTTTCTGAGTTATGGAGTGACAAAATGAGATACCCAAAATTCCCTCTGTAAAAACTTTTGATTATAATATGTCCAAAAAATTAAACAAGAATTTTGAAACTGACTTCATCCAGTGTTTAGATTTTTGTACTAGAAATGTATGCAAATTAGTGCGTATTTCATTAAATAATGCCTCATTTGCATATTTAAACCTAACATTTTAGAAAACTTGTAATACAAAAAATGTTTGCAATTATCAATGTAATCAATCAACTAGGTAAGTAAGGCGATAACTATTAGTTAATTTTTTTACCCTATTCACCTGCAGTGTCTCGCCTTAAATATATTTGTTAATATATTTTTAAAAAATTATGAACCAATGTACAGTATAACAGTGAGTGATTTCAGAAAAAGAAAGAAAATGTACCTTTATTGGTATTTGCTGCTGTCCGCTCCGGAAGATGCTCGCAGCTTTTATTATTATTTTATTATTACCCCCTGCTCTTTCGGGTGCCAGCGGATAGGCACCTAAACTACACTGTAAAGAGATTGCTGTAAATTTTACAGTAGCTGGATGTATTATTACTCAATACTCAACCCGCTCTTCCCTATGCAATTACAACTCATTTGAATCTCATGCCATTACTGTATCAGCTCCGATAAAACTCCAGATTGTGGTCATTTACCGTCCCCCTAGCCAAATTCTAGCCACCTTCCTAGAGGAGCTGGACGGGCTGCTGTCCTCTTTCGTGGAGGATGGCACTCCACTCCTAGTCTTTGGTGATTTCAACATTCACCTAGACAAGCCTTATGCTACAGACTTCCATTCACTCCTAGCTTCGTTTGATCTCAAACGCCTTACCACTACTAGCACGCACAAATCAGGCAACCAACTTGACTTAATTTATACACGCAATTGTACTGCAGATAACATTCTGGTACAACCGCTACATACTTCGGACCATTTCTTCATTACATTTACATTACACTTTGCTTCTCCTGTGCCACCAACCCCCCTACCAGTTACTTTTAGACGAAACCTCGCTCCCTTTCTCCTTCCCATCTCTCCTCTGTAGTATCCTCCTCTCTTCCTTCACCCACCCATTTCTCATCTCTGGATGTAAACGCAGCTACTGAGACTTTATGCTCTACCTTAACCTCTTGTCTAGACGACATTTGTCCTATCTCCTCTAGGCCAGCACGGGCTGCTCCTTCCAACCCCTGGTTATCCGAGGTTCTTCGTGAACATCGGACTACACTCAGAGCGGCAGAGAGAAAATGGCGCAAATCAAACGATCTGTCGGACCTCAGTAGGTACCAGTCTATGCTCACATCCTTCTCTGCTAAAGTCCACACTGCCAAATCCTCACATTTCCATAACAAGATCGACAGCGCTCCAGACATGCGTAATCTCTTCAGAACATTTAATTCCCTCCTCTGTCCCCCTCCACCTCCTCCCACCACCTCTATTACAGCTGATGACTTTGCCACTTTCTTTACAGACAAAACTACATCAATCAGTGGTCAGTTTTCACCTCCACGCACACAGGACCCTCACCCTACCACATCCACTGCTAAAACTCCCATCTTTTCTTTCTGTCCACTCACTGAAGCTGAAGTATCCAAGCTTCTCCTCTCCAACCATCCTACAACATGTCCTCTTGACCCAATCCCTCACACCTTCTCCAAGCAATCTCACCCACACTCTTACCTGCACTCACACACATCATCAACACATCCCTACTCACAGGTAACTTCCCCATTGCGTTCAAGCAGGCTCGGGTAACCCCACTGCTCAAAAAACCTACATTAAACACTTCTCTTATAGAAAACTACAGACCTGTCTCTCTCCTTCCGTTCATAGCGAAAACACTTGAACGAGTTGTCTTCAACCAAGTCTCACTGTTTCTTTCACAGAACGACAAACTGGATGCTAAACAGTCAGGTTTCAGGAGGGGCCATTCAACTGAGACTGCGCTTCTCTCGGTCACTGAAGCCCTGCAGTGCAAAAGCCCATTCCAAATCATCAGTCCTCATTCTGCTGGACCTATCTGCCGCTTTTGACACTGTCAATCATCAGATACTCCTGTCCACCCTCTCATCACTGGGCATCTCTGGCATTCCACTTCGCTGGTTTGAATCCTATCTCACTGGTAGGTCTTTCAGGGTGGCCTGGGGAGGTGAGGTATCCAAAGCACATCAACTGGTCACTGGGGTTCCTCAGGGATCAGTTCTTGACCCTCCTCTTCTCCACATACACTACATCACTGGGTCCCATCATACAGGCACATGGATTCTCATACCATTGCTACGCTGATGACACACAGCTCTACCTCTCTTTTCAACCAGATGATCCAACGGTAGCTGCAAGGATCTCAGGTTGCCTGGCGGACATCTCGGCATGGATGAAAGAACATCACCTGCAGCTCAACCTGGCAAAGACTGAGCTTCTTGTCCTCCCTGCCACTCCGACTCTACAGCATGACTTCACGATCCAGTTAGGTTCATCAACAATAACCCCATCAACTTCGGTCAGAAATCTTGGTGTAATCTTTGATGATCAGCTGACCTTCAAAGACCACATTACAAAACTGCTCGATCTTGCAGGTTTGCACTATATAACATCAGAAAGATCAGGCCCTTTCTGACAGAGCATGCTGCACAACTTCTTGTCCAGGCCCTTGTCATTTCTAGGCTGGACTATTGCAATGCTCTTCTGGCTGGACTTCCGTCTAACACAGTCAAACCTCTACAAATGATTCAGAATGCAGCGGCACGACTGGTCTTCAACGAGCCCAAAAGAGCCCATGTTACACCTCTCTTTATCTCCCTGCACTGGCTACCAATCACGGCTCGCATCAAGTTCAAGACACTGATGCTTGCATATAGAACAACCACTGGCTCAGCACCCGTTTACTTGCACTCTATTAACAAACTACATCCCTCCAGAAATCTGAGATCTGCTAGTGAGCGCCTCGTGATACCATCACAGAGAGGCGCAAAATCACTCTCTAGATCATTCTCATTCACCATTCCTGGCTGGTGGAACGATCTTCCCACCTCTATCCGGAATGCTGGATCCCTGTCAATCTTCAAGCAACAACTGAAAACTCATCTCTTTCGACAGCACTTGACTTCATCCTAAACTTAAAAAAAAAAAAAAATTATCTTTACTTATTCCTTCCTTTGGTAGTTTGTATTTATTTGAACAATGCCTGAGACTTGGTGTTGCAAGTACTTCGTATGTCTGATTGCCTCTTCAAGATTAATCGCTCTATGTATTCCCCAGTTGTAAGTCGCTTTGGATAAAAGCGTCTGCTAAATGACTAAATGTAAATGTAAATATTACTGTATTCTCATTTAAAGTATTATTCCTATTTTACCTATATAAAACAATCTAATTGCAGTACAACACTATATACCATATTATTTTACAACCCCATAAAGATCATTAACTCATTAGCATTTGTCTTTATAATATTCTTTTTAATTGTTGAACATGTTCTTTTTAAAAATACAAATGACAAATCTTCATCTCTAGCATGCAATAGCTGAAAAAGGGCATCACCACAGTCCCCTGTGGACTTTGTATCTGCAGCATGGCAAAACAGACTTCACAGAAATAAAAATACAGTAAAAATTTGTCTGTGTTGTGTTAAATTTCAGTAATTTTGGCAAAGTTGACAAGCTCTCTGATGAGAAACACCATGAGGGGATTCAGGCTGATGCTTTGTCTTTGCACCCTCTTCCCAGAATTCCATCTGATCTGTGACTCTGAATGGTATTTTGTGCCACCAGGGTTGATTCTCGGAATGAACCTGCAAGCACAAGAAAAAAAACATATTTCAAACAAGTGTTTACAGAATTTTCCCTAACTGCCAGATTTTGTGCTGTATGCACTTTGAGATGAATAAAAACACTATATACTCTGTGAACGCACCTACAAGGAAGGTGCATAATTAGTTGATAATCCATCACAAATCATTAAATTTATAATCCATTCCTTATAATGCATTCCTGTAGATCAAACAGTAGATCAAAGTCAAGTCAAGTCAAGTGACCATTATTTTATATAGTGCTTTTTACAATGCAGATTGTGTCAAAGCAGCTTTACAGTATTAAACAGGGAAATAGTGTGTCATTCTCCTCTGACCAGACGAAGCAGCAGGTTGTTCCATGCTGCAGCAGAGTCAGATTGTGCAGAGGACTCATCTGGTTCCCGTGGTCCTGTCCGGATGGCCGTCTAGGGGACAGGGTCTTCACTGGGGATCAGTCTCTGGGGCTCATCTAGATGTGCTGGTCTCTGCTGAAGTTCAGGGCTGTAGAGGTCATCTCTAGGTGCTGATCCATCATCTGATCTGGATACGGACTGGATCGGGTGGCTACGGTGACCTCGGAATAAGAAAGAAACAGACTAATATTAGTGTAGATGCCATTCTTCTTACGATGTAACGAGTACATCGGGTGTTATGGGAAGTGTAAACCGGTTCCGGTTGATTTAATTAATGCAGCCTAACAATCCTTTAACGGATTTGAATAATAGAAGCGTATTAGTGAGTTATGTGTAAGCCAGGCTAAAGAGATGGGTCTAGATTTAAACTGACAGAGTGTGTCTGCCTCCCGAACAGTGTTAGGTAGATTGTTCCAGAGTTTGGGTGCTAAATAGGAATAGGATCTGCCGCCCGCAGTTGATTTTGATATTCTAGGTATTATCAAACGGCCAGAGTTTTGAGAACGCAGCGGACGTGAAAGACTATAGTGTGATAAGAGCTCGCTCAAGTACTGAGGAGCTAAACCATTCAGGGCATTATAAGTAATTAGCAAGATCTTAAAATGTATATGATGTTTAATAGGGAGCCAGTGCAGTGTTGACAGAACCGGGCTAATATGGTCATATTTCCTGGTTCTAGTAAGGACTCTAGCTGCTGCATTTTGGACCAACTGTAGTTTGTTTATTAAACGCGCAGAGCAACCACCCAATAAAGCATTACAATAATCTAGCCTCGAGGTCATGAACGTATGAATTAACGTTTCTGCATTTGACATTGTGAGCTTAGTGTTATATTGCTGAAATAATGGGGTTGATTATCAAGGGAATGGATAACAATTTAAAAAAAAAAATACTTTTTTTTAGTTACTTCGGCTAACTTACCAGTTGATGTTATCCCCGTTACGATAGCAATCACAAAAAAAGCCTCCAACTGGAATGTATTGCAGATGACATGATCCAGACCACAAACTAGAAAATAATAATAATAATAATAATAATAAAAAAGCAGTAATTGAAAATACAGTTTGGGTAACTTAACTCAATAAAAATGTGTACATAATGCAGCACAGTTTGCTTTGGATTAAAGCATCTGGCAAAAGCATGAATGTAAATATAATGTAAAATCAAATGTATTTTGGGTTACCTAATTTCAATAAAATTGACAGCTGGCCATATTGTGATTCTGCCCTTCATAGTCAGCATCCCTGTTTTTGCTTGGAGCAACCTCCTGTAACAGAGTCACAATCCTGTTAGGCTGCTGCTCTCCACTAACCCACAGAACGGGTTGTACAGGAACGGACTAGCAATATATGGGAAGTTTGGCTAAGAAATATTATGAATGTTTATTTTATTATAACCTGTAAGTTCTGTTATTGTATGGTAGTTTTTTTTTTTTTTTTCTAGTGTCTAATTCAGCTAATATAGTAGTTGATGGCAGCTTACTCACCTGTTGTTACCACCTCTATGATTCAATCACAGGAAAAGACTCCAATACACCTCCGTTGCAGGTGACAATAGACTAAAACCTGAAAATAAAATACAAAAGATGTACATAACAGCGGTGTGTCTTAACTCATTTTTCTTTACTATTTTCACGTTAGCTCGCTGTTATACGTCTGACATAACCTGCGATAAAAAGGCAGTGTAGAATTATTATGCTTCCCTGATTAAAAAATTTACTTCAAATAACTGACTTTAACTCAACTTACCAGCTGATGTAATCACTGTCGCGATGGCTCCAAAATACACCCTCGATGTTGCAGACGATAAGATCCACAAACTTGATCATAAAAAACCGAAGAACTATAAAGAATAACAAAAACCGGATACAGTGTAGCTCTTCTGATTGGTCAAACTTCTCTGATCTCTGCAGAGGGCCGCCGCTGCCTCTACAGATGCACAAATCACTTTTGCTCCATTTGTCACACAGATACTTGGTGCAAAAGTGAGAGTGCGCGAAACTTGTCATTTGCAAGTGAAAAACAGCATCTGAGACTCGTAGCAGCAGATTCAAGCCGTTGTCGTTATGCACTTGTGTTTGTGCTAGAAAAAGCATCCAAGAAAAAAATATATATATGTGAGAAAACATTCTACAAGTGTGCAAATCTAATTGCAAGAATTCAAATACTGATTTGCGGATGTACAAATTTCGTCCACGACTTCACATTTTTGATGCAGGTGTGTGAGTGTGTTTTGCACCATATTCACTGCAGCAATAGTAGCAAAACATGTGAGAGTACAAGTTTCTTGATTTGTGATTCGTAGAATAGGATTTGTGTATCTGCAATGAAGGATCCGAGAAGGTGTAACTGTTGTGTTGTGTTTGTGGGAGAGAGAAAAAAATCTACAAGTTTGCAACTTTTGTCTGTGGCCTCAAATTTACTGATACACGTGTGACTCTTCTCTACAACTACAAATTCCGCTGTCACGGACGCTCAGTTGTTTTGCACCAAATTTACCTTCATAAAAATCTGCATAAAAGGACGTTCAAAAGGCACAGTTACATCAGCTAATATGTTTTTATATCAGTTTTGCATTTGTTAACACTATCGGGTAGGTTTAGGGCTGGATTTGGTGTAGGGCATATTTCCAACACCATAGAGCATTAACCTTTAGCGACAGTCCCCGGATATTTGAATTCTGAACCGCCGCAATACGTATCTGAAGCAACCTAATAAAAAAACAGCAATATGTACCAATATCTATGTAATAAAAACGTGCCAGGGTTCACATATTGAACCTGTGTTTTAGCGCCACTCAGTGAACATTTCTATTTGAAACTGAAGAACTGGCGAAACGTGCAGCAAGGTATGTAAAACGGTGTCGCACAAAAAGTGCGCAGAGGTACGTAAATGCCATGAGACCAGGTTGTCATATTTCTAGTCTGATAATCTGACCCTCAGTTATGTAAGTGACATGAGTGAATAAAATCAAAGATGCACAAGTCATCTAAGAAAACATTAATTGTTGCTTGTGCTTTATCTGACTAAAGTGTTTTTTTTTTTCCTCACCAGGATAATGTGGTGAAACCAAGCCAATCTTATAGCAATTTGTACATATTTTACGAGCTGGCTTATTGAGGTGAGGAGTGAGGTCGTACAAATTTGTAAAATTTTTGCTCAATTGTACAGATTTTATGAGTTCCCCAATTCATATGAATTCGTACGAATTACATACCCCTGACCCCGCCCCTAAAACTACCTGTCATTGGGGTACGAATTGGTCGTGAGATAGTGTTGGGTAAAACCTGTGAATGCACCATTTGTCACAAATTTCCAAAGAAAGAAAGAAAAAAAAACATTAATTTTGCTGATTTTGTATTTATTAGTACTAGAGGTTTTTCAATGACTCATTCTGAATGAGTTATGCTAGTAGGTGGCCCCAAGTTACTCTTTTTTTTTTTTTTGAGTGTCAATGAATCATAAGTTCAACCAAATCATTCAAAACGCTGATTTATTTATGAGTGAAACAAAACAAATGTCTATTTATCTATCTAGAGGGTTTTGCAGTATTCACAATCAAGCTGATTTTCTGAAGCACGGCTGTGACTACTGTGCTTTAAAAAGATGAGCCCTTCAATATGTCCTCCCAAACTTTCTGTTACTATAGAAAAAATGTCAACACAAGTTTTCAGTACAAACAGTGACATCCCCTACCAAAATCGAGTTGTTACAAGTCAGCTGGTGGGACAGCACCTTAATACAGCGGAATGATTCCCCAAAAACATCTGATGCCTACTGCTCCCTGCTGACATCCAGCATGATCTATCCATTTAGATGAGAATGTGATCCTTTTTTCTCTTCCCATCTATCTTCCAAAAGGATTTAGTTTATGACAACGCATCTGGAGCCTCTGTCTTCAGAAGCGTGGCCCGAGGGGAGGAAGGCCACCTGCTGCCGTGTCATTTTGACTCCTTCCTGTTCTCAAATCTGATGCTATGTTCCTTTGCTCTTTTGTAGGATTCACATGTGGGTGTTGTTCTGATGTTTTTTAATTGTGTTTAATCTACCATTTCAGCCTGTAATCCTGTTTTAATGGGAGCTTGTTTCCACCACAGGATTAAAATTAACAAAAACTTTTCTCCCGCAATTCTGAGTTTATATCACACAAACTCACAACTTTAACAGAAATAAAAGTCAGAAAAGTGAGAAATTTTAAAGCTGAGACCTTGTTTCTTACCAGAAGTAACCTGCACTGTCTTGTCTTTCGGTGTGTTGTCAGTTTCCTCTTTGTTCCACAATGTATTTTTCTTTTTCTGCGTGAGAACATGGTGTGAGACGCATGGCTTGTCGGACATAGCAACAGTACTTAAGGAGGGTGTTTTTTTTTTGAAGGGTCAGTTGTGAGAGGAAAAGTCTGAATTCTGAGTTTACAGTTTACAATTACGCTACCAGTCAAAAGATTTTGTGCAGTAGGATTTAAAAAAAATGTTTTTTAAGAATTCTCTTCTGCTCACCATGCCTGCATTTATTTGATCCCAAATTATAGCAAAAAAAGTAAAATTTTTGAAATATTTTTACTATTTAAAAGAAAAAAAGTAATTTCAAAGCTGAATTTCTAGCATCATTACTCCAGTCACATGATCCTTCAGAAATCATTCTAATATTCTGATTTACTGCTCAAAAACATTTATTATTATTATTATGTTAAAAACAGCTGAGTAGAATTGTTAAGGTTTCTTGATGAATAGAAGGTTGAGAAGAACAGCATTTATCTGATATAGAAATATTTTGTAACATTATAAATGTCTTTATCACTTTTGATCAATTTAAAGTGTCCTTCCTAATAAAAGTTACGCTTTTGAATGGTATGGTGTATAATGTTACAAAAGCGTTTTAATTTCAGATAAATGCTGATCTTTCTATTCATCAAAAAAAATAATTAATAATAATAATTTACAGTTTTAAATTTTTTTAATAATAAAGGTTTCAATTTACAGTTTTAAATACTTATAATAATAAAGGTTTCTTGAACAGCAAATCAGCATATTATAATAATTTATGAAGGAATGAGAAACTGAAGCTGACAGTAATGCTGAAAATGTAGCTTTGATCACAGGAATAAATTACTTTTTGAAATGTATTCAAACAGAAAGCAGTTATTTTAAAATAGTAGAAATAATTCACAATATTACTGCTTTTGCTGTATTTTGGGATCAAATAAATGCAGGCTTGGTGAGCAGAAGAAAATTCTTAAAAAATAATAATAATTAAACATCTTGCTGTTCAAAAAACTTTTGACTGGTGGTGTATGTGTTTATATTTTGCAGTTTATTTATTTGAATCCGCATTAGCTATGCCCAAGAGCATTGCTAATCTATTCCACAGAACAATTCATTCATATGTAAAATTCATACACTGTACAAAGAACTGAATACATTTTTCACATTTCAGGACACTTTAAACATTTCTTCCACCTTTTTAGTACATGAAACACCTGCTTCAAATCTTATTCCTCATTCAATTAATTCCTATACCTCAACATTCTATAAATACAATAATCCAAGGTGTGCCTTTAAGAATCTGTTTTCCGTGTTATCCTAATTAATGACAGTGGTAAGAGATTCCTGTTATGTGTGTTGGCTAGTCAAACGCACGACGAGGGAGGATTCCAAACAATAGTCTTTTAATAATAGTCCACAGAAGAATTCCAGGAGCAAGGGGTAGCAAAACACATAATGCAAACGTAATAGCAGACTTAATGAGAGGAGAACACAGGCTTTAAATAATCAACGTAATCAAAGGGGAACAGAAACAGGTGAGGAGCTAATTAACCAATCAGGGAACTAAAGAAACTGGGTCAATATGTGACAATTCCATGATTTCATTGCCTATATACTACTGTATGTTTTATAAAATTAGTTTTAGCATTGGGGAGTAAAAATCTACCCACTGTTGCTAGTCTAGTAGCATATTCATGTGACTGAAGATTTGATTATAAATGATAATACTGATCCAATGGAATTTTAAACTGGGAAACCTTCCATGTTGATAACAGCATTGCGGCAATCATCCTATCTTCCACTCTAAGACATTTAAGATTAAAACGCATACTGTTTATATTTCTACCAAACGGACACTGGAGAATTAATCGTGCTGCCTTATAATTTGTAATTAAAAAGGTGCTATGTGTGTATTTAGTTAGTTAGTGGTGGAAATATGTATTGTAAAAGGTATTTTGAACTCAATTTTAACAAATAAATAAATAAATGAAAAAGTAAAAAAAAAAAAAAAGAAAAAAAAAGCCCTGGTTATGTTCTAATATCCAATATATAGCAAAAGAGAAATCAAAACAGTCCAATGGGTTAAAACAGCTTTTCAAAAACTAAGGTGCTGCTCAGTGGGCTGAACGATTCCCATGTTTCCCACTTAAGGGATGTGCTTCAAATGTCATGTTCCCTCTTGTATCTGTATGAAGAACAAAAATTTTCAATTCAGGTATGATGAGCACAATAAATAATACAAGGGAACTGGGAGCCAATATTCGAGGGGGCACTGTAATTTTGCCTGGGGTGAAAAGCGTGTATGCCATAAAAGTTACTGCATAGTGAGCTAAAACAAAGCAGCTGATACCCCTCAGAACTGATCCACGTTCGCTCAAAGCTAGCGTATTGTCACATAGCAGATTAACGTTGCAGTGATAACGGCCTCATAACATTGCTGTTAGTAATACAATTATGGACTCATAAAATGAAGCTCAATAAACAAGAGAAGCCTAGGAAGTCTTTAGTGAGAATGTTGTCAGATTTAAATGATCAATTAAAGCCAGCTTGTTATGTTTAAAACTCACTGATCATTCTTAATCATGTGAAGTTTTGCCGTGCACACAAATGCCAGTTGATTAGCTCTTGCAATGATGCATTGTATTTCTGCATTGTCTTCTGTGTCCTCTTTTCTTCAGCAGTAAATTTGCCTGCAGTCTGCGAGGGAAATGTTTCTCTTCAGTTGCCTCAGCTGTATATCGGCCCGTTGACGTTTGATCTTACTGTACGTCACCCGCATTGGAAACGGCTGATTTTGAACAAAGAACTTTTTCTTTTTAATTCCCCCACACTGACAATAATTCTAAAGCAGTAGTCAAGGCAACATGGAGTAATAGAAGAGGAAGACAGAGACACAGCTGCTTATAGGCACGAGGATTCAAACTTCACCACAGTTCTGCTGCCTCAATCCCAGCTCATTATCCACAACTAAGGCCCATGTAGGAGGATGAGGACTTCTGGGACAGAGAGAGAAAAGGGAGAGAGTGAAGGGGAAGGGAGATACATTGGCCTGACAAGTTTGAAGTACTGTTCGTAATTGTTTTCACAGCCTAGAGGAGGACTGTGTCAATGTCGAGCAAGAATGATGACAATGCAAAAGATACAGTGGATGTTTATGCAATAAGTGGACCAGGCTATAAAGAGACTGAAAGAAATATGAAGGATCGTTTTAGCAACATCAGCAAAGCTTACTTAATTCTGAAGTGGACTCTTATTTTTTGGGGAGATACTCAAGATTATATTTGTTTTATTTTTATTTTTTTCACCAGAATATGTATTTAATTTTTAAAAAGTATCTTGTGATGCCTAATGAAATTGTGATCTTCCTGTTGGGTGACACAGATTAGTTCAGATACTCATTAGTGTTGTGGCAGGGTTTCTGCTGGTCTTAAAAAAGGCTTAAAAAGTTTTAATTTGCCTTTCCACAAATGATGGCCTTAAAAAGGTCTTAAATCAGAGCAGAAAGTCATGAATTCACAAAGTCACGGCATTAGATATTGCATGCACTGCAAAAATAAAAAATAAAATAAAACATCTTCTGCTGTTATTTATTTATCTTTTATTTTTTGTCTCATTTCTAGTACAAGTATCTAAACATATTTTAAATCAAGATACATTTACTTGCAAAATGCAAAATGAAGATATATGTCTTGTTTTCTGAGAACTTTCACAAAATTAAATGCATTTATCATTTCTATTCATTTAATTTTCTTAAAGTTCTTAAAGAGTCTTCACCAAACTTACAGAAACTGTGTGATAATACATATTAGTATTATAGTCACATTTTTAAATCCCTACATTTATTAAAATTCTAACGATGAAAGATATTGGCTACACTCTTAATAAAGGTCCCAAAAGGGTGTTTTTGCAGTGATGCCATAGAAGAACCAAAAAGTGAAGTTCCTAAAAGAACCATTTTGAAGAACATTTTAAAAACCCGAAAGAACCTTTTCTACATTTGAAAGGTAACGTAGATGTTCAAGGTTCTTCATTGAACCACTGATGCCAATAAAGAACCTTTATTGTTAAGAGTGTAAAAGTTTTCTAATTCTGTCTTTCTACTTATTTAATATTTTGTTTCTTTTGTATTTCATTTGTATAAGTGTAAAAATGTACTGCATAGTCTTATATTAATCAAAACTGTTAACTGTTTGATAGCTTCATAGAGATGTCTGCAGAAAAAGAACTTCCACAAGGTCCAAAGCAACCATAGCTTCAGGCTTTACGTGATTTACACCAGTAGAATGGTCCTGGAACAACAAATTCTGTTTTTCCTGGTCCACAGTTCATTTCAACCAATCCCTGACCTATGATTCTAGAAGTAGTTTTAAAGGGGCCATGAACTGAGAAATCAAAATTCCCTTGTGTGTTTCAGAACTCAAAACTTTCTTGTTAGTCTAACAACAGCTTATATTGAAGCCAAAAGGACAGCTTGTGGAATAAAGTGTATGATGTAATAGTGTGTGGTTAAACACCGCCTCCACAGAAGAAGATCAACGCCTGCTTCTACATCACTGCCTGTTTAGCCCCGCTCGCCTATTTGCGCACATAGTAGGTATAAGTGACAAGAGCAGCAAACACAGGTCTACCTTGAAACCAAATGATAAACTTTATTTGATTAACTTTATTTTTAATTAAGTGCCAGACCGTGTCAGTAAGAACTTGGTCCTTTGTTCACTTCATTTTACTTCGGATTAATTTACAGACAAGGCACAATTTGGCACAGGATTTTCAGAAAGACTGAAACTAAAAGATGATGTTGTGCCAATTATATTGGATCAGATGTCGCACCACACAAGTGTAAATAACTGTTTTTATTACGTTATTACTATTGCTTTATCTGTTATTACAGATTGTTTGATATGTACTGAGAATTTATGCGTTTTTAACCACTTAATGCATTTTAAATCACATCAGAGTGTGGCAATGCGGAAACTCTGTGCCACAGGAAATTGTTTACTTTCACTTTGCGTGATTGGGGTGTAGTGTTTCAACTAACAGCAGAAGGAAGGAGGATATAAGGAAGCATGTCATACCCGAGAGAGATTGTGGCATCAGTAAGGTTTGCAGTAGTGAGAGTGAGGGAGTGGATTACCGTGCGAAGTGGAAAGATGGCCGCTTGTTGAACTGTTGCTTCCTGTGATCAATGTCTGGTGCATCGCGGAGTTTCACTTTTTTCTTTTTAAGCACTGCACTCCAAGATCGTCTGCTTTTAGTAAAGCTGTTCTAAAAACAAGTGATAGCTGTTCATCCACCTTTACTGGTGTCTGACAAAACCCGCTACGCTCTCCAGTTTCCTTCATGACTGCAAACTTGGTCAGTACCTCTACGCCGCCATTACACACACTCATTCATTCACCACTACACACGCACGCACGCACTCGCACAACATTTACTTCTGCACATTCAATGTGCTTATTTTATTTGCATGGTTATTTTTGCTTTTTAAGATTGCTTTTTTTTTTCTTTTCTTAACTATGAAATGAACAATGTTTAATGTTTCTTTTTTCTCTTTTTCTATGGACAATTTACAGTGGCGTACCGTGGGGTTTCAGTCAGGGCCTTCAATAAACAACTGTAAAATACATGCATGCATCTTACACATCTCTGTTACAGTTAATGCAGCTATATGCATATAATGCACATATTATGCCGCACACAGGCTCTCAACAACAATGACAGCTGATCAACAATTTCAACAGTAGGCTAGATTAGGGTGGGTTAAATGCTGAGTAAACTTCCCTACATGGATCAGTAAAAGTAATCCGCCAATACACAGAGATGGTCCTCACTGCAGAACTCAAGATCCAGGGGACATGGATGGATCTAGATCCAACTCCTCCCACCTTAAATGCTGGACATCCACACACCACACCACAGTATTGTCAACGCACCATGTACACCTCCATAACAATGTGCATGATACAATTCTCATCAAATAATAACGCACTCACCTGTCACTTGTAAAACAAAGTCCATGGGTTTGTCATTCCATGTCCCTTTACTCGTATTAAAAAGTAAACACTGCCAACAAAATAACGGGTGCTCGGTGCTAGCTGTTAGCCACTCATAGTCTAACATAGTGCACTTATAGTTGCAATCTTTGAAAACCTTTGCTGGCCTTTGCTAGCGAATTCAGTTTTGGTGTAGGTCTTCCTTTCACAGTTATTCTCTTTTGTCTGCAAAAGACGTTTTTAGTAGATTGGCAACAAGATCTGGTGTAGGCGCTGTGACGACTGTGGCTGTCATTTTCTTTTCGTTGACTTACAATTTTGTACCTTGGAAATTCCTCACTAAAGGGGCGGTGTAACGCTGGGGGTAGCACTGGGCACATGGCTAGGACCCAGAGGGCGGGCTGTCACTGAACGTCAATTTGATTGGCTGATGATTCTGTCACTAATGCTTGTAACAAATCAGACGTGACGTCTTTCAACAAAAGGGTAGCAGTATTGTAACAGGTGGTTTCTGGTTTTTGCTATCCTGGGTTAATTTAAATTTTGTCAGGATTAATCCTGACAGGTGCCCGAACATTTCCTTTACTATAGCTTATCTATTCTAGGGCGACTGCCATCGTTACAAGCGTCCATCTGTGAAGGCTGTAGGCTGTCAAACATACACAACTGTTAGCCGATCATAGCAGTGGACTAAAATAGCCTGTTACTTCTAAATTATGTTTTTTGATGTAAACATTTTGATAACATTATAAATTGACCTCAAAGAACAGTAAAATAAATAAATAAGCAGCTCGTGACCCCTTTAAAGTTTTGATTGCTTCTTTCTGGAACAACATTTTTGATCAAAGATGTTGATCCAAGAATGTCTTACACTGTGCCAAGTGTACTTTAATGTTTGCATTGTTGGATCAACAGCAGAAATTAAAGGTCAAAGGATGTTCAAGGTGGCCATGAGCTTATTTTTTTCTTCAACAGAATCGAATGCATGAACACTATATGTGATGAGAAACCCATTACCTGTCATTTCTATTTATAATAATGACTCTTTGTTTATTTACAAACCTCAGTGCCTCTTCTCTCCTGCATCAAGAAAATAAAACGGGTCAATAAATTCCACTTTTATTATTTCTATCTGCCAGGTGGTGAAATTAATTACCCTGAAAAATGAACAGCGTTGTAACATCATTCAGTTTAGAGAACTGCAGGGGGGCTATGTAAATATTGTCAGCAGCAAGATGGCTCCTCCAAAGCTGTAAAAGCTCTCTCTTTGACACTCAGCATTACCTCTGCTACAGCTGATGTCATGCCAGGAGAACTCTCTCTCGAAATAAAAAAAATGAAAAGCTTTTGATGCTGTTAAAACGCAAAACAATTTCAATCTTTTATTCTTCTCAGGTAGCCATTATATTCCAGGAGACTCTACCTAAGAAGTGCTGTCCTGTGCTGCCAAGCGATTTCTAGGCCATTTACTGTCCTTTTATGTTCTCCCTTCCCATTTAGATGTCCTGATTTCTCACCCGCTGTTTTCTACATGCTGCTGTTTTCTGCATCAAGCTCTGAAGATGCTGTCAGGAGTAGGCCTACTAGAGAATCCTCTTTCTGGCCAAATTCTATCGCATTATATTGTTGAGATGGTTTTGAGTTCCTGGGGGATCTTGAATCTTGCTTGTTTGCTGTCAGATCTTGTTTGTCTCTTTTGAATGTGGATTGTCTGCAGCCTCTAATCAAAGAGTTTATCTTCAAAACATCATGAGTGTTTTAGGATTACAAATGTAAGAATCTGTTTAAGATCTGCAGATCCTACATCCTGACGTAACATCATATGAAAAAAACTAAGATGATGTTATACTATGTTGTAACGGGCATTTATTGTGAACATAATGGCATCTGTTAACTTATTAGATTCAATATAGTTTCTAGTGAGGGGGTTCTGCTGGTCTTTGATCTTCTACTGAAAGTTAACTACATGTGAATTTTTACACGCATTTAGTTTTCATGGCCAGGTGCAGCTTAAACAATTGCGGTACTGTTATCTTTGGGGAGAAGGTTTGCTGAAACTCACAGTCGTGTGTTGATTTCTTGTATTGTCTTTAGAGGTAAACGCTTTTAAGGACTGTCTACTGAATGCCTATAAAATACAATGTATCACTGCCTCAAAGCCAGTTCAGACTACACAATTTTTATCGGTTTCGACAGTCAATGTGCCAGATTACACGATTTTGACTCCTAAAATCTTGTCGTGTCATGAACAAGAAACATGTCAGACTACAAGTTTCTTTCTGAACATTCTTTGCTTGTAGTCTTTAACAACATGCATGCTGTCATCGATAGTGTGGGACTAGACAGGTGGTGACATGAGTGTAAACAAACAATGGCTAGCAAACAGCGTGTTCTGCCCAGACTTGTCATCAGAAAAGCCCATATAAAAGAAAACCTGACCGTGGACACAAATCTGGAGTGCATGAAGAGGACTGTCAAAGAGAACTGAGGTAAAATAGTTTTTAACTGACCCTTTTCACTCTGTCGTGGTAATCCCTCAAGAAAACATCATAAATGTACTAAATTGAGGGCCAGTTTGACTGTTCATGCAGTTATTTGTGTAATAGGTTTATTCCTTGTGTGATTATTAGTCTGGCAGTTAGTTAATGACCTATAGTTAGGACCCAGACCGTGTTAGAGACCCGGATGCTGGTGCAGTTTAGAAAAGGTGTAGGCGCTGTTATTATAATAAGCGTGAGATCATTGGACCTAATGGTGATAATAATGTCATTTCATCTGCAATGCTTTGAGTAATTGCATGTGTGCGTGCATCAATAAGTTAATTTCTTCATACTGTATATTTACATTGCTACCGTTAATTTATGTTTAAAGACGTGCTTATCGCATATGCTGTAACGTTTACTCATTTGTGTCAATCGGAGAGAAAGAAGCAGTGAGAGACGTTGAGACAGATGTAAAGCGTTTCGTTAATAGTGAATATTGATCTATTGTGCGTACCGTTGTGGCTCCCGCTGTTAGCAGGGGATAATCGCTGCATTTGGGGTAAAAAAGACAGAATTATGTATTGTGCCAAGAAGGTTGTCTGTTGGTTCACACAGGCATGAACTGATTGACAGCTGCCTTTAGCGGAGCCTTCACCGATTACCTCCATTAATCAAAGCGTTCAGCACAGTCTTCTATGCGTGACGTCACTTCCCACTACAAACACGCCCTCTAGTATAGTCCCGCCCCTTCACAATGATTGACAGCTTTCTGTGTAGACCTCGGAAATTCAAATGCAAAAGGAATTGCGATTTCATTTGAGTTTTGGCAGGTTACATGCACGACGTAGAGAAAGTGAAAAAGCAAATGTGGTAATTAATATTGCTATATAAATATGACAGGCTCATAACTCGTAAGACATGGGAAATACAATTGCAAATGGACTTTGCGTTTTCATTTGAAATGTGACAGTCACTGTGCGTTCGCGAAAGTGAAAATGCAAACGGTAATACAAGATTTGCAATTGCATTTGGATTATGTCACAGTTTATGCGCTCACATGTGGAAAATGCGAATTGAAAATACAATTTGCAATTGCTTTTGAAAATAGTCTGGAAAATCCTTCCATACTTTCTCTGTTGACGTGAAGCATCACAGGCATGGCATCAGTTGTCGTGCACGACACACTACACAAGATGAATTGATTGAATCTTGCGTCCTTTACGAATCCCCACGACACCCTACTTCAAGCAAATCGTGCCAAGATCAGGCCAATACTCTAATGACCGCTATAGTTGACATGTAGTTGCAGAGTTACTTATCAACAGCTGTTTAAAGCGTGCCATCGAAATAATAAAACTGATATTACAGTAAAAATAGTTCAAAGCAAATGTGTCGTATTACAAAGTCATCTGATCTGGTATCTGATCTTATGGATGTTTGGGAAAAAAATTATATATATATATATATATATATATTGTTGTTGTTATTAAAAGTGGTCTTTGTCTGCTTTAAAGTAGCATGAGAGATGGCAAAATATGAGCCTTATAATACATTATAACTATGAGAAATATAACCCATTGAAACTTAAGTGGATGCAATGTGTTCACTGTGTGCTATAAATCATCATACTCTTAATAGCTATAACCACAAATAAGTAAATATTATAATGCATTAAAACTGTTCTTATAAATATTCTTTAGATCATACAACATATTATGAGGTTGTTTATAATGCATTATGCATTCATTATAATGCCTTAAGAATACCCTTATAATGTGTTATAAATACGGGCTTCAAAGTGTTACCACTATCATTATTATAGCCTACATTTACTAATTATGAAACAAAACACTTTGTTTCCTGCTTTTTACACTTTTGTTAATTTCTGTTTAAAATAAAAACCAATAGATCTGTAAATGTATTAATACATTGTATATTAAACGTATAGATAATGTTACTAAACACTTTCTCTGTGAACAATTTCTGCTTCAAATTTTAAAGCAATAGTAGATTTGGTCAGATGTGTATATAGCTATAGATCTTCATTTATCTAGCCATCTATCTCTCTATATAAAACATTAAGTAAATTCATATTAATGATATAGTTTGCTGTACTTGAAATTAAAACACTAAAAAAAAGTATGTCAGTCCATTTTCAAACTGTACAATTTGTAAAACTTGGTCCAGAGGTACGAAACCCAGCTATGACTATCTAAAGGATTAGCAAATAATTAATTACATGATGAAAGTAAGATGGTGCACTAATACCTTATTTTATATATTCATATTTACATACTGACATTTGATGTTCACTTACTTGAAAATATAACCACAGTGCCCACACTTGAAATAACATTTGAAAGTAGGTTTATGTAAGGATGGTTCTTTCTTTTACAGTTAAGGTGGCTCTCTAAGCTGCCATGCAGTTCACCCAAGGGGGGTAGTGTCATGTATAATGACAACTAACCTACCTCTGTCTGAGGCTGAAGGATTTAATAGAGGCCAACCAGTGGATCATGTCGAGACACTTCACACACTCCTGTGGTGGAGAAGAGCAGTAAGGTGACAGTGGACTCTTTCTACGATGCAATCAGGCCTGCATTTGCCCTCAAGAGGCTTGTGATCTTGATGATTTTGTCTGTTTTTTCCCTGTGATGTATTCACCATGAGGTGTGCCGCCCCACGGGACTGTGTTCCAGGACCTGGTTTAATGTTAGATTGTAAAGCTGGAAGGCAAGTGGGAAGCCATTTCATGGCTCTCAAGCTCAGATGTGAAAGTAATACTCAGCTGGTGTTACAGCAGGCCTCTCTGGATTGAACCTGTCATAATAAGTTATTTCACTGACATTGAAGATGTGTGTAAAAAAAAAAAAAAAACATGATTAAACATTGCAACCACGTAGATGGTTGATGCATACTAATAAGCTAAATGACTTTATATGGATGGACGATGTGTGAACTCGCAATGACATTAAAGAATAAGCGGGTGATACGTCTGGACATGATCCAAACCTCAGAGACAAGAGGGAGCAAAAGGCCTTTTGAAAGTTTTTTCCAGCAGAGTGACATTGAAGTGTCATTCTGGCCGTTTTCCCCATCCACACTGCTGAATACGCCATTACAGTGGCTTTGTTCTTGACGGGCACTTTCACTACAAAGGTAGGAACCGGACGAGGGAAGAGTTTTGATGAAGCAGATGCCATCGAAGGGGCATCCATGGTCTTCTATCTAGTCCACCACAGCTGATGGGATTACATTTTGGGAATGGACAACTCCTGTCTTGCCTGCACAAGCCACATATGTCTATTCTTCAAGTAGACAAAGTGGAGCGAGAAAGGAGGCGGGGGTGTGGATGATTAAATGAAATGTTGTTTGGGTTAGTATGCTCAATGGAATTGAGGGTTCATTGTGTTGGACAGATAGAGAAGAGGCCAGAGGGAAGTTCTGCGGTGAGATTAACTTTAAGCCTTCCATTCTTTCTGACCACGTATATTTTCAATCAGAGTTCTGTAATCACTCTGCTCCAACTCCAATCCAGGTTTTCCATTTTATGCTCATTTGTGAGAAAACTCCATTAATTTGCACCCAGTTACTGCTCCACCATAAAGCTATTACATTAGTGTAGGATTAGTTTGATGATACGATTGCTTGGGATTTAAAAAAAAAAAAAAAGACTACACAATCATCACAATTCAGCTTACAAGCACATTTATATTTTTCATTTATTTATGACCACAAAACCAGTCATATGTAGTAAGGGTATATTTGTAGCAATAGCCATAAATACATTGTATGGGTCAAAATTATTGATTTTTCTTTTATGCTAAAAATCATTAGGATATTAAGTAAAGATCACATTCCATGAAGATATTTTGCAAGATTCCTACAGTAAATATATCAAACTTCATTTTTGATTAGTAATATGCATTGATAAGAATGTCATATGGACAACTTTAAAGGTGATTTTCTCAGTATTTTCATTTTTTTGCACCCTCAGATTCCAGATTTTCAAATAGTTGTTTCTCAGCCAAATATTATCCTATCCTAACAAACCATATTCTAATGGAATGCTTATTTATTCAGTTTTGTGATCCAGGGTCACATATTTATATTTTAATTATTTTCAGTTGCAATGTTCAGATATGCAGATCTACCTAGATAATAGTTCTCCCAAAAATGAAAATTACCCCATGATTTACTCAACCTCAAGCTTATTATACGCCTACGTTCCCAGAGCCATGTGGAGCACTTTTTATGATGATGGAGGCATTTTTTAGGCTTCAAAATCTCGACCACCATTTACTTCCATTATTAAGCTTGGAAGAGCCAGGACATTTTTTAATTTAAAGGTGCAGCCGGAGATCTCGGAAAATACTATCTTTCGCCTGATAGCACTGAAAGAGAACGTCCCACCATCCCTGCAATTGCCGTCCAAAGCCACACCCCCTGAACGCGCATACGCTTAAAGAGCAGAATACCAGTGACAACATTAAATTGTCAACAGTTTCCAATTACAGTCCTCGTGCCCTCCCTGTTCTGCACATTTCCGATGTATATCTTATCACATCCAACGGTTGATCTGTTCGACCGTAAGTCATAAGTGCCCTGCGAAGTGGACATCACCAGATATCCCACCATGATTCCAGTTCAAAGCGAGCGTATATGTTCCATACAAAGGGCATTAAAGTATGCGAGACGTGAATTTAAATTGTATTTATTTACAGGCATGTATTATTTCACACTTCTCTAGTAAGTTTCATCTGTGTGTGAAGACGCTGCATAGCGCAAATCCGTGAATGAATGTTCTGAAGTGAAATAAACTTCAACGGATTTTCCCTGTTCAGGGAGTAGGGAGCAATGAACACTGTGTAGGGAGCATGTCAATTGGAAAACAGTTCATGCACTTAGCTCTCTTTTAACGAGCTGGTTATCTGATTCAAGTGTGTTAACTAAGCAAGACATGCAAAATATGCAGAGCGGGGAGCGCGGGGACTGGAATTGGGAACTGCTGGGCTACAACATGTGTCATTCACCGGTGAGATAACTTTATAACACAGTAAGTACTACAATACCAGGAAGGAAGATCGGGTTGTTGATGTTTGCCTGCCATTCTCACTCTGTCTGTACAGCGTACGGGATCGCGCTGATGACGTATCCTGTCTGCGCGAACAGGGTGCGCAGAGGTATGCTAATACATATGTTGATAGGCAGGTAGGAGAGACAATTAAAACGCTCGGACCGAACGTTTTGATTGGACGAAGATTTCTTGGTCCTACACCGTCCACACAATATATAAATACAGGTAAATACATTTAGACCACATGACTTAATGATTGCTATCAGGATGTGAAGAGACTTTCAACCAGAATAACAAAAAATGTTTCTGAAGACAATCACCTATGGCACCTTTGCATTCGTCTTTAAGAAGAAAGTCATATACACCTAGGATGGCTTGAGGGTGAGTAAATCATGGGGTAAATTCATTTTTAGGTGAACTCTCCCTTTAAATGGTTGTCTTATCGCATGTGTTATTTTGGCAATATTCTAATAACCTTTATTCATATTAGAGCAATAATAAATACATTATTTTTGCTTTTTATTTTTAAGTTACACAATTATAAATGCATCTTTGCATTGACTCTAGAGCAAACTGTCTCATCAGCTACATTTTTCTTCAGCATATTCTTGAAAATAATTATTAATAATTTGAAAAGAATTGAATAGAATCATGACTCAATGCAGCAAACTGCTATCAGAGCAAATATTTACACCGCATAAATCTGAGATAAATGAGTTACATTACTACCCTACTTTATTTTTCTTTTCATTTGTGAAATTAACATTTTATCAATATTTTTTCTCACCACTTTATAAATTCATGCATCATTAATTTTCACAAAATGTATTTCAAATAATTTCATGAATTCCTTTCATTATGAGTGTTAACAATAATAATTGGTAACAATTCTTGTTGACATTCAGTTGCATAATGGGCTGATGTGTTGCACTCGTGAAGGAGCGATTTTGGAGCGAGAGAGAACACAGACGCTCCAGCTTTACAATGCTTACTCCAGGCACATATTCTGCTTTCAATCCTCGTATATGAACAGGCATTAAAAGATCTATCCATAGTTAAATACGCAGACTGACAATAAAAGATTAATTTAGGCCTGTTTACCAGAGATCAAAAGGAATCAGCTGGAGCGATGAGTTGTTTGCTGAAGGAAGAAGTAGCGCGAGTACTGTGAGTGTTGATGTGTCACATTGACCTAGCAGGAACAGCTCTGCATCACGCCACTCGCCTAATGAGGTTTTTGACAACGGCCAGCTGTTCCTGGAGAGGTGAAGAGGGTATCATCTCCAGAACCGTCACACTTGCCCACTTTGTGCCAGCTTACTGCAGTCTAATTGACATCTGCCTGACTCTCTCTTCACAAAAGCTGGATGGGAAGAAGCGAAAACCAATTAAAATCCGATCAATGAGTGCTTTCTTCACGTACACAAAAAGATTCCTGTGGTTCGGTGCAAGTTTTTCTGTTTAAGCACTCGTGTGGTTTGTTTTCTAGCTTTGTTTTGTATGAGTAAGCTCAGGCTAGGAGAACAGTTATTACAGACTCTTTACAGAGGCTGTGTGTGACCCCTGTCTGAAGGTGAACGCCACCGGCTGCTCCAGCATAGTCCATCACAACACTGCTTACCGCTTTCCATTACACTCCAGGTGCTCTTCAGTACTGCTGATACACACAAAACACACACTCGCACACAATATAGCTCCATCTCACCTGAATTGTACCTTGTAACCCCTCAGCCCACACGTGTACACGTCCACGGGGCTGTTTAAAATATAGTCATCGCTCAAATCCACCTACCTGCTAATACACCCGCCACTTATAAACACACTCACGCGGGTCGCCGCAATGACGAACTGAAGTGAGGCCTCGCCACCTCAGGTCTGCGCTCCTTAGAGAGGCAGCCGAGGGCCGTTTCCCTTGCGGAGGACAGTAATAAGTGTCAGCAGTGGCTGCAGATGGGGTCAAGTCTTTATTCGGAGATGAAAAAGGTAAATTAAAGGTTACAGTTCACTTCATAAGTCATATGGCACACTGGAAAATAGGCAGTTTCTATACTGCACTGATTTGGAAGTAAGGGGAGTTTACTAAGATTAAATGTGGCTGCTGATAGTGAGTTAATGGCTGTATGTGCATTGTTCAAGAGATATTATTTATGAATATGCATTTATTGTCTTTGAAAAATGAATCATTAATGAAAAGTGCTGTATTAAATATTCTTTTTAAGTTTATGCTTTTTGACCATTTGGTGTTTAGTTTAAATAACTGAATAATGGTAGACAAATGAAACAGAATCAAGTAGATGCATCTATAGATATACTATAGAGTTCTATGAATTATATATTCCTTTATTTCACTTTAAGATATCAAGAGCTAGTTTAAAACTATTTTAGATTATTCCATTCAAATGACATATACACTACCCAAGAGGCAGTAAAGGCATTTATATTGTTACAAAAAATTTTTATTTTTCAAATAAATGCTGTTCATTTTAACTTTATATTCATTAAAGAAAAGAATAATGTATCATGGTTTTAACAAAAATATTAAGTAGCACAACCATTTTCAACATTGACAATAATATAAAATTCTTGAGCACCAAACCAGTAGCCTATATTACAATGATTTCTTGAGGATCATACAACACTGAAGACTGGAGTAATGGCTGCTGAAAATTACTTTTGAATATCTATTAAAATACAATTGCAATAAATTGTAATAATATTTCACAACATTACGGTTTTACTGTATTTTTTTGCTGTATGCTGCTTTTGGTGAGCATACAACACTTCTTTCAAAAACATTGAAAAAGTGCCAACCCTAAACATTTGAATGGTAGTGTAGGTAACGTTGAATGATTTGAAATGTTATTTATTGAATTAAGAAATAATAACTTCATCAGTTTTAATAAATATTAAATTAAATACTAAAAACAGCAGCATGCTGCTGAGGGTTTTTTTCTCAGTTCTGAAAGGGCGTCTTTAACCAAGGACCTCGAGGATAATTTTCCACTTCAAAATGCAAACAATATGCCACTTTGGCATCTGCGATATCTGAGTGTTTGATTAAACTTGGCCCAGGTTTCTTTTATAAGGTATGCGTTACTTCAACTTCAACTTTTATTTATTTGTATAACACATTTTAACGCAATTCTATTGCCCAGAGTGCTTCACAATTTAAAAGAAAGCATATACAAAGATTAAAACAATGACATCAAAAATAATTAGTAAGAATAAACCACTTGATGAACCAACCCACATGTGACAAATACCCTTTATCGGGGTTGTTCCTCTACGAAAGCTAATGTAAAAAGAGGAGTTTTCAACTGAGACTTAAAAACTTCTAAGGATGGAGCCTGCCGAATATGAAGTGGAAGACTATTCCACAATTTGGGAGCCACAACCATAAATGCTCTATCACCTTTAGACTTTTTTTTAGAACGAGGAACTGCCAGTAACAGTTTATCTGCTGATCTCAGTGTCCTAGCTGATGTGTGGTACTCTAAAAGATTAGTGATATAACTTGGGGATATGTTATGAAGTGCTTTAAAAACCATCAATAAAATCTTATAATCGATCCTGTACTGAACAGGTAGCCAATGGAGAGAGGATAATATTGGAGTAATATGATCTCTTTTCTTCGTGCCTGTCAAAAGCCTGGCTGCAGCATTCTGTACAATTTGCAGACGAGATATTTAGCAATAATCCAATCTCGAGGTAATAAATGCATGGACAACGGTCTCTAAATCTTTAAAACTAAGAATGGGTTTAACCTGGAAATCATTCTAAGTTGGTAAAAACTACTTTTTACTACCGACTTTATCTGATTGTCAAAGCTAAGAGTTGAGTCGATTATGACACCCAGGTTTCTTACACTGTTTTTTACAATTATTTCTAAAGGATCAATAGTACTAGAAATCATCTCTTTAAATTTTGGTGGACCAAAAATAATTATCTCTGATTTTTTCTCATTTAGCTGAAGAAAATTTTTAGACAACCACATTTTTAGTTTGTTTCGTTTGCGTTTAGTACACCTCCATAACTTCACTGGTTTATTGCCAATTAATGCTAATGCACAACATACCAATCAGAACACAGCTTTTTGTTTAATGAAATGTGTTTACTTAGTATGTGTGTCCCTGTATTAATGCAAAGGCATTACAATGTTTTCTAAAATCCCATTTTTGTAGCTCCTTTTCAAATGTTTGTTTGGCACTGTAAACACTTATATCAGTGTTTCACTAACCACAAAAATTACATGTTAGTAAGAATCCAGTGACTTTATTCATTATTATGTGCATAGTAATGCTCTGGATTTTGTATAGTGAAATTATCTATCGTTATTGTAACGAAGCCGATGAGACGAGAGGCGAGCGGCTCCAAGTGCAATGCTTTTATTAATAAACGTGGTCGAAATACAGGCAAGGGTCAAACAGTGGCAAACAGGTATATAATAAATAAAGCAAAGAGTCATCCAAAACGGGCCTGGGTCGGTAGACAGCGAACAGTATCCAAAGGGGCTAGACAAGAGAGGTAAATCAAAAACGAAGCAATAGTCAAGGCAGGGGAAAACACAATCTGAAACAGGCAAGGCAAGGAAAACTAACAAGGGCTCTGTAGAGTAGCTAAAGCTAGGAGAGCGATAAGCGCATACAATACTCGGCAGAGAGCAAGAGGAAGTCCATGGTTTATGTAAGGGGTGAAATGGGAATCAGCTGTGTGATCAGACTCGGGTGTAAGCGTGTGATTGGCTGCAGCTGAGTGTAATGAGTGCAATGGATTGTGGGAACTGAAGTTCAGTGTAAGTGTAACGATCTGTGCAGTGTAAGAGTCCATGTGGTGAGCGAATGACCTCTGGTGGAGGGTTAATGGAAGTTCGTAGACCAGATTCGCGACACCTCTGGAGAAGCTGCAGCGGGCGCAACCACCTCGGGCAGTTCTGCGGTGGTGAACGCAGCCCAAATGCAACACAAAGCGATTCCCATCAGGGGAAATGCTTCGGACAGGGGAATATGTGCAAGAACAGGAGGGTTACAGTGAGCTGGTTTGGGGATACCAGCCGTGCGTGCAGACACCAGCGGTACATCCCTCAAACTAGACATCAAACTGGGATAATGGAAGACTGACCTTGATGATCTGGGTGGGTCAGCCCGGACGTGACGTGACTCAGGAAGGTCAGCAGAGACGTGACTCTGGAAGGTCAGCTGTGATGTGACGTGACTCTGGAAGGTCAGCTGTGACGTGCTGTGACTCTGGACGAACAGCTGTGAAGTGCTGTGACTCTGGATGAACAGCGTAGGCGTGACTTGACTTTAGGAGATCAGCTGAGACGTGAAGCGACTCTGGAAGATCAGCTGAGACGGGGCGAGACTCTGGGAGATCAGCTGTGACGTGACTCAATTCATGACGACCAACTGTGACTTGACTTAGCTCATGAAGATCAGCTGCGACTTGGCTTGACTCGTGAAGATCAGCTGTGACTTGGTTTGACTCGTGAAGATGAGCAGTGACTTGACTTGGCTCTTTAAGATCACCTGTGACTTGACTTAGCTCATGTATTCTGTTTGGAGGAGAAAGAATGCTGAGTTGCATCCAAAGAACACCATACCTACTGTGAAGCATGGGGGTGGAAACATCATGCTTTGGGGCTGTTTTTCTGCAAAGGGACCAGGACGACTGATCCGTGTAAACGAAAGAATGAATGGGGCCATGTATCGTGAGATTTTGAGTGAAAACCTCCTTCCATCAGCAAGGGCATTGAAGATGAAACGTGGCTGGGTCTTTCAGCATGACAATGATCCCAAACACACCGCCCGGCAACGAAGGAGTGGCTTCAGAAGAAGCATTTCAAGGTCCTGGAGTGGCCTAGCCAGTCTCCAGATCTCAACCCCGTCGAAAATCTTTGGAGGGAGTTGAAAGTCCGTGTTGCCCAGCGAGAGCCCCAAAACATTACCGCTCTAGAGGAGATCTGCATGGAGGAATGGGCCAAAATACCAGCAACAGTGTGTGAAAACCTTGTGAAGACTTACAGAAAACATTTGACCTCTGTCATTGCCAGCAAAGGGTATATAACAAAGTATTGAGATGAAATTTTGTTATTGACCAAATACTTATTTTCCACCATAATTTGCAAATAAATTCTTTAAAAGTCCTACAATGTGATTTTCTGGATTTTTTTTATTTTTTCTCATTTTGTCTCTCATAGTTGAGGTATACCTATGATGAAAATTACAGGCCTCTCTCATCTTTTTAAGTGGGAGAACTTGCACAATTGGTGGCTGACTAAATACTTTTTTGCCCCACTGTATATACATGGTAAATATGTAGTACTTATTGACAAGTGGGTACAAACAGGCAGTTCCTTACAGTATCCATATATGGTAACTGTCAGAGAGTCACAGTCACCACAGTCTACAGCAATCACCAGATCACAATCACCTGACTTCTAATCACTTGCACCTGCAGTCATTCATCAGCACTCCTATAAGTACACGCTTCTCTCTGAAACTCATCGTCCGGTCTACGGTTCACCACCCTGAACATTTACCAGACTCCATTTGCACTAACCTGTGAATTACTTACCTTGTTGTTTCCCAGATCTACTCCTGCGATCCTCCAGCGTTGACTCCTGCTCTCCCGTGCTCACGATCTCCACGTATCCTGTGATATAAACTCTATTCAGTTCCCTGCCGTTACACTCAGTATTGGACATTGCTTCTAGTTACTCACCTGCTTCTCTCTCTACTCTATCTGCATTCAGTCAATACACCCTTTGTATCACTACTTGCCTGTTTCTCCTGGCTCTGTTTGTGACAGTAACTAATAAGACACATTACTGTACATACTAATGATATGTACATGGTAAATGTGTAGCACCTCCGGAAAAATGTGCTATTATGTGGTAACAAACAAGACACATACTGTACTTGGTATACACGTGGTAAATATGTAGTACTTACAAACAAGTGTGTGTTAATGTTAAATTGCTCTCCACAACAGTGCTTACAAAGTTTGAAGAATTGGTAATTCCTGTGTAATGTTTATGTAAAATGCTGCACTTTATTTTACAGTCCCATTTCCATATACTTACTATGTAAGTACTGGTGTATGTACCTATTAGTTAATGTACAGAATAAGTTATGTGGTACTCAAGTTGGGGGTATAAACATGGACCAAGGTACATATTGAGTAATTGATGGTACATAGTATGTATACGGAAATAGGACTGTAAAATAAAGTGCACCATTTTACATAAACATTACAGAGGAATTACCAATTCTTCAAACTTTGTAAGCACTGTTGCGGAGAGCAATTTATCATTAACACACTTGTTTGTAAGTTCTACATATTTACCACGTGTACAGTATGTGTCTTGTTTGTTACCACATAATAGCACATTTTTCCGTAAGTGCTACAAATTTACCATGTACATACCATTAGTATGTACAGTAATGTGTCTTATAAGTTACCATATATGGATACTGTAAGGACCTGCCTGTTTGTACCAACTTGTCCATAAGCACTACATATTTACCATGTATACACATTAGTTATTACAGTAAAGTATCTAATTAGTTACCATGTACGGACACTACCTGTAAGTGCCCGTTCTTACCCACACTTGTCTGTATGTACAAATGAATTACCATGCATGCACGACTGTTAAGTACAGCTGTGTTTCTTATTTGTTACCATGTACATACACTTCAGGTAAGTACTTTGTGTTACCACTTATTTGCCTGTAGGTACAAGATATTTACCATGTATGTACCAGGGAAGTACACGTACTGTAAAATAAAGTTCTACCCTTTTTCCTCAAACCAAGTTTGCGTTAAAAGATGCATTATACTTTTCAAATTACATTTCAACTGCCAATGCGTTTCCTCTCTCTTCCTTTTCTCATCCCACACATTAGTGATCGCCCTAATGTGGTCATGAATCTTATATGCCCGGGTATTCATAGATTTGCTGAGTCTGTGTTTAGAACGCAGATTTAAGAAGCTGTCAGTAAGAGAGATGAACAATAAACTCATATAAATATGATCACCTAGATCATTAGGTGCATTATAATGTTAATGTCATTGACATGTATGGGAAGACCATTTGTCAAAAGCAGGAAAAAAGCTTGAATGCATTGAATTAGGAGTCATATAATGTTCTGCCTGCTGCATTTTTTGAAAAATTAACCTTTGAGTATTCTTCAACATGTTCACAGAAAAGTGAATCCATCACTTTTCCAAGAATCAGCAGAGTTAACCTTTACATATTCTTCAAGATGTTCACGCTTGGTTATGACCCACAGGCTAATTAGCATATATGAAACGATATGCACACAAATTACATCTATACTCACACCCACACATCCAGAATCTGTATTTCTGCCTCTTTCTCTCCCTCTTTCTGCTGACCAAATCAATTATAACATCAATGCTAATAATGATCACATCAAAGATCAAATGAGTTCGTTATCAAACACTTTTATCCGCACTGTCCCAGCACACCCCCACATGAACACATGCACACGCGAAATGGCAGTCTCGTGTTCATTTCAAACCTTTCATCTCTCTCAGCCACTGCCCCTTCTTTTACAAACATGTGCTATATAGCTAACACGATATACACCAACCGCTCCCCTTTCCAAAAGCTCAAATCATCCACGCTTCATGCTCGCAGGCAGTTCAAACTCTCTCCTAACTCATTAAAGCTGATTTGGGATTATTTACATGCCGCTGGGAAGCACAGTAAACACGATTAGGTTGGACAAATACCGGGGTCAATATTTTGCAGACGTTCCAATTAATAAAACATACCATACGATGTGAAGCTACCGCTATCTGCAATAGAAAGGAAGGCAGCTAGGCAGGACATAATTGGCAAGACAAAGAAACAAGGACCCCAACTGTTACGCATTGACATGCCTGTCACTGTAAAGACAACCCGCTACACCAGTAAATGCTAGCTCGAATAAGCATCGATGAACTGAAATATTCTTCGAAACCAAATGGGAAATTGAAATGTAAAGACAAATTGAGGTATAAAGGGGGAAATATAATGAAAAAAAGTGAGGCAGAGATAAAAGCAAACCACATAAAAGCAGTTCACTGAAGTGATAGAATGTTGGGAGGGAAACAGTGCTTAGCCACAAACATACACACAAATATCCGCATGTACTTGAAGTCTGAGGAGAAAAAGACACTTCGCAGCTTTTCACTTTATCACAAAGCCTCCTCTTGTCCCTTGCTAAAATTAGCCGGTGTTGACGAGAGCCCCTTGCATGGCGATAAAATAGATGAATTATGCAAAGGGATTGCACAGAGGAGAAATATGAGGCAGGGTGAATGGAGGGGGTGATGTCGAAGTGCACTGTGAATGTTTGTGCTTATACATATATGTTCTAAGTATACATACAATATTCATAGCACTCAGCAACCATCTTGGAAACAGCCTGAGCAGCTATTTTCCATTTAGGAAACAGGCATATAAGCTCTAGTATATAACTGAATGAAGAAAGACCAAAATCAACAAAACTGGTTGTCTAGATATACAGTAGTAATATAGACAACCAGCAGATAGTGATATGTTAAAAAATAAGAGTATGCAGGTGTGAGAATGAGAAGAAGAAAAGGCAAGCATGGGTGCATGCATGAGAGACTGGTTTCAGTGTCAAAAGGAATAGTTTAAAAGAGTAGTTCAATGACATTTGCTGTTAATTTACTCACCCTCAGTCCGTCCCAGAAGTCTTCTATCCATAATATTGCTTTCTCCAGTGGAAAGGTCATCACAGGAGAGAAATACACACAGATAAAGCACTGTTTACAAGCTACAATTGCTCAAAACAGTTCTAAACAAATATGTTGGTGGATTTCTATTTGAGCGGGCAACAGGGGATGGACTTTTTCACTGGAGGAAGCGTTATTATGGATTACAAACTGTCTTTTGGCCAAAAGTGACAATATAAAGTAAAAACGGCTTAATGATGGATTTGTTTCTTACTAACACACAGCTTTTCACTTCACAAAACATTGATGGATTGGAGTTGCATGGATTACTTGTGGATCCTTTGAAGGTTCATTGGAGTATTGTATTTGAACCAAGGATCAAAACAAAGATTATGTTCAATAACATAGGCTACACTCTTAAAATAAAGGTTCCACAGGGTTTTTACAGTGATGCTAAAGAAAAAAAAAAAATTGGTTTCCCATAGAACCCAGTGAATAGTTATTAAAATATTTTTTTTTGTCTCATAAAGAACATTTTAAAACTCTAAAGAAACTTTTTACGCAAATATATATTATAATGTATTTTCCAAGTTTCCATGGATGCTGAAGGTTCTTTGTGGAACCATAGATGCCAATAAAAACCTTTATTTGTGTATGTCAAATATAAATATGCTTAAATGCAATATTGTTCTGCCAGGTCTGGCTAATGCATCAGCATATTCTAGAGTTAAAAATGACAAAGATTTGATCAAAAAGCAAACTAGTACAATTGTCCATATAGAATATTGCACATATAACAGCAATGGATTGATAGTATGTATATACTAGGAATACTTGACTGTATGCAAAGAACTCTGTTTTCTATGCAATGCCCATCTCTTTCTTTTCTCTGAAAACTGTTTCTGATAAAGTCATGTGTTTGTAGGCTACTGTGTGGGTTTTATTCATCTTTTATTATTTCAAAATATAAAAATAAAGCCCAAGTAACACAAATGCCCATATCAAAGGATGAATTATCATCCACTTTTCAAAACAAACATGAGGTAGAGGCAGAGTTCGAGAGGACACTTTAGAAGTACTGCAATACAAATTGTGGACACAACGGGCAGAATTCAGAGATGGAGAGAGAGTGGGGAGAGGGGAAGGGCGGATGATGGTGTTTAACATAGAACTGCAGATGAGGAGCTGCTGCAGTTTCAGTGTGGGTGGAAGTGTCAGTGCTTAAATGACTCCCATCTTCTCACTCTCTGTTCACCCCAACCTTCTCACTCTCTTAGACAAATTTACCCAGGCCAGCAATACTAAGGAGGTCTGTAATACCTGCAGAAAGCTATCCACTTATATCCCCATTCATCTCAATTGATCTTTGCTGATAGGTGCTCAGCTCTGCAGCCAGGATTTTTTGAGGTCTGGTCTAGGGAGCTTCTTTTGTTTCCCAGCATCATGGTCTGTCATCCAGTCAATCCAGTCAATGTGTGAGAGAGCATTGTGCATGCTTCAGACAAAAGTGAAAATTCTGTCATTACTTACCTCTATGTTGATCCAAACCTATATGCTGTTTTTTTGTTCTGTTTTTTTCTTTCTGTGAAACACTTTTCAGGCACCTTTTCAACAGTTCAGTGAATACAGCTGTCAAGCTTCAAAAAGAACAGAAAAACACTATAAAAGAACCATAAAGTTCCATATGACGTGCACTTTACAGTATATGCTGAACCTTTTTGAGCTTTGTGTGAGGAACAAACTGAAATTTTGTTTTTTAGTCTCTGAAAATCCTTCCCCTTTGCTGCAGATCTCAGAAACTCTTCTCCAAATTTTTCTCCTTTGTTCATAATAACAGCAGTGAAATACATTTTTGGGTAAACTATTCCTATAATAATGGGGTGGTGTTGGCAGGAGGGTAGAAGTGACACATTAAATACTAATTTTAATATCATTGCATGTCATTTAGTTATATTTGGATATACTATCCACTAATATCCAATTCATTCTAAGGCGAGTAGCATGGAAAGTTAATATAAGTTGCAATAAATCGCTCAATTTAACAAAAATGTAAATTAAATTAATAATACATTTTAATAAAATTCATTAAAACATTATTTAATCAAAAAACAACTAAATATAAAATAAATTAAACTACACAAAAGCCCCACGGTAACCAGTCAAAAAAAAAAAAAAAATGCTTCATTTTATTCCTGCATCTATCCCTGCATTTATCCCCCGATCTGTCATGATGAATGAAGAGTTTGTCTTGTAAAAATGTTAGCAATTGTTTAATGTGTCATTGGTGGCAAGACTTTGAAATACTGAGCTTGGATTCTTTGTTGACAACAAGAAAACTCTCAGTGGTAAAAATACAACACCCCATCAGCTGGTATAAGGACATATCAAGTCTTGCTGTGTCTGCTGGGCTCTGCTCTTGGCACTGCATGAATCAGCACTGCTCGGCAGAATATTTTGATAAAGCAGATATTAAATATAAATGGAACCATATTGGGCACAAACACAGAGGCTATTGAAACATTGATGTTACATATAATGGAAAAGTGAGGAGGATTTGTGGGGGGACAAAAAATATATTTTCCCCCAAAATGGTCTGGAAGGAGCAGCCACAATACACAATTTAAGAAGTATGATTCAAGAAATAAATATTTAAAAATGAGACGCATGTTCTTTTTTTTTTATTGGGCATACATGCCATACATTCTGTATATGTAGGCTATGACTAAATTTTGTCATGACTGACATTATTTCCAACTTCAATCAAAACCTGAATCAGGAAATCAAGATCTTAGGGTTCATCCAAAAATACATGCAGGTATTTTGAAGCAAAGTTGGAATTAACCTCTGTAGGAAGGTGCGCCTCCAGAAGTATGTGTGTGTTCTCCTGCTATAGACCTAATTCAGACGAGATTAAATAAACAAACCTCGTTAACTCTCTCTCTAAAAAATGTTAGTGATCTTCTCAGTGCAAACATATATCTAATCATATATTAGACACACAGTTCCTTGACATTTAGCAGATACTTCTTTCTCAAGTGGCTTACACTACACTAATTACAAGTAAAGTGCCTTGCTCGAGGCCTTAACCGTGGTAGAGCTATACTACTGTATGAACTTGGTGGCTCTCAACATCATGGTTCACCTATATGTGATTGAACTTTTACGATTCTTAATGGGATAGACCAACCAACACTGAAAATGATGTTATTATGTACTAGCCTTGTGTCAAACCCATATGACTTTCTTTCTTCTATAGAGCACAAAAAGTTCATTGCCACTCTATGATGACGGTATTGTCAGTCCTGTGTCGTGTGTCGTGTGTTTCCCGCCCTCTTGTGTCCTTATATGGTCTTTTTCCTGTCCTTGTTGTTTAGTTTGATTATGATTCTGTTCAGCTGTGTGTGTTTAATTATCCTGTGTATTTAGTTCCTTTTCGTCTGGTCTACTTGTTATGTTCCCTGTGTGTCTTAGCCCTGCCTTGTCTTACCCTGTTGGATATTACTAAAGACTGTATAATTTGAGTTCATCCTCGTCTCCGTGGTCCTCATTCCTCCCCGCTGTGTGTGCACCGTGACAGGTATGACGCATGTGAATGAAGAGGCTTTTGATCTCCAAATGTCAAAATGAATAAAAATGTCACATTTAATAAAAATAAAACCAACTTTAGAACAGCTTTGTTTGAGAAACAGAACAATAATTAATTATTGACAAAAAAAGTACACCCAAGCTCCTATTAGTGTGTTCATCAGAGAAGTATAACAAGTCATTTTTAACCAATTGTTCTTTTTATAAAGCCAGTCTTAATGATTGTTCACAAATTGAAGATTCAGTCAACAAGTTTCACGATGAAAATCATTTAAGTTTCAGACTGTTTCATCACACAAACCTATCGTATATCTTCAGAAGGATTGAAATATGCTACATGGGTCATTCACCTTTTTTGTTTTCCACAGAAGAAAAAAAGTCGTACAAGTTTGGAACGACATGCGGGTGAGTAAATGGTAGAATGATCATTTATGGATTAACAATTCATTTACCCTACTGTGACCCACGCAAGATTTCAAAAGTCCCTCGGTCCAGTTCATCCAGTGATGGCACCTGAGAACGCTCTGCAGACCAGTCTAATACCTGGAAAGGAAATGCACTCGTCCATCACTTATTAAAGAGAATTGGAAACCTAATAATACACATTATCTTCTCTGATTTTGTTGAAAGGATTGTGTGGATGAACAGTAGGGGCAGGGAGAGCATGGAAAACCTCTCAGCTCTAATGACACTGCTATTTGTATGCATAGGTGCTTTCAGGGTATAATCTTGGCCATCGTTGCTGCACTGAATGGAACGGAAAGAAGGCAAAGTAAGATGGAATGTGTAAATCTGTCCGATATCAAAGGGAACCAATTACAATACATTAAAGTATTTGATTTACAAACATCAAAGTACAAAAAAGAGATTTGTCTGCTTGTAGCTAACAATTATCTGACCTGGTGGCATGGCCTTTTTTATTTTTTTGTTTGTTTCCCATTTGTAGCTGTACCATTATTGTGAAATACTCTTAATGTAATCAAAGAGTCCATCTGCCGCCTGAGAAAACATGAATATGGTTACAGACTCATTGAAATTCTTGAGAAAGAGTCAAAAATCAGACTTTTTAGTTTCCTTCGTTTTGCCTTTTTAAACTGTAAACTACAATAAACTTGGCTGCCAACACAAAACAAATGACTCTGGAATCTTAACAGATATGACCTTTATCACTGCTGTTCTTCCCACCCTTGGTCTTAACACTTCACTCAGTTTGGTTAAATCGGACCCAGCCTGTCAAAGCATTAAAGGAAACCAAACATAATGCCAGTTCTTATCGTCTCATCTCGAGAGGTGAAATGCCAACTCAGAATGCATCACAGCCTGGCTCTAAGCATCAGATGACCTGTCTTCAGATGTCCCTGAACGCTCAGTTCTCCTCTCCCACTCAGAATGCACTGACTCAAACTGATCAGAGAACGAGTGTCATTCACACAGGCTGAGAGAACAGTGTGCCATTTGAAATGGACACTGCATGCACACCACTTGCGTTTCTTTGAGTGAAACCTCTAATCCATTGGGCTTGCTGCCTCCTGAAGCAGAATAAAAATACTGTTATATCATGCTGGTACTTTGTTTATACTTCGTTTCAAAGAGCACAAGGCCCTTTGGAGGCCCAGTGGAAAATCAATGGCCAGAATAATGATGCAGTCTTGGGTTGGCTTGGATCTGTGCTTTGCATTCAGTGTCATCCTGAACACAGATTGGATGCGAGCCCTCACCCACGTAAGTAATTTCATTCAGTTACGTTCTTTCTTTCCTTCTGTCGTCTTCTGTCTCCACACGTATATCGACAGGTAATGATGGCAGTAGGCCTATTTGTGCACAGCAGCCCAAGGGAGGGGAAAAAAGGAGCCAATGACAATGGGGTTCATTAATAATTGTGTGCAGGATCTTGAGCAAATTTTCTTTTTCAGGTTTGTATGCCCATTTATAAATACATGCTTTGATTTTTTAAATCAAAAATAGAAGTAATATTTTGAAATATTAGTACAATTTAAAATGACAGATTATAGTTTAATGTATTTTAAAATGCAATTTAATCCTGTGATGGCCTGAATTCCTTACAAGTCCTTAAACGTCACATGAACTCATGAAATCTTGAACTCATTCTAATACCTGTATGATAATTTGATGCTAGTTATATGATCAGTGTTGAAAACAATAGTGTTTTTAGAATGAAACCTTTATATTTTTAACTAAATTACTAAACTTCAAATTAATTTAAACACAAATGTATTGATGAATCTCTATGCGAAAACTCTTTTTTGCACAAAAATGTGCTTTTTCTCAGTTACCAAATGACATCCATTACGAAATTCTACAAAATGTGTGAGAGACATCTTTTGGTATACGCATCCCAAACAAATCCAGAATAAACAACTTTTTGGATCTAATGAGGTGCTCAGTGGTCCATGGGCTACCCTCTGTGTGTAATTATGCCAGAGCGGAAATGTACTTACATTTAGGGGAGATAAAAGGATTTGTAAAGCTATGTAAGTACAAAAAAAAAAGTAGCGTAAGCGATCAATAATTAATTTACTTTCAGCAGTCAGTGGCAATTAACAGACTTTCCCCCCCATTACAGTCTAAAAGGCCACATTGCCTTCTTTCCCCATAATCTGACTGACCATTGTGGCAATCACGGATTACCCAACCACGAAATCGATACGATAGGATACGAACCACTCCACATTTGTGCAATTAAATCACATGGGTTATGTCCTGAAAGTTGTAAAAGGAATGTGTGGAGCGGCGACACATTGTGGTGATTTACAACATGTTTTCCAAGGTAAAGAACTCGTGAGCCTCACAGGAGTAAGAATGAGGAATTTAAATTGGCAGGCATTTTAAAGACACCTTAGTTTTGAATGCTTTTGTCCTTGATGAATCAAATTTTTGGCTCTTCTAAAAAGAAATGTTGTTTTTGTTGTTGTTTTTTTCTCAATATTATTCAATATTTCATTCACAGTATGAAGGTCTTATCAACTGCGTAGATGTATATATTGAATATAAAATGTGTTAGGAATAATACAGTTGTTCAATTTTGAAACTGCATCATCCATCCAGACACATTTTTGCACATACAAAACATTGCTTGTGTATGTCTTCCATCTCCACAATGAAAAGCAACACAGCTTCTGAGCATGTGTGTGCTAGCCCAGCATCAAATATTGACATTCAGATGCTGTAGTGTCTCTCAGTCAGCCAAGAAGAGATAAAGTCAAAATTCCAGTCACTGTTGAGTTCGAGGACGTGCAGGTATAAAGGCAGGATTTATTCTCTAAAAGGTTTAAGGGAAAGTGTAAAGGTATTTGTGGTACAAGATATACAACACAAGGTTATAATAAGCTCCACATAGAGTGCGGCACTCCTCTTGATGTAGGGTACTCTCTCTCTGGCTGTCTAGCGCTCTCTCCCTCTTCTTCGGTACACTACTCAAGTTCCCATGCTGGATGCTGACAGTTGCCTGCGGCATTCAAGAAAAACTAAAAAAAAAAAAAAAAAAAAGAAATGAGGTAGAGAGATTTGGGGGAAAACTGACTTCTATTTACAGATATCGCCTTCTCCTGTGTAGACCCAGGAGAGCCAGCAGTTCCCTGATCAGAATCCAAATGTTCTGGTCCCTCACTATCATTACAGCCCCTCCAGAGATACTGTAATCTACGCCGCTCAGCTCATCATGTGTCAAGAGTGACCTCTGCTGTTTCCTCAGTGCATGCATTCATATTTCTTACACGGGTGACAGGGTCATTTAGACTTCTAGACTTTTTTCAAAATCTGTGAAGTCACTTTCAGAAAAAAAAATCTTTAATATGGCAATGGTTTGTGTGTGTGTGTGTTTCTTCTCAAGGGAAAATCTCTTGTAAAATGAAACATATTACGTGACATTAGTAAGAACGAGTAACAAAAATGTACTAAAACCTCAACTACATACAGTAAGCTAAATGATGAAAATATATTGTAGCGTGTTCAGAAGGTTACTGTTGTAAAAGGAATGTCTTAATGTTAATGTTGCACTTACTTTCTTCTGTTGTATTTGAATGTTCTGTGTGAGTTGGATGTGTGTGAGGGAAGTATTGGGAAAGAGGGGCAAAAGATTTCCCTGCTGGTTCAAGTGTGCTGCTCTGAATAAGTCGTGGTGTTACGAACACCCCTTGTACTGCACAACGCCTTGCTGTTGTCTCGAGAATGCTACAGTATATTTAAAAAGGTATAATAGCTTAAAAATAATTATTTTAATATATATTCTCTATTTATTTTAATAAATTCTCTGACAATTTATACTGTATCTCACCTCAACTGTAATCTTCTGGGGCCAGTTGTTTAAAAGTAATCTGATCGGATTTTGGCCATCGGATTGGATCAAATCTTAAAAATGGGTTGTTCAAAAGAGAGAAAGAAAATTATTCTGAATTAGGATTAGATCACAAAATCCACTCTTGGTTTTGATCTGGATTAAATTCTTAGTTTGTGTTGATTGGGATACTTTTGATCCAAAAAAACTAGATTATTGTGATCCCAGCAGATCCTGTCAATATCAAACAAAAATATAATATTTCATTTAAAGTTGTTGTATTTTTGTTTGTTTGTTTGTTTGTTTTTTTCCATTACCATGTCCCTTAGGGCAGAGGTCTTCAACCCTGTTCCTGGGGACCCACTCTCCTGAAAAGTTTATTTCCAACCTGCTTCAGCACACCTGCCTGCAATTTTCAAGCAGTCTTGAGGAGCTTGATTGGCTGCTTCAGGTGTGTTTGACTAGGGCTGCTAAACTCTTCAGGATAGTGGGTCCCCAGGAACAGGGTTGAAGGTCTCTGCTTTAGGGGCTATGCAGAGCACTCCAGATTTAGAAATCTGAAAAAGTGTGTATCTGGATCAGGGTTATACGATCCAATTTTGCTTTGAAAAACCGTCACAAGTAAGATTGGTTACCTGATTCTGGATAGTAAAACATAGGATTTCCAAATCCAGATTCTTCTTCTTCTTCTGGCTTTTTATGGCGGTTGGCAAACAAACAGAAATGTGCATTCCTGCCACGTACTGAGCTGGAGTGTGGATCATTGATGGAATAGGAAGAAAAACTAAGCTGAAGAAAAGAAAGAAGGAAAAAAAAATAAAATAAAATAAACATTAATGGTAATAAATTCGCTTCTAAATCCTATTACACAGATGCACCTTTCTTAAATATGTCATTAATGCGTTATATACTCGCTGTTTATCCAAGCCATTATTCAGCAGTTTGTGTGTTTGTTTGTTTTTTAAGTGTAATGTTTCCTATCCCCATTTTCCATATAATTCTGGTCCAGATTTAACTTTTTGAACAACTGGCCCCTGCTTTCACTTGACACGTATGCCTCTATCGCCCAAACATGGTATTGACTTCCGTGTTTACGACAGTCTGTGAGCCGGTGTTCCTTTACGGCAGGCAGTGCAGGCACATGTGTTTCCAGAGTCAATAGCGTGCTCATTGATAGTCCAGCCAACCATATTTAAAGGTAAATTATGCTTTTCGCTTTTCAGTTCGAGTTTCATATTAACATATGTTTGAGTAAAATACGTTATGGTATTATTTGCCTATATTTTTTGCACTCTGGAGTATTAGATATGCTAAAAGGCTAACGTCCTTAGTTAACCGTGCTCGACAGTACTCCACTAAGTTAACGTTACCAGGGCTGCTATTTCTTTTTTGACTGTTTATGATTATGGTTTATTATAAGAAATGTTCAATCCTAAAACTATTTACATTAAACCTGGAAATGCAGTCTTTTTTTCAGGGTTTGTTTCGTTCACGATGAGCAGACTAAATTTTGATTTCTGGTCGTTGAGCTCGTGTTGTCTTATTTAGCTAGAGATTGGTTTCATGTGTTTTTACAGAATCTCTATCATGTCATTCCGCGGGGGTGGTGGTCGAGGAGGGGGTCGTGGCGGTGGTTTTAACAGAGGTGGTGGTCGTGGAGGCGGATTTGGAGGGGGTCGTGGAGGCGGATTTGGAGGGGGTCGAGGCGGCGGCGGCGGCAGAGGTGGATTTAACAGATATCAAGACTTTGGTCCACCGGAATATGTTGTCGGTAAGGTGCCTTTGTTTTCTTTCACGCTTCTCTTTGCATTTACATTAGATTGCGTTTGCACTGCAAGACTGCATGTTGTTATAACTGGTATTCATGCTCTTCGTGTCTCAGCTTTGGGAGAGTTCATGCACCCCTGTGAGGATGATATTGTCTGTAAATGTGTGACGAACGACAATAAAGTCCCTTACTTCAACGCTCCTGTATACCTGGAAAACAAAGAGCAAATTGGAAAAGTGGACGAGATCTTTGGGCAGCTTCGTGATTTTGTATCCTTACCTGTTATTGCATTGGATCAGTGCTGTCAGATGTTACAAAGACTTAAAGGGCTCTAAATTATCAGCATAATCAAAACTTTGCTGAGAAAAAACAAAACTTATCTTGTATGTCAGAATTTGTTAATTAACTAAATGTCATTAAATGTGTCCTTATCAAATTCCTCAGTATTTTTCAGTGAAACTTTCTGAAAATATGAAGGCATCTTCTTTCAAGAAGTTACAGAAGGTAATTTCAGTCTTTTTGGGACCCTAGATGTGTAGTGTTGGTTTGAACCTATTTTCTGATAATTTTTTTTTAGTATTAGGTTGGTAGTTGAAGCATAACATGTCTGTCAATGATCAATGTTTATGCAGTACGTTTTAATTTATGCAGTTATATATTTTTTAAAGAACACCCCACCACTTATCAGTGTTATTTCCAATATTAGACAACGATCAGTGGGTGTTCTTTTAAAATTATCCATAATTTAGAAGCAGATACTGCTTCAGAATATCAAAGGGATTCTTAGGAGCCTTCAAGCAATTTTTGCAGCTTCCTTTGACTTTGCTGCCTCTTATCAATACACTAGGATGTAACGTATAGTATTTTGCAGATATTTTTAATTAGCTTTTCTCTTTCTCTCCTCTTGCATCAGTTCTACATTGATCCTATGAAGCTCCTGCCCCTCCAGAGATTCCTCCCTAGGCCTCCAGGTGAGAAGGGCCCGCCCCGTGGAGGAGGTAGAGGAGGAGGAAGAGGTGGGAGAGGAGGTAAGATCACACAAGAAAATGTCATACATATGCTGATTGATTCAGTTTGATCATCATCTCTGGTTATAACCGCTACATATAACTTTAACATTGTGGTTTACCTTTGAAGGTATAATCCCTAAAGTGAATGATATATTTGCAGGTGGCTTCCGTGGAGGTCGTGGTGGTAATGGTGGTGGTCGTGGAGGATTTGGTGGACGTGGAGGATTTGGTGGACGCGGTGGGGGAGGATTCAGAGGAGGCAGAGGTGGAGGCGGTGGACGTGGATTCAGAGGTAATTAGCTATGATGATCATCAGAAAATAATGATGAAAGTACTGAATTCAGTTTAATGGAGGAATTTATCCAAAAATGAAAATTCCATCATGTGCTTACCTTCATGCCTTTACCAATCCACAAACAAAAATATATATTTTGAAGTCACATTAATGTTAAAAAGTTGCGATCTTTTTGAAAGATGCCTCATGAACACCAACGCTGCATTTACATAGAATCATCTCCATTGACTAGCAGTGTATTGTGTGTAAATACCTGATCTGCTTTTTTCATTTAATTAAAACATCTTCATTTTAATAGGAGAAACACATCACATATTTCTTACTTTGCAGGTGGAAGATGATGAAGGTCTCTCAGTATGGGATGTGTCCTTAAATCTGCGGGAGAGACTTCCAGTGAGAAGCCAGAAGCAGCATTTGGGGGCCTAACAGAGTCTTTAGACTGTTAACTGATGCCTCTCTTGTACAGCTGAACTTTTTACTTTTTGTACCATATGTGTAGTTTTCTGCAGTATAATTTTTTTATTTGGTATACTGATAGGGCTGATGTTTTAAGTTACCACATCCCTGTGTACAAAGAGGGCGAGTGTCTCCCCAACTTGGACTGGTTGGTGTGCATTCACTAATGGTTGGACCAATATAGATTTGAACAACATCAAGGTTATGTGGTGTGACAAAATTGTAAAGCCAACTCCACAGACAATAATAATTATAATGTAAAAAACGTTTCATTGTTGGATTATAATGGATATTTGCATATACAGAATTGCAATCTGTTTCATTTGAACTCCATATGCCACCATGGACTTGCATAATAAAATTGATGGTATATTTACTGTACTTGTAACTTGGTCGACTTGTTTGTACTATGTCTACTGTTATGTACCAACATGTTTGTTCACAAATTCCAAAAGAATCTGCTATTGCTCAAATGTAAATACTGGGTTGTTTGAATGGGGGAGATTCCTGCTACTCCAAAGCTGTCAGAGACTGTTTATAAAAAGCAATGTGTAGTGTTATCAAGAGCTGGACAAAGTGTTTAGTCAGGGGTTTTCCAGACCTTCTGTGCAATAACATTAGGAAATTGCTTCGACTATTCTTGGATATACATGCTATGTCACTGATGACAGCTTAAAATATATATTTTTTTAATATGCTGATGGATTTCCAAGTCTAATGCAAAAACAAGTGACAGCGTTTCAGATATTACAGGATGGCATTTTGGTCACTGTATATTTTACAGTTCCTAACTTGATTTGGTCATTATAATACAAATACACCAACCTATTTAAACTGCTGAAAGTTTAAAAATGCTGCTAGTTAAGTAGTTCAATTAACAGCCACCTTGTCCAATTATCTCCCTTTTACCGCCTAAATGATAAGGTGAATCATACTTTTTACTTAGGATAAAAAAAAAGAAAACATTAACGTTTTAGTGTAATGTCATTATTTGTTGGAAAACATTTTTCTCTGTAAAATATACAATCCATATAACTAATTACATATTTACAGTGTGTATAGGCATTAGCAACCGGCCAATAAAATGCAAAAGCGCTGCTGTCCCTGAGAAAAACAACGAACTTTGCTCAAGCGTAGCCACATCCTGGTCTCTCATTGGTTGAAGAAAGAGTTCTTCAGTTTGCCACACCCCTTCGCTTCCTGTAGTGGTGGAAGAAAAGCATGGGCACAACTGGGAAAGTAAGTTGGCAGTGAAATTTACACTTACCCTTTGAAATACATAAAGTATTTACGGTGTGCATTTGGGCGCGTTTAATGTACGTAATTTTGCAATATTTGTGTGTCAAGAGGTTCGATCAAAAACGGTTTCAAATATGTAGCAGCACTTCTTGTGCATGCATGGCATGAGTGCAGATTTAGGTATACAAAGATCCATTGTGCTGCTTTGACCTGTTTTCGGTAACGTTATAGAGCTTGGGAACCTACGTCACGCCGCGTCGGATTCTGCCATGTTTTAGGTCACGCTCAGGAGCACACAGCGTAAACAAATGCAAATCACCACAGAAAAAGCAGACCGTTTTACATTCATATTTTTTGAAAAACATCTTACATACACTTAGAATAAAACGGACTAACATGTAAATCTCTTTAAATAAAAAAAATCGCTCTGTTGTTTGTCTGAGAGGCTGCAAATATTCATTACTAATCAGTCTCCTTCACTACAGTGGTACTGATATATGCTAACTGCTAAAACACTTATGACAATTGACCATGGTTTTACTATAGTAAACGTGTAGCGACCGTGTTTTTGGTGTATGTATTACCATTCATATAACCACAATCTTAAATACCATGGATAAACTGTGGTTAGAGTTGCAAAACCATGGCTAATTTTGTAAGGGGAGAATACACTATAGCTAGATCTCAAACAGTGGATCATTGTTATATCGTCATATTGCCCGGTAAAACTGCTCGGTGTTAAGAGTTAAGCCATTATAGAGGTAACAGAACTTGAAGCTGCTTTGAAACGATGTGTATTGTGGATGCTGTGCAAATAAATACATTGACTTGACCGAACCAAGTTGAAGACTCCTGCTAGGATGCCGAACAACGATGCGAGCGATCAAATGAATGAAGGAAACTTAATCCGTACAAAAAGTGGCCGGGTATTAAGGAGCTGCCGCAACATTTCCATACATGATTTCCTTCTATTAGTGGTGTGAGGGCTTACAGTTTAATGCAAATCACTGTATCTATAATATATTAAATCTACAGAGATGAATTAGTACTACACGGTATCAGTCAAAGTTGTGGAGACACTGGTATTGTTGGTTTTGTTGTAACTCTTTATGTTTGTGATAGATGCTATGGGTTGTATATGTTGACTACTGTCTTTTTAAAATCTGGACCTTGAGTCTGTAATAAAAGTTTGATTGATTGATTGATTGAATTATAAAGCCACATTTTATTTTAGAGTTTCGGTTTAATTTTCATCTGAGTTCCGTAGTGAATGTAAACATATTTAATGTTTATGATTCAACTTAGATCGCGTTGGAATGATCAATTGCCATAGCCCTTATCATCAATGTCTGCAGGTAAAACCTCTGCTTTTTCGGCTTTCTAACGCGGAGAAAGCACGTTTTTCACACCGGCCATGCAAAGGGATGTGGCAATTGATGATACAGTAAACCTTAATCACTGCAACGCGATCTTAAGTAGAATAATATAAACATTAAATAATATAAAAAGTCTACATTCACTACCACTCAGTCTCCGCTGTAGCTCCCGTGACCTAAATTCCCAGAATGCATTGCCGCTGTGACGACACATTCCCAGACTCTATTCAGAAATGTGCAATGCATTAAAAGATCAGAAACGTGTCAGTCTAATGTCTTCATTGTTGCATTCAACGGGCTTTCAGCAGAGATTTATTACAGCATGTAAATGGAGATTCACCATATATTGGGCCGATTTTGCTATATTGTACACAAACTGTATTAAAAATCACATGGTTTTGTGCGTCTGAATCTGAATCAACTGAATCTGGAACTCCATTGTATCTGCATAAAACCATCCAGAGCAGTTGCTTACATAATCTTCATTTTATGGGGAAAGGAGTTACCAAAACAACTCTTCTGAGATTATTTATGAACTGCTATCTTCTCAAATCATCCTCAGGTGATCAAATGCAAGGCAGCAGTGGCCTGGGAGGCTGGTAAGCCTCTTTCCATTGAGGAAGTGGAAGTAGCTCCACCTAAAGCCCATGAAGTTCGAGTGAAGGTAAATCATTAATCTGAACATTGTACTTCTTGACAAAAGCAATATGTTATTTGATGTGCATAGATTGTAGATGACACAAAGCGCTTTGGTGCTACATAAAATCTTTGTTTTTTAACATTTTAAACTGACATACACACATGGTCAGAATTGTTGGTACCATTGATACATATGATCAAAGAAGGCTGTGAAATTAATCTGCATTGTTAATCCTTTTGATCCTTTCTTTCAAAAATCTAACCTTTCATTGGAGAATAATAATTTAAAATGGAGGGAAAACATCATGAAATAAATGTTTATCTCTAATACACATTGGCCACAGTTAACGGTACCCTTTTATTCAATACTTTTTGAAACCTCCATTTGCCAAAATAACAGCTCGGAGTTTTCTCCTATAATGCCTGATGAGGTTAGAGAACACCTGACAAGAGATCAGAGACCATTCCTTCATCCAGAATCACTCCAGACCCTTTAGATTCCCAGCTCCATGTTAGCGCTTCTTCTCTTCAGTTCACCACTCATTTTCTGCAGGGTTCAGGTCAGAGGACTGGAATGGCCAGGAGAAGCTTGGTTTTGTGCTCAGTGACCCATTTTTGTGTTGTTTTTGAGGTTTGTGTTTGGATTATTGTACGGTTGGAAGATCCAAACATGGCCCATTATAAGATTTCTAACACAGTCAGTCCCTTATTGAGTTTTATCTGTTGGTATTTGATAGAATCAGTGATGCCATGTGTCTAAAGCAGAAATATAGGCCCACAACATCAAAAATACAGCAGTATATTTCATTGTGTACACAGGGTATTTTTTTTTTACTGCAGGGCAATGCAGTCAGTAGAGTCCAGCGATAACCTCCTACGGCTAAAGATGGGTTTGATCAACACCAGATCAGTGGTAAATAAGACTTTTATTATTAATGATTTTATCTCTTCCCGCGATTTGGATTTCGTTTTTCTTACTGAAACTTGGCTTACGACTGGGGACTTAAGCCCATTTTCTGAACTGCTACCAACAAACTGTTCGTTCTACAACTCTCCTCGTACTACGGGCCGGGGTGGAGGCTTGGCCTCCATCTATAAAGACACTTTTTCCTGTCACTCTGTCCCTTTTAATGAATACAGCAGTTTTGAATTGCAGTTATTTGCTCTGGAACTTTCTGATCCATTTCTCATAGCAGTGATTTATCATCCCCCAAAATACAATAAGGTCTTTTTAACCGATTTTGCAGATTTATTGGGGGAATTTATACCAAAATATTAATTCTGGGAGACTTCAATGTTCATGTTTGCTGCACTAATGACCTTTTAGCTAAGGATTTCATCAATTTATTACAAGCTTTTGATATAGTTCTACAGGTTAATGTCCCTACCCATCAGCATGGACATACACTTGACTTAGTATTATCGCATGGTTTTTCTCTCTGTGACCTTGAGGTGTGTGAAAATGGTTTCTCTGATCACAAGACTGTTATGTTTATGGTTCCTTGTGTTTTAAATATTTCAAATCGTACTTCATCTGCCCTCCAGTCCCGGCTAATTACTTCTACCACCAAAAATGCTTTTTCCTTAGCTTTCTGTGATGCCACTCTATCCCTGGATGATTCTCAAACAGATTTGAGTGCTGAGGAGCTCCTATCCAGGTTTAATTATATTTCTGCAAATGTTTTAGACTCAGTGGCACCTCTAAAAACCCTAAAACGAAAACCTAGGTCTGAGCCCTGGATAGATGAGACCATACGCTCGCTCAGGAAGTGTTGTAGAAGAGCAGAGCGTAAATGGAAAACGGACAAACTCCAGGTCTCGTTTGAAATATTAAGTGATTCGCTATTGCAATACCAGAAGGCAGTCAAAGCAGCAAAATCAAGATATTTTTTAGAAATCATTACTAAAAACTGTCACAGGCCAAAAACACTTTTCACTATCATCAATACTACTTTGAACCCCTCTGTGTGTTTGTTTCCTGAAATGTCTTCATCTATGTGTGAAGTTTTTCTTAATTTTTTTTGTCAATAAGATAAGAGATCTTAGACTGGGGATAACTCCCTCTTCCTTCGATCCCTCTCTTCCCCCTGTTTGCAGTGCTGTTTTTAGTCATTTTGAACCAATTTCTGGCACTTATCTTAAAGAAATAGTGGATCAGTTTAAACTTTCGGGCTCTTGTTTTGATATTAATCCGCCATACTTTCTTAAACAAGTTTCATCATTTCCTCATCTATTGATTATGATTAATCGCTGCTTAGAAACTGGTGTTGTACCTGACCTGTTAAAACATGCAACAGTCCACCCCTTGCTTAAAAAACAAAACTTAGACCCCACAGTGTTAGCCAATTTTAGACCTATCTCAAATTTGCCATTCATTGCTAAAATCTTAGAGAAAACTGTCCTACAGCAATTGCAGGGTTTTCTAGATGACAATATGATTTTTGAAATATTTCAATCTGGTTTTAAAAAACATCACTCTACTGAGACTGCATTGTTGAAAGTTTTAAATGATATTTTAGTAACCTGCGATTCTGGTAACTATGCTGTGCTTGTGCTCCTAGACTTGACCGCTGCATTTGATACGGTCGATCACAAAGTTCGTATTGCTCGGTTGGAGCAATGTGCAGGTATAAAGGGTAGTGCCTTAAATTGGTTTAAATCTTGTTTTTCTAATCGAAGGTTTTCAGTTAACTTTGGAGATCATTTTTCTAGTGATGCTTTTATATCATGTGGGGTTCCTCAGGGATCCATTTTGGCTCCCCTTCTTTTTTCAATATACATGCTTCCACTTGGTTCTATTTTCAGGAAATATGGGCTGTCGTTCCATTGTTATGCTGATGACACCCAAGTTTATTTGCACTTAAAACGTAATTCAGATGGTTTGGACACTCTCATGGCTTGCTTGTCAGATGTAAAGATTGTCTCTAAACTTTCTGAATTTTAATGAAAGTAAAACATAAATAATAGTTTTGGTTCTTCAGATTCAATTCATAATCCCAAATGAAATCTTGGTGGGCTGTCCTCTTGTGTGAAGACATCAGTGAAAAACCTGGGTGTTGTCTTTGAGTCTTTGAAATTTGATAAGCAGATAAACTTGGTCGTGAAATCATGCTTTTTTCAGTTGCGAAATGCTATCAAAAGTAAAGTCATTTCTCTCCTTCAAAAATTTTGAAAAAGTAATCCATGCCTTTATATCCTCCAGGCTGGATTATTGGCTAATCCCAACATATAGATAATTACAATCAGCTCTTTCCCGATTACAGTTAGTTCAAAATGCAGCAGCCAGACTGCTCACAGGTACTCGAAAACGGGACCACATCACTCCAATTTTACGCTCTCTTCACTGGTTGCCTGTGCGCTACAGAATTGATTTTAAAATATTACTTATAGTGTACAAATCTTTAAACTGTATGGCCCCATCTTACCTCTCTGACCTTTTGATTGAACATTTTTCCAGTAGATCACTTCGGTCTTCCAAGTGGCCACAGCCATATCACCCTGCAGCCCAAGACCGGTTGCCCATGGAAGCTAAGCAGGGCTGAGCCTGGTCAGTACCTGGATGGGAGACCTCCTGGGAAAACTAGGTTGCTGCTGGAAGAGGTGTTAGTGAGGCCAGCAGGGGGTGCTCACCCTGCAGTCTGTGTGGGTCCTAACGCCCCAGTATAGTGACGGGGACACTATACTGTAAAAAAGCACCGTCTTTCAGATGAGACGTTAAACCGAGGTCCTGACTCTCTGTGGTCATTAAAAATCCCATGACACTCATCGTAAAGAGTAGGGGTGTGACCCCGGTGTCCTGGCCAAATTCCCTCCACTGGCCCTTGTCAATCATGGCTTCCCAATAATCCCCATCCACTTGATTGGCTCTACGACACTCTCTCCTCTCCACGTGTAGCTGGTGTGTGGTGAGCGCACTGGCGCCGTTGTCCTGTGGCTGCCGTCGCATCATCCAAGTGGATGCTGCACACCGGTGGTGGTTGAGGAGAGACCCCCCACCCCACATGATTGTAAAGCGCTTTGGGTGTATTGCAATACACATGAAAGCGCTATATAAATGCCTCATTCATTCATTCATTCAATCAATCAGAGACTGTTGTTCATGCCTAGGTCTAAGTATAAGTGTAGAGGTGACCGTGCATTCTCGGTAGTTGCCCCCAGACTCTGGAATAAATTACCTGTCACAATTAGACTTGCTCCCTCTGTATCTGCTTTTAAGTTTATCTTAAAAACGTATCTTTTGCTGAGGCCTATAATGTGTATTAATACTTTCTTGCCTTACTTTTTATTGTTTTATTGTATGTTGTGTATTTTTTTTTCTCTATTTTTCTTTTGCTGTAAAGCACATTGGACAACCATGGTTTGTAATTAATAGTGCTATATAAATAAATTTGACATTGACATTTGACATTTTTTATTTATTTTTTAATCCCTGTGTGCACCAAACCCATTTGAGTGTTTGCTGCTAAAAAGCTCTTTTTTAGTTTAATCTAACCATAGAAGCCAGTTCCATTTGAAGTTCCAGTCGTGTGTGATAACTGAATATGCTGGAGATTGTTTTTGGATGATCTAAGAGAATTTTTCTTGAAACCCTCCCGAACAACATGTGGTGATGTAGGGGCTGTTTGACAATTTTTTTTTTTTTAAAGGTTTTCTGACCCTGAGACTCAACTATTTTCTGCAGTTCTCCAGCTGTGGTCCTTGGAGAGTCTTTAGCCACTCAAACTCTCCTTCTCACCGTGCATTAGGACGATATAGACACACTTCCTCTTCCAGGCAGTTTCGTAGCGTTTTATGTTGATTGGAAATTCTTAATTATTGCCTTGATGGTGGAAATGGGAATTTTCACTGCTCTAGCTCTTTTCTTAAAGCCACTTCACTAATTTGTGAAGCTCAATTATCTTTTGCTGCACATCAGAAATATATTCTTTGGTTTTTCTCATTGTGATGGATGATTAAGGGAATTCCTATTTATATTCCTGTGAAACAGGAAGCCATAGCTGGATAATTTCATGTTCATTCATGAAATAATTCATAATTTCAATCCCCCTGGAGTGCTCAAAATTGTAAATATGAATGGGAATATACTTCAGAGATATTTTACTTATAAGAATTTCTAGGGGTGCCAATAATTGTGTCCAATGTGTATTTGAGAAAAAAAACATTTATTTCATAATGCGTTTTTCCCCCATTTTCAATTGTTTTAGTTCAATGAAAGATTAGATTTAATTTTTTTTAATAAAAGATCAAAAGGATTAATAATGCAGGTTTATTTTCAGAGCCTTCTTTGATCATATTTACCAAGGGTACCAACAATTCTGACCACGTGTGTATCAGAGGATTATGGGATATTTTCATAACTGATAAGATTCGAGATTTCACTTTCTAATTGCACCGGCTCTACTAAAGTTGTAGCAAACTGGCTTGCAGCTGCACCCTGCCAAAGCACCATGTTTTGTGACAGATTTTTTTACACTGGGCAGGTGCACTGATGTTCAGTTTTGATCCTGCTGTCTTGTCTTGAGCATAATTATGCAGAAGAGTGTTTGTTCTTTATTTAAATAATTAAGCAATCAAGTCATTTATAGAAAAAAATGCATAGCTGTTCAAAATCTGTAATCGTGAGAAGTTTTATGTGGTTGTATGTTTTAGATTCATGCTACAGGTGTGTGTCACACTGACGCCTACACTCTGAGTGGAAGTGACCCTGAGGGCTTGTTTCCTGTCATCCTGGGTCATGAGGGCGCAGGCACTGTTGAGAGTGTTGGTGAAGGGGTCACCAAATTCAAACCAGGCATGTCAAAATGGACTCTTTACCCTCATGTGAATGACATGTAATGTGTAAAGTGTGAGCTGTTTTTGGACTTATGCAGAAATCCTGAAACTCTTACTTTTTGTGAAGGTGATACTGTTATTCTGCTGTATGTACCCCAATGTGGAGAATGCAAGTTTTGTAAAAATCCTAAAACCAACCTGTGTCAGAAAATCAGGTAATTATAAATATAATGTAATTTTCATGTTTCTTTTGTGAAAATACACTACTGTTCAAAGTTGGGGTCAGTAAGAGTTTTTTTGTTTGTTTGTTTGTTTGTTTTTTGAATAAATTATTCAATTATTCAGCAAGGACACATTAAATTGAAAAAAAAAAAAATCATAGGACAAAAAAAAAAAAAAATATATATATATATATATATATATATGTTAGCTCAAATTGAACTATTTAAGCTATTTTAAATGATGTTCTTTTAAACGTTTTTTTTTTATTAATTTTTTTAAATTGTATATTAAAATTAGAAAGTTATTTTAAATTGAATTAATATTTTAAAATATAACTGTATTTTTTACTGTATTTTTGTTCTGATTAATGCAGCCTTGGTGAGCATTAGAGACCAAACCCAACTTTTGAATGGTAGCATAGGTCTTTTTATCGTTCATTTTAACTGAAATAGTTTGGTTTGTGTATATACTTAGTTGTAATGTAATTTTTTAGGGTGACACAAGGTCAGGGTCTGATGACTGATAAGACCTCCAGGTTCACATGTAAAGGAAAGCAGCTTTTCCACTTTATGGGTACTAGCACCTTCTCCGAATACACCGTGGTGGCTGATATCTCTCTGGCCAAAGTGGATCAGAATGCCCCCCTGGACAAAGTGTGTCTGCTGGGCTGTGGCATTTCCACTGGATATGGAGCTGCTATCAATACTGCTAAGGTCTGTTTTGTTTAATTAATGTGCATTTCTTTAGATTAAAATATGTCTTGCTGCCTCAATATGTCTTATGAAATTGTATTCACCCTGACAGGTTGAGGCCGGCTCTTCATGTGCTGTGTTCGGTTTGGGAGCAGTGGGGCTTGCAGTCATAATGGGCTGCAAGTCAGTCGGCGCCACCAGGATCATTGGCATTGACATCAACCCAGACAAGTTTGAAACTGCCAAGAGGTTCGGAGCCACTGAGTTTGTGAACCCCAAGGACCACAGCAAGCCCATTCAGGAAGTGCTTGTGGAGCTGACAGATGGAGGAGTTGACTACTCCTTCGAATGCATTGGCAATGTTGGCATTATGGTGAGCTGCAGAAACATCAGCCGTTTAGTTAGGGATGAACAAAAGCTGGCAGATACAGCCACCCATCTGTGTACTGCTTAGTTGAAGTCGTTATTGTTTCTCAGAATATTTGACTCCATGGTAACTCAAAATTAGAGACCAAAATAATTATATTGTACTAAAATATATTATTGTACTAATGTGAAGTGCATAATTGCCTTGTTTATACAACTTAGGGTCAGGATGACCATTATTTTTGCCATGTTTCTTATTGTCATGTTTGAATTCAGAGAGCTGCTCTTGAGGCTTGTCACAAAGGCTGGGGAACCAGTGTTATCATTGGTGTGGCAGGAGCAGGGCAAGAAATCTCCACCCGCCCCTTTCAGCTGGTCACAGGGCGTACATGGAAAGGCACAGCTTTTGGTGGTGGGTATTTTATTTAATTTTATTATTTTTCATTGTTTTATATTATTTTTGCATTTTAGTTTTTTATAATAATAGTATTAATTTGTATTTTTAATAAAAATGTATCATTGATTTTTTTTTTTTTTTTCCAATTTAGTATTTTTAGATTTGAAAATATATACATTTTAGTATATATTAATAATTATTTAGTTTTTATCATTGTTTTATTTTTATTTGGTTTTATTTTATTAACATTCTTTTATAATAGACTGTTACCATTTACATTTACAAATGACATATAACATATAAATTATGATATGCCGGGCAATTCGCTTAATAAGAGAAGGATTCTTTTCTTTGTCTTTCAGGTTGGAAGAGTGTGGAGAGTGTCCCTAAGCTAGTGAATGACTACATGAATAAGAAGCTGATGGTGGATGAATTTGTTACTCACACATTGCCCTTTGCCCAGGTCAATGAGGCGTTTGACCTGATGCATGCTGGGAAGAGGTACATATCTTATAACATGCAGGTTTTATCTGTCATTATTTGTCATGTTATATTAATACAATATGGGGAACAAATTGGTGTTTAAATGCAAACTTTCTTTTGTGTGTCTTCCACAGTATCCGAACCGTCCTACAGCTTTGAGCCTCGAGTTCAAACATGAGTCCTAACTGCCTTGTCCTGCCATGAAACAAACATACTAATCATTAACACCCTTGTCTCAGTAGTTACTGTATTGACTGTTGTGTTAGAGGTTGTTCTGATAATGGTTATTTGTGTGCAGAGTTCATTACACACTGAATAAATTTGATTACCAAACAAAGAACATTCTGTGCTTCTTTTTTTTTTTAATGTCAAAATGTTGCCGTATAATGGCTCGCTATATTCTGTTGTATGTTATAAATCTTGAATGTGTACATTTAAAATCATATAAGTTGAATAACTAAATTGTGACTAATATAAGAGTTAAAAACTATTCAGTTGACCACATAATGGAAAAGTTATGATTCTAAAATATTGTTTATTTTCCCTGATGAAGTTATAGAAAATGTAAAAATATACAGTGGTTTTAATCGAGCAGTGAAGCATTAATGAATCATAAAGTGCTACACGTGATTCATGACCCTTTACGGCCGGAGTCCATTTCTCTCGGTGTCCTCTAGAGGCCGCTGTCCAGACGCGTGCTACTCGTTGACTCACATGTGCTCGATTGAGTTTGGCCAATCAAATGGTGTTTTCACACACGGAAAGACCCTTCACGTTTGTAGAAGATGGCGACTGCTGAACCGGTGAGTCAATATAAGTGCTCTTACAATCATTATTGTGAGGACACCAGTGGTAGTTTTTAATGTTAAATACGTGTTTCATTTTGTTCAGTGGTTTTATAGAAGCTAATCTGAATCACTATGTTGCTGTGGACTGATATCTCTCACAGCAGACAGTCAAGTGAGCTCATGTGTCTGACTGTCGCACATAGGCGTTTGAAGGATATTGTGCAAAAGTGATAAATATGGTATGTTTTTATCTGAAGAGGGTTGCTGTGAGCTTATTGGAGTTTTCCATTTAAAGTTGAACATGTTTGTTTAACCGTACCTGTTCCTGTAATCTAGACTCATGTTTTGCTGATGTGTCACTGAAAATATGGATGTTTGTTTTTAACTTGCTCTTTGTATGGACACATCGTGGACACACTATTTGATATTTTGACAAGATAAAGTTATGCACGGATATAAGTGGAATCGTTAGATGTTTCGTTTGGTCAAATGTTAATAAAGAAAGTATTGGAGAGGTTAGTGATAAAACCTTGTGTCGAATTTTAGTTTGGTTGCAAGATTATTTTTTTCTTTCTAAACATGCATGTTTGTCACTGTAAAACAAAATAAAATGATAACTTTAGGCACCATTTCCTCAGACAGCCTTTGGTGAACTTTTATCAGAAACTTTCATAAGGATCCATAAGTTCCTGCCAAAGTTTTCATAAATGTCCATCATTCCTCCAGTAACCGTGTCATAAGGAAAATACTTGTTGTTTTTTTTTATTGTTTTTTTTTTAATTTATTTATTATTATTTTTTATTTATAGTTTTTATATAGATTTGATGATGGGTATTGGAATAAGCAAAGCAAACTTAAAATTCTTTATCATTAGTAGAAGTAATAGCACCTTGAAGTAATAAATGCACCTTAACTATTTTATTAATTGCTCTGAAGCAATATATAACATTTACATCTAACACAGTGGGGCCTCAGCAAACTTCCAAGATGTCTTCCAATGATTTCAAATAAGACACACTATATAATAATATGAGGGTGCCTCATTTTAAAAGTGTGATTTCTAGACTTGGAAAAGTCATGTAAATTAATTTTAATAACTCCATCTGCATTTGTATACTGAATATATATTTTTCTAGTTTAACGCCAAGCTTATAAATATTACATTGAGTAGAAATTGTGGGTAAAAATAATATTTTTAAAAATCCTAAATTTAAAAAAAATAGATCACAAACAGCTGCAAAAGTCCAATTAATATTTTTTTTTGCAGACAACGGCATTGGAGTCCAAAAGGTCAAGAACCACTTCTCTTAAAAAAAATAAATAAATAAAGGGCATTTTCTTTGAAATGTCACATTCAGCTAGCAAAACGTAAGTAAATGGAAATATAATAAATTGTTCTGTTCTTTCCCTATAGGAAACTTCAACAAATCCAACAAATTCAGAAGAAGAAAAAAATGACGAAAATAAACAAGAGATAGTGAGTCTTGAAGATTATATTAAACATCCTCTGCAGAACAGGTAAAGCCACACACAGTTTGTGTGTGTGTGTGTGTGTTTCCCTAAGTACCTGAAAAACTTATCAAGAGTTGTTTTCTTTTGGCAGATGGGCTCTTTGGTTCTTTAAAAATGACAAAAGCAAAACATGGCAAGCTAATCTCCGTCTCATCTCAAAGTTTGACACAGTGGAAGACTTCTGGGCGTAAGTAATAATGAGACGATTGAAACAACAGACAGCATGATAGATTTACCAACCACTGATTAAATAAACAGACTGTGAGCTGTAAGCAACACTGTGGGCACTAACAGAGGTTTTGATGTTCTTTCCCAGGTTATACAATCACATTCAGTTATCAAGTAACTTAATGTCAGGATGTGACTACTCCCTCTTCAAGGTAAGCCATAATATAGCATTACAGCATTATGCAAATCATTTTGAATTCATCTAAATTGATCCGTGTGCTCTTTTCGGAGCAGGATGGCATTGAGCCCATGTGGGAAGATGAGAGAAACAAGCGGGGCGGCCGCTGGCTGATCACCCTGTCCAAACAGCAGCGCAGAGCCGACCTGGACCGCTTCTGGTTGGAGACAGTAAGTCTATACTCTGTCCAGTCGGTTTAACTGCATTAGCTCTGTTTGTGGATCATGCAGGCTTAGATGTTCTCTCTCTCAATTCTGGTTTTGTTTTTCAGCTTTTGTGCCTTGTGGGAGAAGCATTTGATGACCACAGTGATGATGTCTGTGGTGCTGTCGTCAACATCCGAACAAAGGGAGACAAAATAGCGATATGGACGACAGACTATGAGAACAAAGATGCTGTTGTACACATAGGGTAAAAATCATTCAGTCCACTTAAACCCTTCAAGCTTGTGTTCATCTGCCCAACACCCACATCTCAAAATCCAGTCAAAACCTATGCATAGAACCAAGTCCCAGCACTACATTTTTTTTTTTTTTCGTTTCTGATAATCTGTAACGCTTGGATGTATATCACAATACAGAAGAAATGATCTGCCGCTGCTTGCGTTTCAGTGTGACTTTAATTTTCGCCGCCTTTTCATTTGTGGCTATTAGGTAGAGCAAAAGGTAGATTATTGCCAACTGCAAAGGTGGCGCAGAAGTGCTTCTGAAGTGGCATGTATTTACCCAGACTGTTTAATGTTGCTCAGAGGTTGAATACATGCATTTCCACAGCAATTACAACTTTATATGTTGATACTAGGGGCTGAGATGGGTCTGCGCAGGCATAATTTATTCTGGCTATTATGTGGCATGGCGCCTTAACACTGAATTTTTAGCAGGCACAGAGCAGCCTTAACCCTGAACCTAATGTTACTTCTTCATTTATTTGTCTATTTACAGGCGTGTGTATAAGGAAAGATTAGGTGTGCCTCCAAAAGTCATCATTGGATATCAGTCACATGCGGACACAGCCACAAAAAGTGGTTCCACCACCAAGAATAAGTTTGTTGTTTAAGGAGCCTTTTAAACAGTGAGTATTTTTAATGGTTCCTTTAAAATTCACATTGATATTAAATATCCTCTCTTAAATTGTTCATGCTATAATTTCATTTCAGATGCTGCAACAACAGTATGAAACTTAATCAAATTCAAATCTTCATCGGGAGAGACAGACAGACGAAAACAAAACTGACCTGGGATCTGACCTTTCACAGGATGCTGTGGGGGAAACACTAGGAAATTAAAGGCCTTCAGATATGTAGATGGAAGGGTTTAATCAGAGGAATATTATATTTACAAAACTGTACAGTGTATAAAAACAGAGCCACGTTCTTTTTTTTTTAAATGTCAGTGTACTATTAACTAATCTTTTGCTGGTGGGGATAGGAAGTGTGTTCAATTCAATTTATGAATGTTTTTCTTTCATATTCTGTTTGCCTTTTTATGTTGAGTTGCAGTTACTAAATCTTAAGTGTAATTTATTTATTTTTTATTTACACTTCTGTTTTGGATTTAGTTTTTAAGTGATCTGGACAGTAAACCGATCATGATAATTCTAATTACACTATTCAAATAATTCTTGTATTGCAGCTTGAGAATGTCAAAGGTTGATTCTGTTCTAAGACTGTTGTATAAATGTGTATTTTTGCAGTCTTGTTTTACATTCCTCATGTAAAATGTTCAAAGCAGTATTGATAACTGATCTCTGGTTCTTACCTTTTCCTGAGGGGTTTCACTGAGTAGCCTGAATTCTTTGTAACAAAAAATAATAGAAGCCCTGTCTTGAACATGGGTGCTTATGAAAAATGAATGTAAATAAAATGTACAGTGCATTGTCTATACCCAGTGAAGAGCCTCTGAAATGCATCTGTTGATGATAAATAAATAATCCTCTCTGAGATTCTTGAGATGTGGGAAACATTTTCTCATTCCAGTAGAAGCTGATAAACCCATTTAGCTAAATTAGCTTCCCTTTGCTCATTGCTTAGTTTTATATCCTTTTGTTAATCATCTATGATGAAAAAGTCATCATTTTGCAAGAACAATATTTAAGTGTATTGTGTATATCTTGATGACGGCTATACAACATGAAAATCATTAAGTCATTTATTTAGTAGTGGAAATCGTCAGCAAAACTGCTTTAATGCTGTGTTTGTTAAAGAATACCAGAGTATTCACACTGTGCTGTACATTAACACCAGATTGTATATTAGATTTAAATAGCTTAGAAAGAAATATGATTTCTTTATATTATTATTCTTGACCATAAAAAACAAAAGCAGTCCTGTGCCACTTAAAGTTCGACATCCTTACTCTCTCAATTGCTCTTGAGGCCAATTTCTGAAAGCAGCTTGATATGGATTGTCTACAGACTGGGTTGGATCTTCCTCCACAGGCTCAAGATGATGATCCAAAGTACTCTCAGATAACACAGAAGGTGTCCTGCTCCGGGCATGTCTGGGTCCGTCCTCCTGGAAATGCGACAGGCCTTTGGTATGATAACTAGGGCTGGGGCTGGCAGAGGACAGGGTTTTCTGGCTCCCATTTAGGTAACTACCATAGTTCACAGAGTCCTTTGAGTCCTGCCGTGAGTAGAAGGAGTTGATGTGCGAGCCTTGGTAGTTGTACGCTCTCCAACCTGGCCGTCTCCTGCGGTGACATCTGCATTTCAGGATGCGGATGAAAGCTAGCTTGAACTCCCGGCTGTAGCAGGGATAGATGATGGGATTCAAGCAGCTGTTGAAGTAACCAAGCCAGAAGATGATTTTGAAGATGGTTTCAGGAGGCCGCAGGCTGACATTGAACGCAACTGCAAGGAGAGAGATCACATTGGTGAGTTTTATACACTACTATTGTGACATCAGTTTTCTAAATTATTCAGATTATAAATTAGATTTGCATTGTACATTTATTCAAAAAGTTCCCGGAATTTGAAAATTACACCATCTCCAGAGAAAATGTAAGTTTTGAAGTGTATTCCTAAGAATACTTTAGGAAGTACCCCTCTTTCTCTTTCTCTCTCTCTCTCTCTCTCTCTCTCATATAATACTGCATGACTGTTATGCCCCCTGCTGGTACAATTTGTGATTGTGCCCCCTGCCGATACAACTGGGTTTCTTTTAAAGGTCTGTCATTAGTTTTAGGATCCAGCATGTGGCAGCAATGCTTGACTATCGTTTTCTGCTTGTTGCAATTTTGGTGTGAAAACTATGAAACTAAAAATCTATCGAATGCCAGATGTGCACAAGTCAACATAAATAAAAAAAATAAAAAATAAAAACTTTTAAATGAACAAATATTTTATATTTTATCTAAATAAAAGTTTTAGATATTCCTTTTAATTCCCTTTATTGAGGAATTGGAAATAAAAAAGTGAAAAGTGAATTTAAATCTAAATCCCAAGTGTTTCATTCCTATGGGGTAACTCTATGTACTCATAATAATAAAGTTAATACTTAATTACTGAACTCTTGAAACAATACAGATAGTTTTGTGCTTACTCTTTGATGGGAACTTGGAAGAAAGAGCATGTGATGCATAAGACAATGATTAAACACGCTTTTAGGACAGATAGGCCTAGATCTACAGTATGTCAGTTAAGATAACAGTTCCTTGTAAGTCCATACAGTGTTCTTTATGAATTTTTTTAAAATGATCAATCTTTATGCTGTTTATTGAATTATATAATTCAATGATCATTGTAAAACAATTCATAATGATTTGGGGAATATATAACAAAGAACAAAATGTTCTGAAATAACCTTTCGAAATATTAGATTTTCTATTGTAAGGAATATTCTTCTAAATTTGAGAAAGCTGTATGTGTAAGGAATAATTGACTTCGGGCCGTTGGATTAGAAAAATAATGCACACCCGAGGTGGTGATGCGGTCACGACGCGAAATGGAGTGGCCGTTACACCTCGGGTGTGCATTATTTTTCTAATAATTCAACGGACCGAGGTCAATTATTCTGCTTATACTACGGTTGCCACACCTCAAGACATCGATCAGATGATATATTTCAAGGCATTCGTCCAGTATTTCTACTTAAATCGCTATTGTGAGTATTTCTTCCGCATTTCATCCAACGCCTCTGTTGCTAATTCCAAAACGTCATTTTAAACCTAGTAACGGAGGCTTGAGCCGACAGAAATCATTTGGCGAAGTGATATGGTCATGTAATGCGGTCAAGAGCTGCCTGGAACTACGTTCGCAGATTCAAGCAGATTGGCTGATGACCGTTCTAAGGTGTGCAATTATTTTCAGGGAAATGCAGGGCGAACGTAGTTCCAGGCAGCTCTTGACCGCATTACATGACCATATCACTTCGCCAAATGATTTCTGTTATTTCAAAGGTCTTACAACAGCAAAATAACCAAAACCCACAACGACACTGGCCAAATAAATAAATATAGTAAACAATATGATAAAACCGACAGATCATGTCCATGTTTTTGCCACAAAATTACGCTTTATTATGTACGGAAAGCACATACTCTATCTCTCCCGCTCTCTCTCCCTCACAGCCGCACACACATAACAGTTACAGTCTCTCCCGCTCCCAGATAGCAAAATTTGTCTGGCCCACCTCTGGGCCACAACCTTGCTTAGCTTCTGGCCCAGTTCTGGCTGGATCCCCGGCCCAAAACTGGCACACACACTGCAAACCGACTCAAACTATTTCCTCTGGCACAGATGCGGCCCACGCCCTGTAAAATGACTCTTATTTATTGACGTGGCCCAGATCTGGCCCGCATACTGTAGAGTGACTTCTATTATTTCATGTGGCCCAGGTCTGGCCCAGACACTTTAAGCCAGATCTGGCTGAGACTCGGCTTGGTCCCCGGGCCGAATATGGCCCAGAAACTGCTAAATGTAATTCAGAAGTGAAACACAAATACAACCATTTAAAAACATTAAAAAAGCTTTAATTATAAAATTACCAAATACTTTAATATAAATATATATCTGAACAAATGCACTACAGTATAAACATTCACACTTTTTAAACCACAAAGTAACAAGTAAATTATATTAACTGTATATTTTATATATATATATATATATATATATATATGAAGAGTTCATTTGCAGAAACAGATAACTTCGTTTTTAACAATTTTTAAAAATCATGTTTTTTCATTGTGCATTCCAATTAATCTCAATCAAACTGCATTCGAGTTATTTTGATTAGGTAAAGAATAACTAATAAATACTAGCTAACTAACACAATAAAACAAAAACATGATAACAAAAAACATGATTTTTAAAAAATATTTAAAAACGGAGTTATCCGTTTTTGCAAAAACTCTTCATATATAAAACATTGTGTGTCATAATTCAGTTCAGTTCTTATCAAATGGTGTCAGTGCAGTCAAGTCAATAATATTGCTGAATATTAGGTGTCTTCAACCAAGCAAGACAAAAGGCAACAGTGACAAGGAACCCAAACCCAAACAAGACCCGGCCCAGTCAGGAAACCGTCTCCTCTGGCCAAACGAATGAACGTGGTGTGATTATTCCAGGCTGCATCACAAGTCAGATTATGGATTGATATCATTCAAAATATTTCATCCAACTTCTTCTGCATGCAGAAACAATCACGCTAGCAGGTGAAGCTGGTAAAAAGGGTCTGTGCAGAGGGCTTGTCTGGTTCTCGTAGTCTTTGCTGAGGATCTGTCATCAATGAGATCTTCACGGGGATCTGTCATCTAGCTGACATGGTCTCCGCTGACATTCAGGGATGTGTTGTGGTTGTTCCTGGGTGCAGGTCCACCGTCTGGTCTGGATACCGACTGGATCAGCTGATTACTATAACCTAGGGAGACAGTATATAAGCAACTAATATAAGCATTGATGTCATTCTTCTCACAAATTAACAAGTACATTAGATATTATAGGAAGTGTTGCTGCTTACCCTAATTGGTGCAGCATAAAAATCCTTTAAGAGATTTGAATTATAGAAATGTGATAGTTTGTCGTGTATGGAAGATTAAAGAGATGGGTCTTTTAAACTCACAGAGTGTGTCTGCCTCCTGAAGTCCGCCCTTTTGATCAGCTGGAGCCACCTCTTCATAGTCCCCTTGACATACATTTCAGCAGCATTAGCTTGAAAGTTTTTTCCAAATTGCAGCCTTGAAATATGTACAAATATATATTGTAAGGTAATTATTTAATCTTAAGCATTACAGTTTTTTTTACAATCATTAGGACCAGACCCAGAATTTGCACCTCATATGTTTGATGAATGTTCATGCGGCAGCTCAGAATTTCTGTAAAAAAATAAATAAATGTCAGATTACATATATATAGTGTTCAGATTAAACTTTTAAGTTTGTTTGCTCATAATAATCCCCACCACAGTAAAATAAGTATGATTTTAATCACATCATAGGCATATCTATGCTTCAAAAGTTTTCATTCACTCTAAAAACTGAACCTGCTCAAGTGCAGCAGACAGATAGGCCTCCATTCAAGAACAAAAGATGATGCACTTAAATTTTACGGCTCTCTCTTACGTATCTATAGTGTTTTTCCTCTGTCAGAGCTTCCCACACGGCAGTGTTACCACAAAATAAATATTATTATTAAATTCAGATTGCACATATTGAATTGTCTGAGCAGGTGTAATGCTACAACAGCGTGCCCAGTTTGATTCACAAACAAATGACTCATTTGAATGGTTAAGTGAATCGAATCAAATCAGTAGAGTCACTCGTATAGATGTTTATGGCGCCACCAGCGCAGTCCGACTCCTTTGATTCAGCAATCACTCATTGAAAAAGACGAATCGAATGAATTCTAGCAAACAAAATATAATTTAACTCATTAAAATTTAATTACCTAACATTATCATGCACTGGATACAGCTCATCGGTTTTTCATATTAAAAAATTACATATTGTTTTCCTAAAGAGACCGCGCCTGACAGTTAGGCCTAACGTTACTCATCAACACTGAATATATGCAAATTATATTTGTTATCATCGCAAACCTAACAGAAACCATCTAAAAACTATACTCTTCGTGGCATTTAAACATCAAACAACACTAGATTGATCATTAAATAAATTAAGTAACTTAACTTACCTTTTTGCATCTGAAGTATTCCTCTTGAGAACTGTGCCCGCCGAAATCTCCTCAGGATAACCGCCAAATCTCTCTCTCAGGCGCTGAGTTCCTTCATTCTAGCAGCGGCCGCCAGAGACAAAACTAACTCGGGCCGAAGGTAGAGACACACAACTACACCGAGTGCAGACCTGCCGCACCTACAATAGCTTTCAGCCGAGATCGGCCCAGAGATGTCAGCCAGAAGTGTTTTGTAGAGTCGGCGCGGCTCTGGCCCATTATCTTCTCACCGATGTCGTGACTGAGCCGACAGTGCCGCATTTCAGCCAGAATCGGCCCGAGTGTGCTTGCTAGACCGCACATACGTTACAGTTACAGTTTGCACACACTAGCATACATTGCGCTAATGTTGTTAGCGCTACTCTGACGATTTTATCAGTAAACAACTTAAAAACTATGATTTCTCACAAGCGAGGTAACAATAACGGCGCTGTTCATGAACAAAAGGAACTAAGTTTCACTATAACTAGAGACATTGCTGCCGAACACTATTGAGAGACGCACAGAGGTAATTTTCTCTCTCTCTCTCATAACTTGGTTATTAACTGCATTAATCTGTTATCAATGGCTCAAGCCTCCGTTTAAAATGACGTTTTGGAATTAGCAACGTTGGATGAAATGCGAAGAAATAATCCTACCCACAATAGCGATTTAAGTAGAAACTGAACGAATTGATACGCAGAAAAAATGGACTTTGGCGTGTCTATGCTACACGATGGGTAGGATTAGGGTTGTGGTGTAGATGCGTATCATATATACGCGAAAACTGCGTATCATATGCACGCCAACAAATTTCGTATCATATGTGCGAGAAAACTGCATATTGTATGCACGCCAAAACCGCGCGTAGCATAAACACGCCAAAGTCCATTTTTTCTGCGTATCAATACCACGAGTTTTCGTTTTTATTTGGCGTACTATTTATACGCACTTTCATGAGATCGGGTTGCGCCGACTCAGTGGTTGGACATCTGGAGTACCGGGAGTTTTCCCGGTGGGCCGCTGTACAATGTGGGCCGGAATTGCGTAAATGTAAAGAATTAATTAATTACAGTAAATATAGCCTATCCCTCCATTGGCCCAGACGAATGGCCCACTTGAGATAAACATTCTAATTAATTTAGCACGTTCTGGCTCAGTGCAGCCGCAGCGGCTCAAAGCGCTCATCAATGTCAAAATGTTTTAACCAATCAAATCGAAGAAGGCAGGATTTGCTGTTCACAGGAGCTGAGCTGAGCTGCGGCATTTGAATGCGAGCTGAGATAAGATGTAAAAAGCTAAACATGATGAGACAATTCAGCAATATTTGCCAACGGTTTACACAAAATGTTTAATGACAGACATTAATTTTCAGGCATGCAAACTACTAGGCCTATTGGTATTTTCAAATTTCTCAGATTTTAATGCCATTTACATTGTTTGCCACAGTGTAGCTACATAGAAACATTAACTTAAAAATTTAACGTGTCTAAAAAAACTGTAAAACATAATTCTCAAACTTACTCTAGAACATTGTAAACTTGAAGACTTTCGCTTTCAAGTGCCGTGATTAGGAAAGTTCTATTTTTCTATTAAATATAGTTTAATGTAAATGTTTTAACAGTTTAAATGTATTTATTTCTTTGATCAAATATCTTTTGTACAGTTGATATGTGAATGTGTGAAAGCCTTAATAAAGTAGATATCTGCTGAAACAGTAGTGAATCAATAACCTGAATATGAAATGCTGCTTCTGTTTATTGTAAAAACAACATTAAGCAAGATTTATAAAAAAAAAAAAAAAAAAAAGTTCCTTTACTCCCTTTTTCATTCAATTTCAGTGGTAGAGCAGCTGTGGATCTGTGCCATTAATTGTTTTAGACTGAGATCCCTGGTGTATAAAGTGAAGCCACCTCAATGCTGCAGCAGTGCACTGCATTCAAAGTACCATGGGAACCATGAGACTTGGCTGAAGAAACAAAATCATGAATGAAGCCCAATAGAGTGTATAAGTGACCATGATAAATTAGAAGGCTGTAACAGTTCAAAAGAAGTCATGAATATTGGCATTAATTAATGTTAGCAACATCACAGCAGCTCACCCACTTAAATAGTAAATAGCCTCATTATTTTGATTACTGCTCTTTATCAAAGAAACTTTCTAGAATGCAACTGTTTTAGAATGATAGGAGAGGAAGCAAACAAGTTTGAGATATACTGTCCACAACCTTGCATCCTGTTTTTCCTCAATTTGTATGCAGTCAAGTGGTTCACTGGGGTTTCTTCTATTGTCTAGTATGACAGGTTTGGAAAAATATCAATGATTTATGTAACATAACTTATAAACCCTGTTAGCATGCATATCTCCTGTAGTCTTTTCCTCGGCAAAGATCCAAAATTATGAGCAGGTCATCTTAAGCTGTATTGCCAGATAGTTACATTACCTATTATAGCTAAATTATTTATTACATAAAAAAATAAAACAGCTATAATAATATAGCTGTTTTCTTTCATTATATTTACAGATCCTTATGTTTGCCATGTGATAAAAAAAAAAGGAAAAAAAGTCAGAATTGCAAGATGTGCAACTGCGAGATATAAACTTGCTGTTCTGAACAGAATAGTGAGATAAAAAGTTACAATCGGGTTTTTTTTTTCTTTCTTTTTCTGTGGCGGAAATACAATTTCATTGCACATGTAAACTTTGCAAGACAAAAAGTCTGAATTCTAAATTTATCTCCCTCTGTTTTTGGGGTGGGGGTGGGGTCAGAATTCTGTTTACGTATCAGAATTAGGTGAAAAAAGTATGAATTGTGAAGTAAAAAAAACATTATTACATTGCAGAAACGGGCTTCCATATTAAAGAAAGCTAGTGGCGAGTGATTTAAAAGACATAGCACAGACTAGCACAGGAAATTTCTTGCCTCAGACAGTGATGAATTATGCAGTTTAGTGGTTATTATGCCTTCCTGAACAATTATGGAACTCAAGTAAATAAACATGACATATTGATTTGAGTTGAACTGATCATTTTAAAGCGTATCCATGTAAGCACAAACTGACACTGTCTAAACAAACTTTTTAATTTAAAACATTGTATAATGATATATTCATGAAAATATGAGCTCTGTAGCTACAATAATTCAGTGCTGTATAATAATTCACTACTGTTTTCCACTCAAGTTTTTGTTCTCTAAATTTCAAAGAAAGCCACAGTTGCCTAATTATGTAGCAGGCCAGCTGAACTTCCAAGCTCGCTGCCCTGCTGAGATAACCCTGTCTGGGACAGGAATGACTACTATGTTAATTCATTAATAATAACCTGCCTTTGAGACTGAATGGCTGCAGTCCAGGGCTTCGTTCTCATACTCCCTGCTGTGACAGCCAAATGGCGGATGCGGCAGACCCCACACTGGGAGCCCCATGAGAGGGAGAAGGAAATAAAGTGCAAAAAGATTTATTCTCTCTTAACCCCTACTCTGCGGTCTTCCCACTGACCACAAATGTCCAGCTGCAGAAGGCTTAGGGGATAAATCACTTGTATGTATTTAATGTGGGTGTATAGGCGACTCAATTTAGTTGAATAAAATAACATAACACAGAATGCATACTTTCACTGTAATTTAAGTATGTTTTCCTAGCTTTAAAAAAAAAATAAAAAATTACTATTCTTACTTTTTTTGTATATTATTATTATTTTAACTTTGTATATGTTGGGATGGGAAAGTCCTAATTGTTCCATATTTTGTATTGTTCCTGTGAATAGCAGGCCTATAGCAAAATTTATTTATTTAAAAAAAAATATATATATATATATATATACACACAGTATATAATGATTACTCCTCGTGAGGATCTTAATTGCTGTTTGCTAACCTTTCATAGATCCTATAATGACATAAGAACAAATATTGAGAGGCATATACAATATATAAGTTATCAGGATGCATTATGGCAAAGAAAACGACATTACGTATTTATAATATTAAGAATGTCAGTATTTTAACCAAAAAGTATTATTATTACTACTACTAAGCTGAAATAATATAATGATAACCTAAAATGGCTAGCTGGTCTCCAAGCCTGGTCTATCTGATCTGTTGGCTGGTTTTAAAGGCGTTTTGGCCATTTTCCTACTATAGTGAGACTGGAATATCATATCAGACTGGCATAATGATTTATGTGTGTGTTCTCTATAAATATTTGTGTATGTGGGCTTCAAAAAGATTTTATAAACACAAAAGTATATTTAATAGGCCTAAATGTTGTTTGGGTAAGTAGTCACATTTTAATTGGGACAAGTTGTTACATGTTATATTTTCTGTTTCATGTTGTTTTCCTGCTTAAAGAAAGAAAGCAGGTTTTTAGATGATAAGGCTAGACCATTGTTTTTTTTTTGTTTTTTTTTTTGTTGCTGATATGCTATTTAACTGTAGCTTCTCCTGGTTTGACAACATGAAAGAGAGGGAGAGGGGGGAGGGGGGGGGGGGGGCAGGCAAATTGTGCAACTGTGTACAAGAAAGACCTACCAATTGGTAAAGTGAGGAAGAATGGCAACCAGCATAACGTAAACATGCCAACCACAACCCCTAATGTCTTGGCTGCTTTCTTTTCCCTGGAGAACTTCAGAAGTTTGACCGTCAGAGAATTCCTCGCCTGATGCGCGCGACCTTTGGCTGCCGCTCCGGAGTCCTCGTGCACCTGCGAACCTCTATGAATCCTCAACGTTATTTCGCCTGAATTCATAGTTTCCGTCTTCACACCGGCTTCCAGATTCTTCGTTGTCCGTTTAGCCACCACATAAACACGACAGTACATGACTAGAATAACAATTAAGGGGATATAGAAGGAGCCGAGCGATGAGAAGAGCGCGTAAAAGGGTTCCTCGGTTATTACGCACACCGTGTCGTCCGGTGACGGAGGCTCCTTCCATCCTAGCAGAGGTCCGATTGAGATGACCAAAGACAAGACCCATACCCCGAGCATGGCCAGCAAAGCTCTGCGTCCCGTCACGATGTTGGGGTATTGCAAAGGATGGCTCACTCCGATATAACGGTCAATGGAGATTACGCACAGACTCATGATGGATGCGGTGCAACATAACACATCAACCGCTGCCCAAACATCACAGAAAATCCTCCCGAACACCCAGTAACCCAATATTTCCAATGTGGCTGATACGGGTAACACGGTTGTGCCGAGGAGCAAGTCGGCAATAGCGAGATTAACGATGAAATAGTTAGTTGGAGATCGCAGGTGCCTGTTGCACACCACGGACAGTATCACCAAGATGTTTCCAGCCACCGCGAAGATGATGAAAGTCCCTAAAGCCAAGCCGAGCGGGACGGCACGGGACAGGTGGAGAGGCTCGAGTTCTGTGCCATTTAACTCGGAAGAGTTTGACAACTTCGCTGACCCCTTGTACGCATCCAAAGAACCGCTTCCCCAAAACTGTGAGACTTCATCTTCATTTTGTTGGTTCATTTTGGCGAAAAATATTCTCCATTTCTAACGCGTTGGTTGGCTGCTCAGGTCAGGTTCTTCTGAACAACTAGTAAGTTGCACGAGCTGCTTATGAGCAATGTTGTCATTCTGATACACTCATGTAAAGTGAAAACAAGAGTCTCTGTCTCAGGGGTAAGGCGTTAATACCGCCCATCCCCGCTTCAGTCCAAACTCTGAGTAAATGTTGATTTTTTTCTTTCTTTTTTAAACAGAGGAAGAGTGCTGAAAAAGCAAACTCAATACACTATAGGGAGGCTGAAGAATTTTGAAATGTCTTAAACTTGTAAATAATATTTCCATATCTGTCAGCTACAAACTGTAGAATGGTGTAAAAATTGGCATAGAAACAATTTTCACTCAGAGATTGCAAGCGGATATCACAATTACAAAGAAACATAAAGTACCATTGAAATAAACATGACATTTTGAAGTAGGGAAACTTAAACATTATTTTAAATACTAGTATAAACGTAAATAACTGATAAAGAAATATAAAAATACATACAAAATGGGCTAACAACAGACATAACCGACAGAAAATCTTTAGACTTTTTTAATATTAATCATACGGAAGCATGTCAGTTAAAATAGTCAGACATTTGCACTCTAAAAAGGCTCTTCTTCCAAAGTCATTGGTGATTATCTACTGCAAGAACCTGTTTTAATTGTTAAATCTACATCGGAAATGTATGGCCATGTGGTGATAGCCTACTACTTTCATTTTTCAACTTTTTTAAGCCATCAAGGAAAATTCAAGTGTACAAGAACATTTTGTGAAGCATGCAATAAACTAGTGTGACATCACAGGTTGTTTTCTGTATAAAAGCTTTATACTTTACACTTGATCCCAGACAAAACCACATAACCAGGTGACTTTTGTTACTCAATTTCGTCTCACGCAAAGCCTTTATTATCTCCTGTGGAGTCTGAAGATGAGCTCATTGGGTTGGAGACATGAGGTTTTAATCCCAAAGTATGCCTGGAATAGAGAGCTTTTTTAGGTTCTTGTTGTAACATATTTTTTTAGATTTTGTTATTTATTTTTTTAATTTACAACATCTTATGTTGCATTTAACTCATAGATTTTATCAGCTTATGCATTCCCTGTGAACTGAACCCACATCCTTGGTGTTGCTAGGATCATGTTGTAAAGACACTCCCAAAGGTGTTTGATATTGCTTCATATTCGAGAAAAAAAAAAGACATGATGATATACTATTAATAGACTGACACAACGGGCATCAATATTTTTGTATGATCATAAAGCTAATTTCTTAATATACCTTAATAATTTTGCTGACAAAAATGTTTCTGCATGGGTTTAAAGAAAGGTGTATTATATACTAAAAGTACAACGTAATAATTAAAAACCGAAATGACTGAAAAAGCAGTATAATTATATTCACAAGACTGGAATTTCACATCAAAAACTGTAACGGTTCGTCTTCAGGCTGCGATTTTTGAATGTGTGCGAAATTTGAGTCTTTTTGGTTTGTGATAAATCATATGGTTTTGATCACATGATTTGTATTTTTTGGTATAAATTATTGTCTACTTTTATCGGCCTTGGTTTATATTGAGACATAGTTTGGTTTGGGCTTTCTCACTGAAAGAAATGTGCTACCAGAGTTACTTTGGTGGAAAGAAAGAAACTAATAGAAATATGTGAGATCGTATGCAGTATAATAATGTAGTCATGTTTCTGATTTTGTTTCTCCAGCATGAATTAAATCATTTCAATGTTAACAAATTGTCAACCTTTCATGTCTGTGTTGTTAGATCAATAAAATTAGCTCTTTGACAGGTGAGAATCTGCTTCTTCTAGTCTTTTTCTTCTTTTATTAATCAATCTAGCTCTTGGGAATGAGATAGGTCAGAGATTAATAAAACATGGAGCGCTTTCTTTAATACAGATTAATCCTGGAGGTGTATCCAGTGTAGAATCTTCTTTGACAGCGCAATATAGTCCATGCTGAGGGTTAATCTTTTTCCAGGAATCCTGCCCATACATATTAATTAAGCTCCCGTTGTTCTTCATGTCAGAGTGCTTTTATTATGACTAGGGGTTTCTATGTACATGGAACATCTGAGTCCTGATTAGAGGATATTTTTGAATACTTGAAGTGTGCAATCAGACACTATCAGGTACACTTAATACTTGGCATGAGGAACATATTCCTTTTTCTGAGAACATATTCAGATATTTCTGGTTGTCCACGCACCTGGAAGGCGTTTTGTTTGGCAAGGGAACATTGCAACCCCCTGACCTCCCTGGTTATTAATCAAACCCATGGCATCTACTGGTGCCCCAAAATAAGAACTCAAATCCATCCACTTAAAATCAGTTTACGATGCCTTGAGATAACTCTGAAAATAATCTTTTTCTAAACATTGCTCACATAACATAGTCTTATATAGAGTTCAGGTGGTATTGAGTGGCTTTAAATGGAAATAGACTGACTGACTTAAAAGCCTGGGGGAGAACGGCAGCTCGGAAATTATAAACTTCCCTGCAGGAGACAGTCGATCAAACAGTAGTGGTACATGGACTCTTAAAGTGATAGTTTATCCAAAATGAAAATGATGTCCTTATTTACTCACCGTTATGTCATATGATTTTTCCTTGGGGCACAAAATAATTGTTTCATTTTTTAGTGACCACTCATATTGACCAATGGTTGTAAAACTAGGACAAATTATATATACATACATACACACACACACACACAAGCATCATTAAAGACAATTTTCAAAATAGTGTTATTTGATATTAAAGAATGTTCTGTGTTCTTTCACAGACCAGATCAAATACATCTTCATCATCAGTTAGAGTAAACTATGTGATTGCTTGTTTATAGCAAGTCAGCTATAATTGACTTCAGTAGTCTGTGTGCTTTGGTTTTGAAATATGTAAGCATGTCAAACTTAACCATAGATGAGAGAAGTGAGTTTATGTTTTATTTTTTTGCTGATGCTAGAGACATTTTCAAATCAGACTGTGGGAACTAAGTATGCATCACCTTCTCTACGGCATGGGAAAAGTACCCGAGCTGAGAAAGGGGATGTGCCGCTGTGGACCATGATATAGGCTTAAATGCCTTATCAGATGGGGATTTGACGTTTCCCATGGGGTTTAGTTTACTATACATACAATATTTAAAATGATTTTTCTGACCTTCTTGGTCTTGATGAATGATTTAGGACCCGGTCTATTCTGGTTAATTAGCACTTGAGTATTTAATCAACGTCAGGCACTTTTATGTCCCAGAGGTTGATTTTTAGTAAAACGAACATATTTCAACCTTAAACCTGTCGTGGGGACTTTTCACCATGCCTTCATCATTTATTTTGTCTTCTTTTCAAATGTCATTTATGTATGAATTTTATTGTTCTAACCTTATTCCAAAACTAAAGCTTTAAAATAATATTAAATATAAGATGTGATGTGTAAAGAAATATGAAGGTAAATATCACTTGTGACCATCATTTTATGATGTGTATTTCAAATATGCATTTTGACAAAAATATAAAAACTATTTTTTATAAATTATGCAAAAAACACAATTTATAATAACTATAATTATAATAATTGCATAATATAACAATATATATATATATATATATATATATATATATATATATATATATATATATATATATAATTTCTAAATGTCAGATGCCTTTCTCTTGCTGTGGACTAATAGCATAGCTTTTTTTTTTTTTCCTTTATTATTATTATTAATTTATTTTGCATATTGTTTTGTTTTACCTTTAAATGTAAGATGTTTGCACTCAAGGTAGCCTATAGCAAGAGACAGGCATCTGAAATTTCAAAATTCCTCCGAAGGAATGATATAAAGGATGTATGTATCTGTGTAATATAATATGTAGTGTAAAATATATATTTTGGAAAAAATGTTTACAAAAATTATAGTATTTGTCTGTAATGCATGTAAAATATGAAAAGTGCTTTTTAAGACGGTTTACCCTCCTTTTTTTTCACAGGCCAAAAGTGCATCTTGAAGAAACACCCACTTATTGAAATATGAGTTTGGTATTACTCTAATTCATCACGTCTACCATTACTGTTAACTTATCTTTTGCAAATTCCTTCCACTCTTACTTTCATTACTTAGCCTCTGACAGCTAAGCTGTGATGATGACTGAACTGCTTTAGTTCGAAATGCAAACCTTTTTCCTCTTAGCTAGAAATGCTCATATTAAAACGGTGTCAGATTAATGCTGAAATCTTAACATGTCTCTTTTTCATCATATTTTGTTGTGCTTCATACTATACGATACTCTTGAGAGCTCCATGAATAGGCAAACCTTCAGCGCAGTTACAGCTCTCTAAGCCACCATAACATTTCTACACGTTGACATTTATTAAAATGTGTATGATTTATCTCGACAAAACCTTCGGAAGCTAAAGTGCAGTAAACATAAATTAACCTTCACTTTCAGAAATAAAGTCCCTGTGCCAGGTACCTTATGCAAATTTCACACAAAGACTTCACATAACTCTATCTAATATAAAGCATGTCATTTTAACATTTCCTTTGTGCGAAAATAAAATGGCTAGGGGCATGTAATAAAACCTTGTCTGTGGAATTTCTTTTTGCAAAGTGCACCTTTGTAAAATCATGTTCAAATGCCTTAAGTACAGCCAGCCTTGTTGTGTCTCATGGGTAAAATGCTCTTTAGCACCCTGTTGTGACACATTTGTCTCAGGCCACGGTGTTGGAATTGCACCTTTTTTTAAACCCCCGCACCTCTGCAGACCTCTTGATGTGGCTTTATCCTCCATCTCAGGTCAAACAGACAGCAACACAGTTGTGTTACAGACATGATGTGGGTCCCAAGAGACACAAATCTCATTTACACTTCAAGGAGGAAGTCTCAGGCAGCTCGGGCTGAACATGCCCTCGTGCTCTTAGTGTCAGCTATGCTTGTCTGAATTACAGTCAGTCTGAGCTGACGGCTGTGACAGGAAAGAAAGAGCGCTTTCTGGAAGAAATAGCCTGTCTGAAATGTGTGTCGGGGTACATTAGTGTTTGGGCCTTTTGGACGCCGCTGAAGAGTGGAAAAGCAGTGCGGTGTAGACTAAAGGTGCGGACGCAGAACGGCTGTTCTGTGAATTTTCACGGGCGAAATCCAGTTATTTCAACAGGAATCCATGTGCTCTGCAATAGCTTGAAATATTTGCCTATGCAGAATTTACATCGGATTAAGTTTCTTCATCATAACTGATTTGGAGAAATTTAGCATTACATCATTTGCTCGAGCCATCAGAATGAAAGTCCAAACAGCTGATAAAAACATCACAATAATCCACAAGTAATTCACACGACTCCAATCAATCAATTAACATATTGTCGTACTACGGAGCCCGGGAAGTCACCTGTAGGAGAAAAAAAAAAAAAAATCCGTGCCGACGGTTTTGCAATCCGTTCCCTCAGTTTATAACCGTACTCACGAATTCTTAAACTGTTCCCTCGGTTTAACAAATCGTGCCCACGGATTAATAAACCTTACCCACGAATTTCCAATCCGTGCGCTCAGATTTTGTAAACCTTACCCTCGGTTTTTGAATCCGTACCCACAGATTCATAATCCGCGCACGCTTTCGCAATCCGTTCCCACGGGTTTGTAAACTGTACTCACGGATTCATGCAGCAAGCTCCTAGGTAGCCTACGTGTTAACGAATCATACTGTATATTGTTTTATTGCATATTATTATTATGTGGAATAGGCCTACAGCAAATTGTAACGGACACGAATTGGAATACAACGATTTAATAAGAAAGATGTGCGTCAAAATCTTGTTTAATTTGTGATCATCTTAGACTTGATTATTATTGTATAATAAACCTGGCATTGTGACTGACTTTGGAGTCATTTGTTACTCTTTTGTAAGTTGTTTTGAATAAAAGCTTCTTCTAAATGCATGTAACCTAAATATATAACAACAACAACAACAATAATAATAAAATAATAGTTATTATTATTATTTTAATTTATAGGCTAAATAAATGAGTGCACTTAAGACAGTAAAATGTTTGTCATACAATAATTCATGAATGCTTTATTTTTAATAACATTTGACAGTTTTGGAAATGTGTTTGTGTACTATTCATTCTTAACATGAAGACTTATTTTGGTGATTTTATTATACTGAGCTTTTCCCCCCAGAGTTAGATACTGTTAATGTGGATGTGCCAGAACTTTCTTCAGTTAAACAAGGAGAAAACTGAAGTCATCGCATTTGGAAACAAAGATGAAGTTCTCAAGGTGAATGCATACCTTGACTCTAGGGGTCAATCAACTAAAAACCAAGTAAACAATCTTGGGGTGATTCTGGAGACAGACCTTAGTTTTAGTAGTCATGTCAATGCAGTAACTAAATCAGCATACTATCATCTCAAAAACATTGCAAGAATTAGATGTTTTGTGTTCAGTCAAGACATGGAGAAACTTGTTCATGCCTTTATCACCAGCAGGGTGGATTATTGTAACGGTCTCCTCACCGGCCTTCCAAAGAAGACCATTAGACAGCTGCAGCTCATCCAGAACGCTGCTGCCAGGATTCTGACTAGAACCAGAAAATCTGAGCATATTACACCAGTCCTCAGGTCCTTACACTGGCTTCCAGTTACATTTAGGATTGATTTTGAAGTACTTTTACTCGTTTATAAAGCATTCAATGGCATAGGACCTAAATACACTGCAGATATGCTCACTGAATATAAACCTAACACACCACTCAGATCTTTAGGATCCAGTTAGAAACACCAAGGGTTGGACTTTGGACTTTGCACTGGGCTGGTTCCACGCTGCACGTCACGCTTTTTCAATGCATCATACACTCAACAATACATATACATATGTAGGGTAAGCGTGGCATGTGAGTGGCGGCCGGGGGTGGGACTTTGGGCCTTGTGCCCCGCAGCACCTCTCCTTGATGGCTCGTTTTGGGCCTAATTTATGCCTTACGCATGGAGGGCCCAGAGGCAGCCTTACAATATCTTACTATTTATAGCTTTATTATTATTGTTACTATTATTATTTCGTCATTACTATTACTACCATTATTATTTTTATTATTATTATTATTACAATTTGTCCTCTTCCTGATTCCCCAACCACCCCCTGTCTCGGATGAATAAATTTATTATTGTTATTGTTGCTACAATTACTAATTACTATTTAATACAATTATTATTGATATTTGTCATCCTCCTCACCCTCCAACTTTCCCATCATTTCTGATTAATTGAGTTAATTACTATTATTATTATTACTGTTATTATTTATTTATTGATATTGTTGCTGCTACTATTACTATTATTACTTATCACCTTCCTCATCCTCTAATTTTTGTTATTAATGCTATTATTATTATTATTACTGTTATCATTACTATTATGTTTTTTTTTAACTTTTGTCATGTCTGTTGTACTTTCCTTTATTTATATACTTCCACCCCCAACACTTACACAAACACACACACACACACACACTCACTCAAACAAATCATGTTGGCTGTCATGTATGTTTTGTTGATGTTGGTTATTTTGTATTTGATTTGTTACCTGTAAGTATTTGTATGTTTGTTTGCATAATAAAAAGAAAAAAGAAAAAAAAGAAACACCAAGGGTTCACACAAAATAAGGGGAGTCTGCTTTTAGCTATTATGCCTCCCGCAGTTGGAACCAGCTTCCAGAAGAGATCAGATGTGCTAATACATTAGCCACATTTAAATCTAGACTCAAAACTCATCTGTTTAGCTGTGCATTTGTTGAATGAGCACTGTGCTACTCCGAACAATTTGCTGTAGGCCTATTCCACATAATAATATGCAATAAAACAATATACAGTATGATTCGTTAACACGTAGGCTACCTAGGAGCTTGCTGCATGAATCCGTGAGTACAGTTTACAAACCCGTGGGAACGGATTGCGAAAGCGTGCGCGGATTATGAATCTGTGGGTACGGATTCAAAAACCGAGGGTTTACAAAATCTGAGCGCACGGATTGGAAATTCGTGGGTACGGTTTATTAATCCGTGGGCACGATTTGTTAAACCGAGGGAACAGTTTAAGAATTCGTGAGTATGGTTTATAAACTGAGGGAACGGATTGCAAAACCGTCGGCACGGATTGTTTTTTTCTCTCCTACAGGTGACTTCCCGGGCTCCGTATTACGCGAATAACTGCATGTTTGTAAAAAAACAAAAACAAATCCATCATTAAGATACTTTTAACTTCAAATCATTGCTTCAGACAAATATAAGAGTCCTCTATCTCTAATATTGCTTTCTTCACTAAAAAGTTGAATCAGGAGAGAAATATGCACAGATCAAGTACTGTTTAAGCAAAAACAGTTTATAACAGTTCTAAACAAATATGTCGGTTGGACTTTTTAATTGGAGAAAGTGTTATGGATTATGGACTCATATTTTGGTCAGGAGCATTGAAAGTTAAACAAGCAGCTTTGAACTCCACAAGATGTTAATTGATGGACTGAAGATGTGGATCTTGTGGATTTTATGTAGATAATACAAATTTTGGATTTTTGGACCAAAAAAAAAAAAAGATGTTTGGACCTGAGCTAATGAACAGCTGTATTTTCATTAACAAATACATTAATCAGCATTTGCTACACTCTTAATATATATATATATATATATATATATATATATATATATATATATATATATATATATATATATTTTTTTTTTTTTTTTTTTATTGGCATCAATGGTTCCACATATAACCTTTACCGTCCATGGAAACTTTTCATTCCACAAAAGGTTCTTTACAATGGAATTAGATTATTAAAATGTTCTTCACACTAAGAAAAAATGGTTCTTTTAAGAACTGTTCACTGAAAGGTTCTTTGAGGAACCAAAAACTGGTTCTTCTACGGCATCGCTGTGAAAACCTCCTTCTGGAACCTTTATTTTTAAGTGTTAGGACCTTATTGTAAATTGTTACCACTTCAGACATCGCTAAACTATTGACAATGGTCAAAGGAACTTTTTTGCTCACAAAATTTTGCTTGATAAACCTAAGGAAAATATCACTCTATTATCTTGTCCATGTGACACACAGCATTTGAAAGAAAGAAAAGCAAGCAAGAGCTTGAAGGGCAGTGGTAGGGTCAAAGTAAAGCTTCCATCTCCCTGAGGCCTAACGCAGTATGAGCCTTTTAGAAGTTGTATAATACACATGGTTACATTGTGAAACGCTGAATGTAAAACACATGGTGTCTTTATATGTTGTGGCTGAGGCAGGAATCCAGTCCAGATGAAGCAGCATTCATCCTGGTAGGGAGGAACTAATGCCAGCGACTTTATTTAACCGATACTCTTTTCAAGTGTACTCGGGCAAATCAAAGCATCTTTCATGCTGGGATTCTCTCTCAAAATGTGTTTTTACATTGTTTACGTTTCATATAAATTCAATTTTAGAAGCTTTTGATCAATTTGATGTTGATATAGATTAAATAATACTGCTACATGCCTTTAAACCTTTTTGATTATGTTAATACATAGTTTTGAGTAGATTAAAAAGTGATATACAAGCACTGGGAGATGGTTGTGCCAAGAATAGTTTGTTCTGGTCTGTTCTTTCATATTCTCAACAGTAAGGACACAGGCAAGTTGCTGAGAGCACAGAGGGACACTCAACGCTTGCCGAAGAACTTGATTTAACAACATACTCCAACTCCTCAGGGAACAGTAGTGCAAACAAGGTTGTTTAGGACTTCCTGTGTGTATGAGTTATAGAAACACAGGATTTTTTCTCTCAAATTGTCATAATCGGTTTATGTGTCTTCTGCTGTCTGTGTAAGGTGGTTGGTTTGATCGAGTTATTTGTTTGACAAGCATGTGTTATGAAGTAAATCTTCATTTTATTCCAAATAAACTGTACTCACAGAAGCTAAGGTTATTACTCTGTATATTCATCACTTTGAGAGAAATGCATTCTTGGGAGAAGAGCAGGAAAGCCATGGTTTATATAACATTCTTAATCTGTGTACAACATGCTTCTGGGAGCAGAGTGACATCCACTGCAATTGATTTTTAGATATTCTGGGAGAAAACAAGTGACAGTGGCTGAATGGACATTTAAGGAAATTTATAAACATCCCCAGAATAAGAGAAGTGGGGATGGCTCTCTTGATATCTGTCTGTGCCAAGATCTAAATCCAAAGGGGGAAGGAGAGATATTTTCATCATGAGAAATGTTAAGTGTCTTGAGACCCCTCAGTCTGGACATAATGAGGATAAAGCTTTCTCCAACTCATCATCTTCATTATTTTCTTCCTCTCTATATGTTTCTTTACAGGCTGTGTGAAATGCAGTGATTCTTTTGAAATAATATGCAGTGTCTTGTATTTGAATCAAGCATATGCTTTAAAAGTTGAATGGAGGAGTGTGCCTAAAAAGTTGAAACACATAACTGACAATAACCTGCAATTATTAATCAAAAGAAGAAAAAAACGATTTGTCAGAGATCATGCTGGATAGATGAAAAAAAAAAGGTCTTAAATGTGCACAATGCTTCCATCTAGTGGCAATATTACTATCTATCTATCTATCTATCTATCTATCTATCTAGTCTGTTGTCCGCCATCTATTTATCTATTATATAAAATGATAAAATGCCTGACACACACAGACAGACAGACAGATGTTATATATATATATATATATATATACTAGATTCACATTTTGTATTTTATGAAATATGAAAAAGGAAAGAAGGAATGTAAAATAAAACAGGACAAAAAATAGAAGAAAAGAAGAAAAAAAATCCACAGATTTTCATTACAGTCTGTTTCCTTTGATTTTTGATCTTCTTATTCTGAGCAGTTCTAGGTGTCCTCTTTGGCAGCATGACAGCATTTCACAGACACAGACTAATGAGTCTCCTGCAGCCAATCAGAGGAAGGTAGCCCATGACATCTGGGAGTGGATCAGTAAATTTAGGGCACATGCGATGCTCTCTGGCAGAACCAGTCATTTCATCCTTTCAATCTTTAGATCTTTTTCATTCTCCACCTTTGTCGCACTGGGATTTTCTGATGTTTAGAATGCAGTCCATTAGACCAACTTCATACCATTGCTCCCAGTCCCGTTTCACCTACTCTTGAACTTCCTCCATATTTGGCCGCATGCTCATGAAACCATCAAGACCCATGCCATTTAATGGACTATGGGGGTATTGTCAAGAGGAAAATGAGAAACAAGAGACCAAAAAATGCAGATGAGCTGAAGGCCACTGTCAAAGAAACCTGGGCTTCCATACCACCTCAGCAGTGCCACAAACTGATCACCTCCACGCCACGCCGAATTGAAGCAGTAATTAAAGCAAAAGGAGCCCCTACCAAGTATTGAGTACATATACAGTAAATGAACATACTTTCCAGAAGGCCAACAATTCACAAAAAAATTTTTTTTTTTTTTTTTAATTTTTTTTTTTTATTGGTCGTATGAAGTATTCTAGTTTGTTGAGATAGTGAATAGGTGGGTTTTTGTTAAATGTGAACAAAATAATTAAAAAACGTATTTAATACACGAGTTTCACAATTTGAGTTGAATTACTGAAATAAATTAACTTTTCCACTATCACTGCCTTAGAAGCCTTAAATGAACATTATGTATGCTCTGTTAACCCGGTCATTGCCAAACAGTCCATTATTGAACAGTCTGTCTGTCCCTTTCCAGCCAATGCATTTCATTATAAACCGTCAGTCTATTCAGGTTCAAACACTGAACGATCTGCCAATCCCATTCCCACCAATGTTCTTAGTTATGGATTGTCTGCCCGCTCAGTTGCCACCAGGAAACATATTGATATACTTCCTATGTTCCCTACCTCGGTCCTTGGGTCTGTGCATGCTCTTTCTCTTTCTTGTGTCTCAGTTTTCCCTAGGTCCCAGTCTCTGCAGTGATAATTTATTGAGATGCACCTGTATATCATAACTGAATACTGCTTCATTTACTAGGGGGCGGGACACTGTTTGGATGCGTAGTGTGCGTGAACTCCTATGCTGTGTCGAGCTGCACCTGAGGTACCTATCTATTTGTCGTGTTTATTCAAATATACACGTTGAATAACCCCTAATATGTTCCACAACTTGTAAAAACATGTTATGCTCAATATAACAGTCTCACATCAACAGATGCAATTGTTTTCCTATGAAAACACATGCTTGGTGGACTGTTGCGTCGCGTTTCGCTGCTTTTTCAGCACCTCACACATGTACGATGTTTTTTATTTTATTTTTATTATTGTTATTATTATATTATTATTATTTTTAAGACACCATTTCAAGTTTAAATATGCTTAACTGTACTGGGAATATATATATATATATATATATATATATATATATATATATTAGTGCTGTCAAATGATTAATTGAGATTAATCGCATCCAAAATAAAAGGTTTTGTTTACATAATATATGTATGAAAAAGTGGTGTGAAAAAGTGTTGGCCCCCTTCCTGATTTTTTATTTTTTTGCATGTTTGTCACACTTTAATGTTTCAGATCATCAAACAAATTTAAATATTAATCAAAGATAACACAAGTAAACAAAACATGCAGTTTTTAAATGAAGTTTTTTTTATTATGAAGGGAAAACAAAATCCAAACCCACATGGCCCTGTGTGAAAAAGTGCTTGCCCCCTAAACCTAGTAACTGGTTGTGCCACCCTTTTCAGCAACAACTGCAATCAAGCGTTTGCGATAACTGGCAATGAGTCTTTCACATCGCTGTGGAGGAATTTTGGCGCTCTCTTCTTTGCAGAATTGTTTTAATTCAGCCACATTGGAGGGTTTTCGAGCATGAATGGACTGTTTAAGGTCATGCCACAGCATTTCAATTGGATTTAAGTCCAGACTTTGATTTGGCCTCTCCAAAACCTTAATTTTGTTTTTCTTGAGCCATTCAGAGGTGGACTTGCTGCTGTGTTTGGAATCATTGTCCTGCTGCATAACCCAAGTGCACTTGAGCTTGAGGTCACAAACTTCTGGCCGGACATTCTCCTTCAGGAATTTCTGATAGAGTGCAGAATTCATGGTTCCATCAATTATGGCAAGTCATCCAGGTTCAAAGATACTTGTGTTATCTTTGATTAATATTTAAAGTTGTTTGATGATCTGAAACATTAAAGTGTGACAAACATGCAAAAAATTAGGAAGGGGGTCAACACTTTTTCACACCACTATATATATATATATATATATATATATATATATTAGCAATAAAGTTTATATTTGCATTTGTGTGTTTGCATGTTCAAGATTGACTGTCAGTCTATGTTTTGTTGCAGTGACTCTTTCGCCAGTTACATTGCTAGATTAGTTTTATGTTAGTCTATGTTATTTTAAACAATAAATATTTTATATTATTTTGCAAGTAATGGTGCGAACTAATTATACCTTATTGCAATAAGAATACATTGAAACTGAGCATAATTACATAAAACTTTGCTTCATCATTTTCAGTGGTGCTAAAAGATTTTCTTATGATAATTATAAAAATAATGTGATGTGAAAAACATTATTCCAGGAACCTCTCATATACATCTAGCACAGTTTCGTCCGTGATTGCAATTCATTCTGTAAATGACACAGCACTCCTAGTGGAGTGGTTTCTCATCAGTTGGGCCTTTTTTTTTTTTTTTTTTTGGAAAAGAGCGGACTCAAGTTGTTTGTTTGGGAAGGAATGATTAAAGAAGGTGACATTCAGCATCAAGAGGGTAGCACAAATACCATGAGTCTAATCTATCACTGGAATACATAATGCATCCACTGGGCTGCATGCTGCCACCACACAAATGTGAGTGGACGTTTTCAGATGGGCCTTATTGTGCAAAAATGATTACTTTCCCTTCACTGAAAAATGCCCCCCTGATTAAATGCATCAGTGCATCAGAGGGGACCATGCTTTGTGTGGCTTGCCGTTGCTTGTGAGCATGTGTGTGTGTGCATGAGAGAGAGAGAGAGAGAGAGAGAGCTCACATTGGCTAATCTTTGAGAAAATTCAAGTTTTGAAATAAGTCCAGAACAATCACATTTTTAAAATGAAAGCAATAAAAAAAAGAAAAATCATACATACCCTCCCACATCTCATCCAGCCTCCCTCTGTCGGGATTTATGAGTGTTTGGGGACCTTATCTTTTTAATAAAAGACTAATTACATATCAACACTTTTAATTATACAGTGTCATTTGTTCTGAATTGACTCTTTATTTTAATAACTTAGTTTATTTAATTGTTTGATATTTTGCTAGATGAACTCCCATTAAATTACTCAATTCAAGTGTATCCTCTTTAATAAACTGTTTATTTGAAGTTAATTGGTCAATTAAATATACTCAATGCATTAAGTACGCATTAAAATATTTGCAAACAAACACAGGCATAAAATAAAAATGAATTTTCATTATCAATGTAAACTGATTCATATTTTATATACATGCATACATATATACAGTTACAGTTGATGATAACCATGACCACCTGTCTAGTAGTTCAATAGAAAGCCACATGATGAATCAGAATTCATTTTAAGTGGCCCGTCCATAAAATATGGTCAGTAGTTGTATGTTTACATTACACAGGGTCATACACACAGAGAAGAACACCATTAAGGTAACTAAAAACACCAATAATTCAATATAAATTACACAAATAATAGAAAATATAAAACAAAACACCCCAGTACTGAATGAATGAATGAATGAATAAATAAATAAATAATACAGTTAAAGGGTTAAAGTTCACCCAAATTTGGAAATTCTGTCATTGCTTACTCAGCCTTAAGTTGTTGGCAACCAAACAGTTGCTGATCTCCATTGACTTTTACAGTATGGAAAAAATACTCAGTGGAGACCAGCAACTGTTTGGTTTCCACATTTGGTCATTACCACTCTAGGAACTTTTAGCATGGTAGTATAAATGGCAATGTTAATGTGTTTGGTCTTGGCGAAATAGATCTGCCACGCTGCTGCTGCTGTGGCAGAGCAAGTACCGAGACTGAAAATACATCCACAGACATGCTGCTGTGAGCATGTAGGAAATACTACAGCTGAAAAATATGTGAAATGACCCTGCATATATAGCATACATGAAATTACCCTGTAGCAGATCTATACAGGTGGAGCTGGGGAAGGTGGAGGGTTTCTGAAACACGCTGCAACTGTTACAGCAAGCACTAGCCGTGTATTTGAATGTTAAACAGCAAACTCATTGGCTGCTGATGTGAAAAGAAACCAATCAGCTGCACCATGTCAATAATGATGTGATTATATCAGATTGAGTTGGAACCTATCGGCCTGCCCCATCTAGAGTTTCATGAGAGAACTTTTTATTTCTTCAAAACATCTTCTTTTGTATTCAGTAGAAGACAGAAATTCATACAGGTTTCGAATAACTTGAGGGTGTAAAAATTACAAATACTTTTATTTATTTTTACAGTGCAGCTATAACATATAAATAATGTATTATTCTTTATTTTTATATTACTGTAAATTATAATATATATTTTTTAAGTAATATAATGCCTGCAGACCTATTTGCCCAGTCACTGTGTAATGAGGGATAATGTACAATCAGTCATCATTATTGCAAAATATTTCGCCATAATAACTGACTGACTGTACACTATCTCTCACGCATTACTGCTGGAAGTATTTGTCGGTATTAAAATGCCCGTAACGTCTTGCTTCTCATCTAGATGGGCCAAAAGAGCTGAGTCAGCCCTAATTCTCTCAAGCGACTTCCTGTCGTGTCTCTGAAGTTCACTCCGCCGTCAGTCATTCTCATCCGTCCCACGGTGGCATCTGTCCCGGAGAGGAGTGGCGCTGTCTAGAAAAATTAGGCACACCCCAATAATCTTTAATATTGTTTCATGAAGCATAATTAAAAAGGCTTTATCATTGGATAGAGGACAGCTTCAGTAATGAACTGTCTCCATTCATGCAGAGAGCCATTAATACACATGCAAATACGCACACATGTGCACTGACGCGCACACACACACACACACATATCAGATGCAACCTTTACAACCACATATATGGGCCACTGTCAGTCTGTCTATTGTGTCACAGTGGCGAAATTAAGGAAGAAAATATCTTCCTTAAACTGCCTCTTTCTCTCTTTCGCTGTGTCTCTTAGGGTCATTTATTCCCTCTGCTTTTATTATCTCTACTTTTACAGGGTGATTATGTTTCAATGACAGACGAGGGGAAAGAGAGAGCAAGTGAAAACGGGAGAGCGAGCGAGAGAGAGTAAAGCTAATAAGTTAATGCAACGTTACTGAGAAGAGAGGGATGATACATCACTTTGGCCAACTTAATGAAATACTGAATCTGCCTCCATTACTCACAAACCAATACAGGAGATTACATTTCATAGCAAAGAAATCTCTCTCTCTCTTACTTGGCTTTCACATGGCTTTAAAGAACGTCCCGCCTACTTCATTCAGTTGGCCAATATGCAGATTATATTGTATGAAAGAAATATGAAGCCTTTTATTAATTTAAGGTGTGTGTGTCTCAAAGTGTGCATGTTTTAAGGAGCTTTCAGGGAGAAAAGGTGCAAAGGCAACTTCTTTTTCTTTTGTAGATAAGAGTAAGTGCTGTAAGTACCTTACCATATTTGTACTTATTGCAGGTTTGGACAAAAACGGAATGATAAAACAAATGGCTATCAAAAAATAAATAAAAAGTAATACATACATAAATAAATGACGGCTTGATTGATTGCAAACTGCCTTGAAACCTCGTGGCTGTGGAACATGCAACAGCACTCATATTTATTTAATGAAATCAAGTTTTTTTTCAGATTTAATTAATACATTAGACTGTATTGTGATTCCTATTTCACCTTCCCCAAATGTAAGACCTCTTAGAATTATAATTAAGATGTTTGTTATACCATTTAAAATATTTAAGACTTGTTATTATATAAACTTTTCAAGGACTCGCCAGGACTTATTAGCACACGTGCGCATAAATATACTGTATTTTATAGTTCACACATCTACAGTATTTTTAGCTGCAAATAGGAGAGAAACGCCTGCAGGTGGTTTCTGTAACTATATTTTTTTATTTCTTTTTTTTATTTATTTATTTTTTAAACAGTATTTTACTATATTAGCTGCTATAATTGACTTTTTTTCAAGGAAATTGTATTATTTGGTCAGCGTAAATGAAGTGTGTACCATGACAAAAAAAAAAAACATTTTAAACTAATTAATTAATGTTTCAAAATAGGGATTAAAATAGTTCTTCACTTTCACTTTGTTGTCAGTAAGCATTTTTTCAAAAAGGCTAGGTGTTTAAGAAATATATGCATTCACTTTTGCATAACAATAAATTATGAAATTTTTGAATTCATAAGAGCCATATTTATGAAGCTTCTTCACTTCAGTGATGTGTCACGTCTGTAATGTTTTATGTTACACAAAGCTGAAACTTCCTATTGCTAACTTCTTTCCGGTCTTCAATTAGCACAACTGTTTCTAGTCTTTTACAATTATGATTTTTGCATTTCAGACCTGACAGTTACCGATATCTCACAAATCTCCTATGATCTGTGATGTGATGTCCATCTGTAACACTGGTTTGTCCTCATTAATATGTCTATGGAAAAAACAACAACAAAAAAACCTTTCTATATCACATATGTTGCTATAGATGTTTCTGAATTTTGCATTTCAATACAGAGTTTCTAATATATATATATATAATTTCTCAAAATGTCATGACCTTTTTTATCACGTCCATAATGCAAGAGTATTTCCTGATTTAGAAAAAAATAAATAAAAAAAAATAAATAAAAAATAAAACTGACTAAAAACTAGACTGAATTGTGATGTATAGAGTCTACCTGCTGGTTTGGGATGACACCTGCTTCTGAACTGGTAATGTGTACTTTTTGTGAAGTTGCATCTTGAGCTGTCTTTGCAAATGTCATGTCGTAACCATCTTTACGCAAAAACCATCTTTTTCTATTGATGGTTTTTCAGAAGTATGTGCTTTGAAGGTGCCTTATCCTTTTTTTATTTTTTTTTATTTTGAAAGGTTTTGAAAGCGTAAAATAGACTTATTTTCTTCTCTGCTGCCTTTTGACACCACAATAGTTGAAGGACTTGAGGACTTGTGCATGGTCATTTGGTGCCATTTGGAGATGTCAGTCCCCTACAGCATAGTAGTTACATGCTGTATGACATATGAAATGGCTAAAACAAAAGATTTCAATTAGTTTGGTACTGCTAGTGGTGCATAAATGACATTTTCACCTTTGTAATGATTAGCATTTAAACAAGATATGCTGTCATTACATCCAGAACGCCTGCCTACAACACTGTTATGCAAGTGTGAAAAGTGTTTTTTTATGTGGAATTTATAATAATGTCTTAATTCCTTTTCTTACTTCAGCAGTGAAGCGGTCAACAGGGTTGTGCTAAAGACAGCTCCTATTAAAACTCAGATTAAGATTCAGCTGCTGTCCTACAAACTATCAATGTGGATCTCCCACTAAAGCTTTAAAGATTAGTTTCTGCCCACAGCTGAATAATGAGGGCTATGTACAGCACATAGAAACAGAACCAAAATGTACCATGGCATCTCACAATAATTTTCCCATCTTTTCACATTTTCCCCTTCTTTTCCCTGTTACTATGGTATTCTCTCAAGTATCTTTGATTAGCATAAATCTACTAAAACAGTAGATTTTTGTATGGAGGTATATATCTAAGAGTTATGACTTTGGTTCTTCTACTATTGAGACTGGCCATTTATAATTGTTAAACACAGAGACTCATGACTTTTTTTCAGACAGTAACCTTTAGGTTTTTTATTTCTCTTAACATCTACCAGAGCATTAACCCTCTATTTAACCACTGACTTCTCAGTGTTAGTTACTGATTCTTAGACAAAATATCAGCCTTACATTTACCATATTTACATGTTTATGTTTGTGTTTCAATGTTTCTGACTCATTAAATAGACATTTTTACAGTCAGTAGTTTAGATTTTAGTACAAAAGCTCACTTAGGCGCAATTTTTTCCTTTTTATTTATTTAGTCAGTTATTTATTCTGGATTCCATTTTTATCATAAAGTAAAATGTCAGTAACCAGTAAGAATGTTTAATGAATTAAAAAAACAAAAACAAACATGAAACATCTACAATTAAACAGATGTATTAATTGTTTAACAATTGACATTTTAAATGTTCTGGATGCCTTTTTAATTAAATTTTCATAATAACCATGAATTTCTAAAGTATTCATCCAAAATTTGCCAAATGGCATTTCATGTTATACTGTAAATTCCATTTTTATAGCTCAATTTTTGCATTTCTGCTTCACAGAAATCATAGGGCCTTACTCACCTCTGTAAATCTGACATTGTTAGCAGTAGACGAAGTACTCTCTAGAATCATCTGGTAGCACAAACATCTCATTATTGCATTTGGTAATAAAGGAAGATAACTTGTGCAAATGTTTGTGTTCTTTAATATTAAAGAGACAACACTGCCGGCGTTATTATTATTCGGGAGGCGAACAGGCGCATAAATGTTTCACAGTCTAATGTTCTCCCCTACAAAGACCTCAATTATGACTTTGTTTTTGAGAGCGAGTAGAGAGGAGCCCAGGGCAATCACTTATTCTCTGTCCGGCAGCAAAATGCAGCTAAATGACTTTCTTTATTCAGAATGTTCCGCACTGACGGCTCTTTAGTGGAGTGCTGTGAGCCAAACGTGCAGGATATACTAACACCCTGCCTCTTTCAATGACACCTTGAGGCATAGGTGAGACGGTTTTGGTTCAAAAACACAGATTTGAAGCTGGATATGCAGCCAGATGTTATGGTGACGGAATCATGATTTCGTTCATCAATTCTCCGTCGCTGGAGACGTACACCACAGGGCGGGAATTGTTTGTGCATGCTAATATTTGTGTGCAGAGAGTGTTTGTTTCTCTCAGGCTGGTTTGCGTGTGCGTGTGTGTGTGTGTGTGTGTGTGTTGGTGCAGTCACAATCTGAGATGTTTTTCACCCTCTCATAACTTACATGACCTGTCAGCCTTACATCTTACATCTTCCAGCACTTAAAAGTCAAATGAAAAAGCCCCGCTGTCATCTCCGACCCACACACTCCTTCAAATGTGTCTCTTCACCCAGGCATAACGGCTGCTGATCTTTCTCTCTCTCTCTTTCATTTCTACTGATCCAAGTTCAGCAGAACTTGTTTCTTTAATAATGCCCAAAATGTTTTTTTTTAGGCCACTGAGGTTTATCCCAGAGCAGCAGACTTATGCCATTTGAGAAATGAGAATATCGTGTTTGGTGAACAATGCATTAATGTTGCTTTACGCAACTCCTGTGTATTTGAAGAGCTTGCAGTGATGAATTACTTCACTCAGCCGTAGCTAATGTCTCTAGAGGTGGTTTTTTTTTCTGAATTGAATGAAAATGGATAGCTACAGGGAGGTATCACTAAACCAATATTGAAAAAATCTAGTACCTCAGCGACAGCCAAGCCAAAGCGGCACACAATATTCTGAGTAAAACAAGGAAAAACACTCATGCATGACAGTATTTTGCTTCAAGTTCTTAGTGTACAAATAGTTACAGTCATTGGCACCCCATAAATTTGCATTTAAATGCATGGCCTTCATTGCCATTCATGCTGCTAAGAAACACCTTGACACAATGAAGAAGACACCCTATGGTAATCATACACCACAGTATTTTACAGCCAATTTATAGTACCAAAGGATCTATTGACATTTAGCATGACATGACATGACTCTGAATGCTTTGAGATTGACACCAAAAGGAAAATTCTTGTTGTTCCAAACCCTGTATGACTTTCCATTCAATAAAAGTCAATGGGGTCCGATGTTGTTTGAAACCCAGAGTTCTTCGAAATGTGTTGTTTTGTGTTCCACTGAAGAAATAAAGTAATCCAGGTACTCATGAGGGTGAGTAAATGTTACATTTTCAATTTTAAATATGCTATCCCTTTAAGTTGGCCTATTTAAACATCAGGAAAACCCATTTTAAGCAGTCAACAAATTAGAAAATTTCACTCTCTAATTATGTAAATCACTTGTGATTGTGTTACTAGAGGTCCACTAGACAGCCTCGACAATTACACATTTTCTGGTCCTGAGAGTTCACTACTGGTTAGTCAAACCAAAATACTTTATTCCGAAAAGCATGAATAATGGGTTTCCTTGTGGGAATGGGTAGGTGAATGTAGGTGATTTCAGGTTTTACTGGCAAAATACCTCTGCAATGAAGGCAAAGCCTAAACCACACAGACTGTTGTCGCACACTTGTCATTCCACTACAAGAAATACTTGAGGAAAAAAGTGTTTTTATTTTTTTATTTTTTTCATTTTAATCTGTAATAAAAGTTATTAAATACTTCTTAAACTGAATTAAACACATTTAATGAAATAATTTAATCTAATTGCCTTAACATAATCAGTGTGACAAATGGTATTTCCAGTGGTGCTACAAAACAAAACACAGTGGCATAGAAAGCTCATACATATATCTGACATTTCCATCAGTGGGAGGTGAATGAGCTGACTGAATCATCTGTTTCTGTGCATTTTATATATTTCTAAAATCTGCTGTCATTGTAATTTAGGAGTTGACATCTTTTCCAAACCATTTCATAGCATGCAAATCAGTGCTGTACGGATGCTTTTTAGCTTCTGTTCTCTATCATCAATGTGATCAGGTTCAAAAGCCCAGAACAAGATGGCTTGCATCTTAATGGCACTGATGTAGATTTGATTATTGTGGGTCAGAAAGTGAGCAAAGCAGAGCTGACCCTGATTCACAGTGTTTAATCTGCTACAGACTTTCAGTCGGTTGAGAGAGCCGTTAAAGGGTTTTAAATCTTTAGATCACATAATTATTAGAACTGTTAGTGAATATGGAAGTTGAAGAAGGAGAACCAAGCACAGCAGTGGTATTCAGTTGATATTAAATACTCAGAAACATCTCTTAGATCATTTAATACTCTGTTGCACAAACAAAATTAATGTTGTTTGTAAAACCACCACGCACATTTAGAGCAAACAAATTTTTTGAGTACATCTATTATACATACTGCTGATTATGTAGCCTACTATTTTCATAACATTACTATATAATATATGTGAACTGGCATTTGTGTTAATCTCAGGTAATGATTATATTGTATGCTTTATTCAACGTTAAAAGGGTTTAATGTGAGTTTGAATATCATTTTGCAAAGACCTTATTGTCACACCCCTGGACGGTTAGGTTGTGTTTTGCTCCCCATGTGTTCCGTGTGACCCAGTTTCTGTCTCCCAGTCTGATTGTTGATTTGATTCCAGGTGTGTCTCGTCTTAGTCCCTAATTGTCTGTGTGTGTATATATAGAGTGTTCAGTTCCCTGTTTGTTTGTCTGGTGACTATCGTCTATGGTGTGCTTCATCTCTGTTCCTGGCCGCCTTCTGATACCCCTGTTTGGATTAAAGAACTGTTATTTTGAAAGCATTCCTACGTCTCCTTGTTCCTCCCGTAAGCAACTGTGACAGAACACCGGACCGGATACAGTAACCTCCGTGTTTGTACCCTCCATTTTGTTTCCGTGTTTTACCCAGTGTTTTTTTTTTTAGGTTCTGTTGTGCCCCATGGATCCTCATATCCGACCACACAAGACTGTTCCTGTGCTTAGACCGTCTGAGGATGGTCCTCGGGAGGATTTCGCCGCCTTCGTGGAGTGGACTCTGGCCGACCCAGAGCCCAGCCCACCAACTCCCCACGCCCCTCTGCTAGCCCTCAGCCCACCATCGATGCGGTACGAGCCCCAAGGGACGGCCATCCTCCAGTGTCGCCGGGGCTGGAGTATCCCTCCCCTCCGCCTCCAGCCTCCTCGGCAAGGACTCTGCCATGGCCCGTTGACCCAGCGGCTCCACCTCGGCTCCTAGCTCCCTCGCCTCCACGGTCACCCGTCGATCCTCCAGCTCCACTGGGCTCCCTTGTCCCTCCGGCTCCGCCTTGGTCGGGCATCGACCCGCCATCGCCTAAGGACTCCGCTCCTCCGGCTGCACCTCGTCGCTCCATCCCACCGGCTCAGTTGGGCTCCTTCCTCCCGCCAGCTTCACCTTGGTCCTCAGTCGCTCCGGCTCCGCCGCGGCTCTCCAGAGCTCCGCCTTCGCCTCGGTCGCCAGAGCACTCGGCTCCACCTTGGCCCCCAGGATCCTCGGCATCCCCCTGGCTCGTCGGCTCTCCGTCTCCACCTCGGGCTCCTCCACCACCTGCTTCGCCACTGTTGGTCGGCCCCCTGGAGTCGGCGGCCATCCCTCCTCCATGGCTCTTCCCTCCGTCGGCTCTACCGTGGGCCATCATGGCTGTGGCCTGGGTCCTGCCAGGCTCCTCCTGCTCTGGGTCCCTCCTGTCTCCTCCCTGAGCCTCTGCCATTGTTCCCACCCGTTCCCCTCCCCCTCCCCCTCTGTTCCACGGTGTTCCACCTTCCGGGAGGAGTAATGTAACGCCCCTGGACTGTTAGGTTGTGTTTTGCTCCCCATGTGTTCAGTGTGACCCAGTTTTTGTTTCCCAGTCTGATTGTTGATTTGATTCCAGGTGTGTCTCGTCTTAGTCCCTAATTGTCTGTGTATGTATATGTGTGTGTTCAGTTCCCTGTTTGTTTGTCCGGTGTCTATGGTGTGCTTCATATCTGTTCCTGTCCGCCTTGTCATACCTCTGTTTGGATTAAAGAACTGTTATTTTGAAAGCATTCCTACGTCTCCTCGTTCCTCCTGTAAGCAACTGTGACACTTATAGCCATACTAAAAGCGACAATGGATATTTTACCTCAGATCTTCAAAGTAAATGAAAAGAAATGTGGACAAAAAATATAAAAGTAGGTCACACTTTATATTAGGTGGCCTTAACAACTATTTACTTGCATCAAAAAATAAGTACAATGTACTTATTGTGTTCATATTGTATTTCAAAGCACTTTTGCTGATATTAAGGTGGGATACGGGTAAGCTTAGGGACAGGTTAAGTGGTATGGGTAGGTTTAAGGGTGGGTTAAGGTATAAGGGAATGGGTCAACAGTGTAATTCTAAATGTAATTACAGATGCAATTACATAAAGGTATTATTAACAATATAAGTACAATGTAAGAACATGTATGTACACAATAAGTGCATTGTACCAAATGATTAATTTAAATTTAACATAGTTAAGGCCACCTAATATAAAGTGGGACCTAAAAGTATATTAAATGAAGACATCAGTCACTTTTTAATAATGTTAAAATACCCCCAAATGCTCCAGTATCTTCATTTCCATTGGTTTGCTTTTTTATTTTCATACAGTTGACCAAATTCAAATAACTTTAAGGTAGCTGCTTTGATTCAAAACGAATGTGTTCAGGTCATTTTGTTGGTGTGAAAAGGGCTTAACAACAGAAGGGCCACGTCTGTGACCCACATGATTTAGTAGCACCCATGATTGACAGCCAAGCTGAAGTATTCAGCCTCATGGTGTACTTTACAGACAGACTATCTGAGAGGTTTCTAGTATCCACTCCTCAATGGATCATAATGAAGGATTGTGCTGATTTTGAGAGCCATCGCTGTTGCTGTGTAGATGTGGGATTGTATCATAAAACAGTGATTAATGCACATCATCCACAGCCACATCATCAATGACACCATGAAGATTATTAAGTCAACTTGCTAATAGCAGTCTGCGCTTCTAACAGAGAACGTTTCCTTTCCACTTGTGTGCTATCAGATACACACTCAGACTGTGAATTTTATCTCAAATCTGGACATTCTCAGATTAAACCACAGCTTCATCACTGTTGAATGGATAAAAGAATCAATTATTTCTTTGAGACTTTTTTGTGTGATCCAAAGAACTTGACGTCCTCCTCTGCAAAACTTGATAGCCTGTTATCGCTACCCATGCTGAAGCCATCATTCTCTTATTGGCCTACAGATGGCACTGTGCCTCTGCGTTTTCTGTGCATCTTTGTCCATATGTACATCTCTCATTTATTGTGCGTCTGTTTGTGTGTGTGTTGAGCCATATACGTGCCATGTCTCTGGATGAACAGCAGCAGGTGATATGTGATTTACTAAATCTTACTCAGCAGCGGCAAGGTGAGGTGAAGAGTGTGTGTCAGTGTGTGCGTTAAGCCTCCGGCTGCTGAAAAGGTTAGATATATTGATTTTGTTCCTAAGAGACAGACTGGAACAGGGAGACAAATGGACTACAGTCGAGGAGCTGTCTCATCGGGGCCCCTACCATGTCAGTCCCCTTAAGGTAGAGATAAAAGTTCTCCATCTCTCTGTCCATGTAATCTATTCTCCCATTTCTCATCTCTTCTGCCTCTTCCTCTGAATATGATGCTGTATTTGGTTTTCAGTCTTTTATCTGTTCCCTCTCGCTCGCTCTCTTTTGAGTTGACCGGTATGCTATGCTGTTTGACAGCAGCGACGCTACAGAGACAGACAACTTGTGACCCCTTTTACACCTGGTATTAAAGGGATAGTTCGCCCAAACATTCCAGGACCTCTGAGTGAAAATAATAAGTATTTAGATAAAGTTAAAGGGGTAGTTCACCCAAAATTCTTTGATTAATTACTCACCTTCATGTCGTTCCAAATCGGTAAGACCTGAGTTCATCTTCGGAACACAAATTACGATATTTTTGGTGAAATCTGAGAGCTTTCTGACCCTGCAGCAACGCAACTGATATTTTCAAGGCCCAGAAAGTTAGTAAGGACATCTTTAAAATCAACCGTAATTTTATGAAGCTAAGATAATACTTTTTGTGCGCAAAGAAAACTAAAATAATGACTTTACTCAACAATTCTTATCATAATTTGTGTTCCGTCTTGGAATGAACTGAGGGTGAGTAATTAATGGAAGAATCTTGAGTGAACTATCCCTTTAAATATTAATTATGTAATTAAATGAATAATAACTGAATACTTTTTTTGTCCCTGTGGTTATATTCGAACAGGACCTTCAAGTAAAAAAACAAAACAAAGCAACAACAACACACACATATATGTATATATACAGTACACTCTTAAAAATAAATGTTCTTTATTGGTATCAATGGTTCCACAAAGAACATTTACCATCCATGGAACCTTTTCATTCCACAAAAGGTTCTTTACAGTGGAAAAGGGTTCTTTTGATCATTAAAATGTTCTTCACACTAAGAAAAAAGGGTTCTTTTAAGAACTGTTCACTGAAAGGTTCCTTGGGGAGGCAAAACTGGTTCTTCTATGACATTGCTGTGAAAACCCTCTTTTGTAACCCTTTTTTATTAAGAGTGCATATGTGTTAAAAATTATTCAAAATTTAATTGATCTTCCCATTTCTCATGTCTTCTGCTTCTTTCTTTGAATATGCTGCTTTATTTGGTGATACATTTGGTCAGCAACAACATATATTTGTTTGAGCTGCTCTCATCTATATGAAAGTGAATGAAGACCAGGGACTGTCAAGTTACAAAATGGACAAAACAGTGCCATATAACTGGTCCATATAACTCGAGTTTCACTCCATGTACTCACTTTTATGGCCATAAAATAGGTCTATGTGAGGAACTGACTGAAATGTTTGTAATACATTGAAAATTTAGCTTGAGAGGGCTATGATCACCATTCACTGTCATTGAATGTTTATACCATTTTAAAAGGCATAAATAAGGACATAACTGCCTTTTTTGGGGTGATTTATTCTTCCACTATATGTCTTTATTAGTCCGATTACAAGTACACAATGGTACATACATGTATAAGCAGTGTCTGATGTGTTGATGAATCACTTGAAGCACATTCAGAGGTAGTCAGAAATGCATGTGACTACACTGAACTAGCTGCACAGCAACAATGCAATGACGTAGTAATGATCCACACATTAATAATCTGATGCATGTTAATTTAAACAAGGTCTGTGCGTGTTTGTTGTTTACATACTAATGTGAATCAGTTTTTATCTCTGTCTTCATCCTTTAAGCAGTCAGTATTAGTTGTTCTCTGTATATATTATTCATGTGTTTTAGGGGTTAATTGATCTCAGACATGACTGGGTTGCTTATTGTGCAATTTATATGAGAACTTAATCAAGCCTGGCAGGTTTGCCCCACGTCTTGGCAGATTGAATTGGCCGATATCTCCTTTCTCAAGTCTGTAATATATACACTTTTCATGCATGTATATGAAACATGTACACACAAACATGTACATACATATAGCACTGAATTTAAACGCACTGCATCATTGTCAGATATGCTGTGTCTGCAAATCTAGCTCCATTGACTAAAGAATATATTGACTCATGATGAAAGCAGTGCATTTGTGTGTGTGTGATGGTCAGGTTTTGCCTACATTTTGGGGAGTGTTGGAAGGAAAACAGCTTAATAAACATATTAAATAACAGCTTCATTACAATAAGCAGCTGGAGCTGGGCTGACTGTGAACTAACATTTAGGTGTTAATTCTAGTTTGAATCGTTCAGATGGTATGAAAATTAAACATAAGTCACAAGGATATGATTTTTATTTTAACACGTGGTATGCGTTGGTTCATTTTAGTGGTATTTGGAAGGTATATCTCTCTGCGTGTATTTTCTGTAAAATATATGCATCTAGTACTGTTACGTACAAATATATACACATACACATATTTATTAACCACAAGAGTTAGGCCACAGAAAATTGTCTCTGCATAAAAATAATAGATGTCAATGCAAAGTATTGACCACGATAGCAGGCGTGTAAGCATGTATGGTTGCAAGTATGTGTGCACAGGTGGCACATGTCTTAGTCAGTCAGGCATAGAATCACAGACCTGCTGTGCTGTAGGTCACATACAGAGACCTGCATCTGATCTCTCTCTTTGTTCTCTCCCACACACACAGATGAGTCATTTAGTCTGGGTTGCCGTCTCTCAACAGCTCATTGTGATGTCTTTGAAATATTCTGACTGTGACAGGTTTGGGCTTGTTATAGTTAATATACAGGCAACACATGAAATGAAATGAATTATTCAAGAGAATAAAAACTGCCAGCCTGTTTATGAGCTAGCGTCTCTGCTCTCATTTATATCAGACAGGTCTCTACAAAGCAAATCTATCTCATAATCGGATGCTTCACATTTAATGGGTGCATGTTTGTGAGTGATGTGAAGGATTGAGAACACGGTATTTGAGGGGAAGTTGTCTGTGTCCAAAGATGGTGCAGAAAAAGTTTAAATGAGTGGCTGTTTGGTTCACAACTTTGAGTTTGAATGAGAATTTTATTTTAATACAGAGAACGTTGATATTGTGAAAAACATCTGTTTTCTATTTCAATATACTCTACTCTAGTATGTGGATTTGCTGATTAAGAAACATCTCTTGAAAACAGTTGTGCTGCTTAACATTTTTGTGGAAACCTTTTGAATATTTTTGATGAATAGTAAGTTCAAAATAACAATTTATTTTTTCATTTGACATTTAAAGGCACATATAAAGTAAAAGAATTTCAAATTGCTTTTAGACAGGTTTCCCTAACACTGCCATTGTTTGGATCAAAGAGGTCTGTAATACCTGCAGAGAACCGTCCTGGAGAGAGCAATTCATCCCATTCATCTCAACATCCGTTTCTCATCTGGCACAGGAAGCACCAGAGGTACCAGTTTTAACATCTTTGCTTTTTTTTTTCTTTGAGCCACTAATCATTCTGGAGCTGCAGTAGAATGACACTACTGATTGTCTGATGGAACCACAAGTTTGTGTAGAGTCCCAAATCATGGTTCCAACATTGTTTTAGCTGTGTAGTTGTGTCTATTTTACCATCGGGAAAAAAAAAGAAAAAAAAAAGAGCTGCACCTTTAATTACTGTGAAAGAGTCTAACAATCCTAAACAATCTATTTTAACAGAATAAAAATGCTGCTGTGGACGTGTGCTACAGGCTACAGTGAATAGTCAAAATGATACTTTTCCTGAGAAAGAGAGAGGGAGTGATAAAAAGAGTGAGAGAGCGAGGCTTTGAACAAGTACACCTTTCCCTCCAGTTCCAGGACCTCTCCACTTTAGACACCTGAAGAAGGCCCACTTCAGAAGGTGTGAAACATCAAAGCTTCTGTTCAGTCACACACACACACACACACACCCCTTCATTTCCCCCTCTCTCTCACACACAGACATTGGCAAATATTCTTGCATTGCTGTGACATTTTTCCTACCCTGCGTTGGCAAAAAAAAAAAAAAGTTATAACAAAGGAGATTGAGAGAGCATGCTAGGATACTGCAACATCTCTCGCTTTTTCTTTCCAGTCACCAGAGCGGTTTGGGCTAATGGGACTTTGAAAGGCACCAAAAATCAAGTATGTGGACAAAGACACATAGCACCACCCAAATCTTTTATTGCAGGAATTACACTGGAAAGCTATGGTTAAATCCATTTCAGATTGGAACACTGCTGTGTCTCACCTGGAGAGCTAGCTTCAACAGATTCAGCCCCAGCACACTTACCACTAGAAATTAAAAGGCCCTCATGGAGCTCAAAACCTTGGGAGTATAGCAATTTGTTTCGTGGAATGGGCGGTAATTGTCTGTTGGATATAGAAAGCTCTAGTTTTAGCCTGACACTTTAACATTGTTATGTGCTGATGGCGAGTTTGAAGCTCCTATAATGTTCACATAATGTCATGTGAGATCTCACTATACTACGATTCCTTATGGCCATGATTTCGGGGTCAGTATTGAATGTATAATCTGTCATCATTGGATGTGTAGATGCAGGTCTCTGAATGATGCTGTTTGACTGCAGTAGTGAGACATACTTTTTCCATAATAGGCCTTTCTCCTGAGTCCTGAGGAACCAATGAAAACGTTTCAGAAGTGGCCAGAAGGGGGCATTGTGGGTCTGTAGCATATACTTTATCTGAATCTCTTGATAACTGGCAATGTGCTGATGAAACCAAATGATAACTCAAACAGTTCCAGCCGCCATGACAGAAAAGACGCTCTCTAAAAGGTGTATGTGAGAAGAGGAAAGGACATGATTTGGGCTGAATGGAGGAATTGAGCGAGTTCTGGTTAAGTGCGTATTAGTGTGAGGGTGTCTATGTGTGAGGGTGGCCTGGTGTTAAGCATCTTCCATTCCTAAACCGAGCTTTTTGGCTGTTATTGCTTTTCAGGATTTTGGGCGCTCAAATGTCAGGGTTTCTCTTTTGGGTGGGATTCCAAAGCACGGTCCAATCCCAGTGTTCGGGGAGCTGCCGGATGGCATGCTGGACACAGATAGGAGATTGTCCAGCCCTCATTTAGCCATTTATGATGCTCACTGCATGTCTTTCAGCCAGTGTAATGGGCTCTGTGTGTATGAATGATCTAGCTATACTAGCTAGAAAATAGCTGAAAAAGGTCCCGAGAAGTATAGCTCAATGGATGCTCAAAGGTTGCCTCTTCAGAAATCTTGATGGAGTTCCCCCCACTGAAGTCCACGTTTGTTTGAGGGGTTTCCTTGTAAGGAAAAAATGGAAGTAAAAAAGAGAGAGAAATAATTGAGACAAATGTTGACATTGAGGTTATGGAGCTTTAATGTGAATTGCATAGCTCAGATAATTTGACCTTGGAACTATCTGATGAGAAATGCTTAAGATAATATTGACTTTTTTTTTATTAAAGACTTTGGTATTTTGCAAAAAAAAAAAATGAGCATGGCTTATGACATAGTTGAAGTATCTTTGCAAACTATAGAAGAGACACGGGTGACATTATCAGGGTGTTTTTCTTTCTTCTAGAGAAAAATCTGAGAAGCAAGAGGCTTAAGCAAAGGTTTCCATTTGATCTCTATTTAAATACTCTATTCTCATTTGTGATTTTTCTTTCCTATATGTAGCAACAAAAAAAAAACAACAACAAAAAACAAAAAAAACAAAACCTGACATATTTGATCAGTTATCGTCCCAAATAAACATTTTACACTGTTAAATGTCATTTTTAGCTGATTTTTTTCCCCACTTATAATATTGTAATGCCTTGTAGCATATAAAACTATACATTTATTTATTGTAGTTTTATTTTATTTTTTTAAATACTTTTTTATAGTATTTTATAGAATTGTTATATTACCCATTTATTAGGTATCTTTCATATGAAAATGTGAATTTTAAGTTAGTATTTTAGGGTTAGACAATAAGCCTAACACAAGAGAAGAATATAGAAGAACAGCAGATGATGGAAGTTTCCATTTAGATAGTGAGGTGAATTATAGGTTTTTTCAGACTCGTCTTTTGAAATAGTGTCATAACTCTGAGACCGATGTACACCACACAAAAGAACATTTCTGACCTTATATGTGAGTTTGTGCATATGTATGAGAAAGAGGGAGAAAATCGTCTAGTTTTCCTTTGAATCTCCCTTTGTTCTGCCACACAGCTTGGCATCTTTTCGTACAGCTTGATCTGATCATCTCAGGGAACTCACGATTCACGATGTGTGACATTTCGACACAATGCATGACAATAGATGAAAGTTCGACACGTAAAACAGTTACAAATGATTACAGACAATATAACAGCTTCTGAATACATCCCACAACAGTTGATAAACTGCCAAAAAACATCTAGCAGTGAACCTCTTTGAATTCACCGCCCAGCCGCAGAGCTTTGCTCCAAATTGCACCCTTATGTCACCTGTCTGACTTTATCCCTTCAAATCCATTGGCTGATTCTTTCTTTCTCTCTCGTCTTCTCTACATTCTCTCCAGCCTGTTTGAACCTCGTCTTTCTGGCCTTTGCGCTGTCGGGCCGTTTAGCTGCTCATGGTATGAAGCATCTGTCATGGACTAGAGGTGGCCAACCTAACATGTTCTCTGGGTTTGGCCCTACTGTAGTGGGCAGAAAGTAGCATCTCACCTGCCCTGCCCTCGCTTCTCTCAGACTGAGCGGTCGTTACTCTAGCAGGTGGAGCGACCTAGAGCAAATGTTCCTCCATCTCTTCATTAAGAGAAAATGAGCTTTTTATTCTCTCAGGAGTGTGACCCTGCTGACGAGATGAGTCCCTGAGATGGCAAGCCATGTGTAATAGAGCTACAGCAAAACACATTCTCGTTCCATGTCTCTCTTTCTTCCCTCCGTTCCTTTTGTGCTCCCACTGGCCTTCTCGGCCTCTAACCCCTGAGTGAGTTTAATTGCTGCTTTCCTGTTAAACTGCCAAAGCCTGAGGGGATGGAAAGAGAATAAAGAGAACTGATAATAGAGATAATCATAAAGAGCAACGCGAGGGAAGAGAACTCCGACTGTTTACGAGGTGCTGAGGAGCAGCGTGAACTAATTTACACTATAAACACTTCTCTCGGGCTCCGCTCTTTTCATTTTCATCATATCGTTGCATTATTGTAATGCTTACGTGAACACCGCTGACGGTTTCTGAAAACGCTCAAACCTGGTCAGGCGAAGCTCCAAAGCAGCATTTAATTAGTGATGTTTTATGGGCTGTCTAGCCTCATGCAGAAGACACAGGTAAAAAGCTCTCAGGGCTTGATGAATGGCAAGGTTATCTGAGGAGCGCTTTTATTATCTGAGGTAAATCTGCTATAGGAGACTGAATGGGATGAGAATAAAAACACATGCTTGCTTGTGTTTCACGTCAGTATACACAACTAATATATCAAGGATCGGAGGTTTACGGTTGTTTTTGCATAGTCAGTGTAAAATAGTTTAAACAGGGCTGTTGTTAGACTTGTTTTAAAATAAACGGCTTGGACTCTTTTTCTATAGGATTAGAGTATTAGAAGCTGTTTTGCATTAGCTTCAGCAACATCAAGCATTAAGCTAAATACCAGTTTACCGTTTTATTTATTTGTATTATTTGTATATGATTTAGGTTGCATTTATTTTATTATTTGTTTATTTCAGCAGGATGCCCAGCCAGTCTTTTAATGTGATCAGCTGACACATGGACAGAAACCCTCTAAAACCAAGAGACTAGAGCAGGCTGACCAAAGGGTTATTAAAGAACAGACACCGGTATTTTTTTTCTCTGTCACCAAGGTATTGAATTTGTATTGGATGATATTGTGTGACCTTTAAAGGAATATTTCACCCTAAAATTAAAATTCTCATCATCGTCTCATCCGTACCAGTGGGATTTTTCCTGCACTTTGGAACATAAAAGAAGATGTGTAATAGAATGTCCATGCTGCTATTTTTCATACATCAGAAATAGACTGTGACCAGGGGCTGTCAAGCTGCAAAAGGACACAAAAGCACCATGAAAGTACATTGTCCAAAATATCTTCTTTATTGTTGAATGGAAGAAAGAAGGGCAAGAAAAGAGAACTATTCCTTTAATGTTTGGTTTGTACTTTGGATTACAAAATGGCAGTCAAATGATCATATATCCAAAATATAAAAATCTTTCCTGTATAAATTGACAGTTGTGTACTTTTTTGGAAGCAGGCAACAATGACTATAATCAGCCTACTTTATAGTTCAGAGACCTGATTTCTTACTATTTTTGTATCTCTTTCTGTACCACCTATTGCCAGAAATGGCGCTCACTTTGGAATCAAGAAAATCTGCTCAAAGAAGAGAAAGTGCATTTTAGTGCATTTATCCTAGCAGCCAAAAGTTGAGAAATCATCTACTTCAGCCTTAATATGGAGAATTTGCCTTAAGGTGCCAATTTCTCTCAACACCTCCACTTGCATACTTTGAATTTGTTCACTCACTTTATTTAGAACAATAGTGTGAAGATTTAACTTCACCACAGAAGCAGTTCCGCAGCACTAACGTGCATGAATACACATGCATTTACTGCAAACACTCACTTGATATGTGGCCAGGGGGTCCTGTTCCTGCGATATTGCTTAGTAGTAAACATAATCTTGTGAACATCGCTGAATAAAGCTCGCTGTGAGTCGTCTCCCCATCTTTACTCCCTCTGGCAGTTCATTTTACATTTTATTATGCCTCATAAACGGGGTGAAATGAAAACTCGTTCCATGTGTGAGCATCTATAACAATGTAACATTCCATGTGTGAGTAACAAACAATGCGATAGGCTGATTTGATGGCCTGAGTGATTGATTTAGAGGAAGGCAAATTAGTCTCGCGGGATGTGTATGAGTTTGGGTCACCTGCTCTCGCTGTACGAGACGGTGGAATCTATTTAGAATATGATTGATTCTGGTTTACGTTTATGTTTGGATGCTGCATATGCAGATAAGCTTCTCATGTTGGTCATACGAGAGAGCAGTGAACATACCGGACTGTTTTAGGAGATGCATGCGCACAGTGCCTTTCCTCCCACCACCTATAAATAAATCATGCCTTTCTCCTGGCTCAAGAAATCAGCGTTGACATATATACTTAATCACTGAAATATGTAAATCAACTGAATACCAGAGGCTTTATGTTCTGAAATTATTATAAGGGGTCGTGAAAGTGTGTGTGTGAGGGAGACAGCGATAGAGAGTTGAAGAATGAGATCTAGGCTTAAAAAAAGAGGGGGATCAGAAAGAAATAAGCTTGAAATGGGATTCATTTAAATAGACCTCACTAATTTTGTCCAACATTAATTTGAGCTATTTAAATCATGTTAGTGTGCCAATTAGCTGACCTAATCTAAGCTAGCTAAAACGCCTGCCATGATTGCAGAGTTATTTGTGTATCTGTTAGTAACTCTAATTCAGTCTGACTTCTCCTGGCTGTGAAGATGGCCCTCCACGCACACACATATACGCTGTCAAGCATTAATTGGCCCCGCTAATCATTTATGAGCACTAAGTTCATTAAATTCGCTAAGTCGCCATGCCGTCCACACCTCTAAGCATGCATGAGTGCTTTAAACGCTCTCGGTCACAAGCTACAACAGATGATATTAAGTGGTTTAACGTGTTAGCGTCGCCCTATTTGCGGAGGTAACGTTCAGTTATGAGGTGCACAATTCAATTACCGGGAAAGGTACAAAATGCTGGAAAAATTTGCTCTCCGTGCTAAATGACAGGGGTATTTGAACGGTAAGCAGATACGCTGTTTGATCTTCACACAGGTTCTGGTGTGTTAGATCGTTCCTGCTAATTAAGACTCCTATCTGCAGTGTTACTCTGCCTTCTCCTCGGTAATGTGAACAAATATGATTTATGGGAAGAAAGAGGAGAACGAAAGAGTGACTGAATGAGGGGAGGAGAGAGATACAGTTAGAAGGGAGAGAGAAACGAGTTGCAAGGTCTGCACCTTTCAGTAGAATTGTTGGGAACTGAGAACAAGTACCCATTAGGAACTGATTCCATTAAAATAAACAAATTAAATAAAATAGATAATGATTTTTGTTAAAAATAAATATATATCAATAAACAGTAAGCTTTTTTATGTTTTTGGTAAGTTTCTTATTCTCACCAAGGTTGCATTAGAAGATAGAAGTAGAAATCTTTTGTAGCAAATGACTTTACTGTCAATTTTGATCAACTCAGGCATCCTTGCTCAAATTAATTATGCAAAGATAATGAAATTATGTAGTAAATCATTTATTTAATTCATGTATTTTATATCTAATACCAGTTACTGGTTTGCAAACAAATAAAAATAAATAAGGACATAAAAATGTTTTATCTGTTCTGTTGAATTCTGAAATGATCTCATATGGCAACAAACTGCTAAATGTAGAGAACACAATCAGGCATATACTGAAGCAAAACTCCACTTATGCTCCCAGAAATGGTATAGAGTGTAATCTTGCAAGCAAAGGACATTTCCTTGACCTCTTCCTCTGTTTGCACTTTTTAGACTTTCTTGCACATCTCTTTTTCTCTCTTTTCTCTTCATCACCTCTCTTCAGATTGCTGTTAGCCTCTGGCCTTCTTTTCTTCAGTCCCATGCCAATCTCCTCAGAGGGCATCTGCAAGCCCCGAGAGAGCAACAATAATTGGTTACCGTAAATGTGTTATAGTGTATCTTCATGTGTGTGTTAAAACGCATGCACCTGTCTTGCAAAGGGCTTTTGTTTTTGTTACCTCAGTTGCAATTCAAAAGTGTTGTGTCTTTGAGTCTTTGCTTTTTAATGACTGATAATAGTCACTGAAAATAATTAGTCTCTTTTTTTCCTTGTCTCTTTCTTCACTCCCAGGAGAAAACAAAAGTTTAACTGGAAGAGTGCTCAGTGAGAGAGAACAAATGATTCCTCCGCACCTGTCCTCTTAAGAAACACAAAACCCATCCTCTGGAGAGAGGGTAAAAAAAGGGTTTCCTTTGTGTAATTTAGTAACAAATAGCATAATAATTCCCTTTACAGTTTTTCGAAGTACAAGCTAGGAAAAGGACAGTCATTGTAATAATGTCATGAATAACCTTTAGGAAGAGAGACATCCATGAAAGCAAACAGAACAGATAGAGAAAGTTTTCTGTCTGTCTTTCTCTTTCTATTCTGTTCAAGAAAGGCAAAGGCGAAATAATTGCCTGCAGGGTTAATTATCACAAAATGATGTTAATTTCTGTGTCAAGTGTGGAATGGAATACAACCTAACGGTACAATTTTGCAGATAGAGACAGATCGGGTGATGAAAGAGAATAGTAAAAGGAATAAGTATAAAGTGGTGAGCATCGCTCTTCAAAGAGTTTTTCCATTTAAGTGGTGTCAGTGCTATATGCTTTCTCTGCTCTATATTTCAAGTTTAGGTCTGCAGAACATACTGTATAATATACTGTATATATATATATATATATATATAAAATGTAACCGATTCATACGGTTTATGTATTCTTAAGAAGACTAAGTGAAGCTCGTCATGGAAAGCCAGATTAACCTCCAACCTATAAACATCCTATTACCATGAGAACAGTATGGCTACATTGGATCACGTCTGTCAATTCTGTTTCAGGAGATCTCTGCTCTACTACACAGGTTAAGAAATTGTCACAGTAACTATTGATTTCTATTAAAAAAAGAAAAGAAAAAAAAGAAACTGCACAGAATTTCTGTAATTGGTAAAAAGAAATGGCAAAAACAGCAATAACAAAAACATCTGATTGCCAGGGAATCCACAATTAGTCCTACAGTTTCTTGTTGAGCAATGACAGTTACTAAAATCAATGATTAGACTTGCATGGAATCACCGATAATGACCAAAAGATACAAGTGAGGTCGAAAGAAAAAAATATTTCATTTATTTGATTTTTTAAAACATGTTACATTTTTAGATTTAAGTAAAGTGTCACAAGAGGCTGCATGTTTTACCATGGGGAAGGGATTTTCGTAGGCATGTGAAGCAGATGTATTGCTTTTTTCAGCAATATGTTGAAAAAAACATACGATTAATCAGTATCACACAAGTTAGATGTGCACACTAAAAAAAAAAGTTGAGCCAACTTAAAATTTTAAGGCAACAGACTTCAGCAGATTTTTGAGTTTTCTCAACTTGTTTTAAGTTTATACAACAAAAATTTGAGAATCTCCCACAAAAACAAGTTGAACAAACTCAAAAATCTGCTGAAGCTGGTAAAAAAGCTTTTTTTTTTTTACAGGGTGGTGTAACAGATATCAGCAATGACCACAGGCAATCACAGCTGTTGATATTCAGACCAGTGGTACAATGCAGATGAGCTATTGCTTTTATACAGAATCAATAAACAAGATGGTCATTTTAAGTAGCTTACATTTAGACAATATTGCCAGTCACCACTGATAAGCTATTACTAAATATAATGTAGAAACTTACATTTTCTGTAAAGCTGCTTTGCAACGATTTGCATCTTGAAAAGCGCTATACAAATAAACTTGAACTGAATTGAATTTCTTGTCTAATTTTGCTTTTCTAATGGAAGTAGAAAGAAAAAGAAAAAGTCAAAGCAGAATAGATTGCTGTGTCCTAGCAAGATACAGCAGTGGTGTTTGTTCCTGAACGATTCAGTGTTTTAAATGAAGCGGTTGATGAAATGATCAAGTGACTTGACAGACAACTGTTTTGTCCCTGAATGAATCAGTGTTTGAACAAATTGATCGAGTAAAAGATTCAGTGACTCTGTTCACTGTATTGTTTCTAAATGAGTGTTCTGAACAAATCGAATGAGTGATTGATTCAGCTACTCGTTTTGTTCCTAAATGAATCTGTGCTTTTGTACAAAAATTTTGGGTAAATATGTGACTTGCAGATAAAGTAAATGAAAAATCCACTAAATTAAATAAATGGAACTGTTGTATAATTTCAGATTCAGAGCTGTCTTTTTATTATAATAATTCATTCTAAGATTAATTCATTTCACGACACTACTTTTTTATTTTCGTTTTCTGTTAAATTAGTTATAGGTCTTGGGACTTTGGAAAGGTTTGGATATTTGTTCACATTTGTTTCCATTATCCACAAACCCATTTTCTACAAAGACTAGAAGCATGGCCTGTTGCATTCACTGGTGTTACTTTAATGTTGAACATAATGAACCTTGTATTAAAATGTTGTGAAATGCCCTTTTAATGGAAGAGGCTGCTGAGGGTGTTAAAAAAACCTCTTTTCCACCCCAGCACTTCCACTAACACATTGCATGTCCACTAAAAAGTCTGATCAGAGTGTAATTGTATATAATCAAAAATATTAGGGATGCATAGATTCATTTCCTTCTTTCTCTAAATGTAGTTTTGATTTATAATCTGGCGAGACGTTATATATATATAGCCACATCAGGCAAAGTGCATGTTATAACTAATGGACTAAACTTTTAATTTTCGCTTGCTGTATTTGTTCCTTATTGACACAAGACAAAGGGTTAACAATACATGTATCAAGAAAACCGCCCACAAATGGCATTAGGTCCACGTTTAAAATAGTCTTACGCCTGGCCACGTTCCTCTGAAGTCTCATGCGAGCGCCTGTACATGGTCTTGCTGATAAATATTCTCTTTAGCAAGGAGCATGTGCAATTCTGATATGAAACGCATGGCATGGCATCTTCTTGAACCAAATGATAAAAGAGTGCCACTGCTAAAACCCAGAGGGCCTCCAATGCTTTCATTTAGTGAAGGGGCAACTGAAGCCGAATCTATCATTAATGAAGAATGAAAAAGAGGAAAAGAAGATCTCTTCTAAATTCACAGGTCTAATAAGATATGCTTCAACAGTTATAATAAAGTAGGGTCAAATTTGCTCCCGTTTTATAAAATTTTTAATTGTGTTTATTTATTTAAAGCAAGTTCAACAAGTTCAACAAGCATTTTATAGTGTTTATATACGGATAATTTAATCAATACATTCTGTTCAGCTTTCAATTGTTATATAATCAATCTATAAGTGGATATAGTGCGATTATGCCATGGTCTGTCTGAATACTGGATTCTGATTGGCTGGCAGGTGTTGATTAAATTTGTTTAACTGCACAGGTAGTTCCAGGTCAGTTTAATCACGTTCTATATTAATGCGCTTCCTATAAACATTGGTAACCATAGTAACATACAGTTACAGTTGAATAGTACTACAGATGAAAATAACCGTCATTTTTAGCGTTCCGGTCAAATATTGCAGCACAAATATTGTTAACATATTTAATATGTGAATGCTGGGAAATGACCATGGCATGAACGGGATAATCAACTTCGCGGAGGCAACCACCCTCCGCTGCGCGTCATTCAAATCATTTAATGCACAGCTAGCCATTGATTATCCCTTACATATGTGACACATGTTCTGCAGTCCAAATATTTTGTTGATGTGTTTTTTCAGCAAATATTTCATTGGAACACTTTTTTGGAATACAGTTTATTAATGTCCTTGAGAGAATGCGAGTGTGTTTGCCCATAATCTTTGTGTGTGTGTGTGTGGGTAATTTTAGTATGTCCTCATTAAGAAGTGGTGGCTGTGCTGGGTCAGGGCTGCTGGCCTCATTTAAAATCTAAATGCTCAACATTTCTCCTTTCTCTCTCCCTTGCTCCCCCTCTCATTCTCATTTAAATTTTTCTTGTCTTATTTCATTTTCCTCCCCGATGTATCCATTCCAATTAACACCGTCTTCATTATCTACCTTGTATCTCTTTCTCTCCTTCTCTGTTTCTGTTATACCATCCTGTTACACATTCTCTCCGTCTCGTTTTTCCTTCTGTCAGTACTGATTTTTACTTGAGTGAAGAATTGTCTTTTTATCTTATAGAGATACTATTCATCTTACAGCCCACAGGGAATCAAACACCTACATGGATTCCGCTCTTTGCCGTGGACTTCTTAATAGGGATATAACAATTTGACACATACTTTTCTGCATTAGCACAACACAGAGTAGACACCTGAATATATAAAAGAAGAAAAACAAATTCTCTTATTAATGGAATAGAATAATTAAAGTGTAAAAAGCAACAAAAGAGGCAACACTAGTGATTTAGCTGAATGCCATTTAGTGCTGCATGTGTTTATGAAAAGTAACTATTTACTGTAAAGGTTTTGACTATCACTGCACAGATGTGTGAATTCTTAAGTGGCATGCAAATGACAGAAATCCAGAGAGATGCAGTGCAGAAGTTTTGAGTTTCTGTAATGGCTGTAGTGGAATGCAAATAAATTTACACTAAGCAAAACAAAATTGTGCACAACATTATCCCTTTTTAAGAGTTTTAGTTCCAGTCTCACAAAGTCAGAACTTGTGTATTAACTTTCCAAGAAGCTAAATGGTATATATTCAGCCTGATCTCGTTTGTGTGAGTAGCTATTTGTATATAAAGATCACAAGATGTACATTTTCATAAGTGCACTGAAATGTACCATATTGACAGCATCATAAAAGTATTAATGCATTTAAACTTTAGAACTGTTTTTGTTCCTTTAAATGATATTCACACTTTTGTTCAAAAATGTGGGGTCAGTTTTTTTTTTTTTTTTTTGTCTTCGAGGTTTTTGAGTCTCATGCTAACCAAGGCTCCATTTCTTTGATTAAATATACAATAAAAACAACAATATTGTGAAATATTATTCAAATTTAATATTACTTTTTTATTTTAGTGAAATTTTCAAAATATATTTTCAGCAGCTATTACTCCAGTTTTCAATGTCACATGATGTTTCAAAAATCAATCGAATATGCTGATTTGGTGCTCAGGAAACATTTCCATTATCATATCTTATTTGTTGAAAACAGTTGTGCTGCTTAATATTTTTGTGGAAACAATGATACCTTTTTAAGATTTTCAATTTAATAAAAACAACAACAATAATAATAATAATAATACTACTAATAATAATAATACTACAAAAAGTGCAGCATTTATATGAATTAGATTTTTTTTGTTACAGTGTAAGTTTTTACCATCACTGCTAAATGAATGTATTTATCTCTTTAAAATCAATCAATCAATCAATCAATCATACTGATGCCAAATGTTTGTATATGCTGTGTCAGAAGTGGTCTTTCTGAGACTAATGCATTTTGTTTGAGCAGACTAGATTGAGTATAAAGTTATTATATGCATTTGTTTTATGTTTGCAGATGAGGCAGATTAATGTTTTCACATCAGTGCTCCTGACAAGTTTGCCTGCACAGATAGCAGACAGTGGCCAAGATGAATCAGACGCTTCGAAAGGTACCATCTCACAACAAGAGAGATGACGAAATTCCATGTTAATCTTCTGATGTACTATTATTGTTGAACATTTTTTTAGAAGGTGTAATGTCATATTTGAGATGTCCAAGTCAATGGGCGTAAACAAGAACATGGAGAGTCAGCAGATAGCTTCATGAAAATCCGTGATCACATTGTCATTAAAATAAAAGACGTGGCACTTCCAGAAAAACTCCAACAGGACCCAGAGTTAATGTTAAACAGAAGCGTCAGTCAAGTGTAACGGAGTGAGACAGTGAAACAGCAGCAGGCTTTGCCGGAGCACTTCTCCACAGACTGAAGAAAAGACTGATGTTGATGCAGTCTCATGCCCAGTGATAGAAGGGGGAAAAAAAACAAAAAAACAATGCATAAACTCATGATGGCACACTTATATAACACTAAATGGGGACATTATCTTATTCAAAATAGATATAAGCGCTACAGTCACAGCTATTCCCACAAAGCTATTTGCTAGTAGGAGGGATGGGCTTCTGATAGCAACAAAGAAACATTTTGGCAAGTAAAGCAAAAGCAGCACATTCAGTCAACCCATCTTCGTAAAAGATTCAGTTCTTAAGCCCCTATTGGGCCATGTATGGAATAGATAAGAGTATAGAGTATTCTGCTGAAGAGAAGTTTTTTTTTTTTTTTCTGAAGTACTAGGCGTATGTACTCAAAAACATGAGTTTTGCTGCTTGTTTAATTTATTAACACAAGCTAAAGCAACATAGTTCTTGAATATCTCATTATGTACAATCCATTTAAATTTGTCAAATGGAAGTTGACCTAATCTGTTTGTGTTGTGACTACATTAATCATTTTTGCTGGCATTTTGCTTCTAGTTCCCAGGATGCTGCATGTGCCTGGATTGGAAGAGTAAATGTTGTTTTAGTAAAGGGAAACATTAGCGTTCAGATGTGTTGTTAAAGTTCAGTTATTCTAGAGGTTCTGCTATGTTGGAGTTTTTGTGGTTGTCATTGTGTTGAAGAGTGAAGCCTTTGTTTAGGTTGTGGGTGGATACGTGATGACGGTGTTGCTTCACTCAGTGAGTAACAGCTTTACTAATGCCAGTGTATATTGCCCTGTCTCTTTATATGTCCTCCTCTTACACATTTAGTTAAAAAATACGGTAACACTTTAGACACTTTAGACATTCTGCTAACAGTAAGTAACATTGCAACAACATCTCAACTAGCAGTCATTAGAGTATTAGTAGACTGTCTGCTTAATAACTTCTAACACTTTATTTTGATGGGTCCACAACATACAACATACTGACTATGAGACACTTTGCAAGTATATGTCAACTTATTCTACTAACCCTAAACCTACCCTAACAGTCTACTCTGAGAGTTAGACATGTAGTTGCAAATCAATGAGAATTAGTTGACATGTAGTTGACGTAGTAAAAAAAGTTACTTATAGTTAGTAGAAAGTGGACTATCGAAATAAAGTGTAACCAAAAATACTTCTATTTAGCATGTGACCATAAGTTGTGCTAGCTGTTTTTTTTTTTTTTTTTTTTAGTCATGATTAAATGGATCAACAAGATTTTTTTTGTTTTTTTTTCAGTTGAAACTCACATAAGTGAAACAAAACTGAGATCTTATTGAATTATGATTATTTTTCTTCAACTCTAACTTCACTGAAGACTGGAGAAATTGTCTGTTAAAAATTCAGCTTTGAATTTTTTTTTTTTTTAAACATATGGAATAATTGTACTGACCCCAAACTTTTGAACAGTAGCCTATTATTACCATTTTTAACTCACAGATTTAAACTATTTTTGAAATTAACAAACAGATGGAATAAAAATGCATGTTTCTTTCTTTCTTTTTCTTTCTTTCTTGCTTTCCTTTCTTTCTTCACACATATAAAATCTTCTCTACACCTGGATCCTTTATTTTATTTATTATTATCCTTTGTTATTTTATTTTATTAATTTCCTAGTATTATGAAAGTTGGAACCCTTACATATTTCTTGGACATGGGAAGTTAAGAGTGTGAGTACAGAATTTGCAAATGTTGTGTCATGCAGTCACAACCATGTGCAGAGTGCAAATTCCACTGGGGGGAAATATAAGGAGGAACTAGAGCTTATAGAACAAATGAAAGTAATTTAAATGATAGAATGGCCAACAGAATGGTGTGCAGGTTAAGCTCAATGGGAATAGAATAGAATATGTTGATCTAACTAAGCTAAGTAAAGCATTGTGCAGAGAGCTGCATACATTGTCATCAATAGCACAATTACTGGCTCAGTGGAATGGAGCAACATTTTAATTTTTTTAATTTTTTTCAAAGTTAGATGCACAGTCCAGCTTCTGGCACATTCTTCTGGCACGCAAGTATGGAGGACGTTTATCACACCATTTGGCTCTGCTCTTACCCTTTGGCATCAGCTCTAGTCTAGAACTCCTCCAGAGATGCATGTCTCAACTCTTAGATGGACTAACAGGGGTGATCTGCCATGCGGGCGATTTGTTAGAGTGTGGAAAGATAAAGCCCAACATGATGAGCAGCTTACAATGGTCCTGTCACGACTTTGGAAAACAAATCAAACTCTAAATACAACATGCTCATTTGTTCTTTCTAAAGATGTAGGCCACAGAAGCAGCATGTTTTAAATATGAAATTATTTTTAGAAATTACTTTGTGCATGAAGTTTTATGTGAGATTTGTTGAGTCAAATTAATCAGAGGCAATGATATTATCCATAGTATCTAGGTAGCCCAAGGTAATGTTGTCGTGCTTAAAAGGGTGCAACCATTTCGCTCATTGACTATTATTTTAGGTGCATCACATAGATGAAGGTGTAATCCAGGCCACTCAAGGATATTTTCTCCAGAGATTATAATAAGTGATAATGGTCCACAATGCTCATAAACTGAGTTTAAGCCTTTTTCTGCAGACTGTATAACCAGTAGCTGTACTTTGTTCAAAGTAATGAGGGTTGTGAAAACAATTAAGGCCATACTGCTGAAGAATCGTGATCCTTACCCAGCACTCTTGGCCTGCAGCTATTACATGGTCCCTCACCAGCTGAAATGTTAATGGTTGGGAAGCTGAAATCTCCAGTACCACAGACGACAGCACAACTTTAGCCACAGTGGCTCAACAGGAGAGTATTAGAGCAAAGAAAAAAAAGAAAAAAAAAGAGAGAGAGAGAAAAAAAAAAAGGACAGCTGAACTTTAGCAGGAGATTCTGTGGCTGTTGTTTCAAGACAGTGTATTTAACAATCTGTGTGTTTAACATTTAAGATTGATCCCTAGAGAATGTAAAATGTAGTTACATTTTCTAACAGGAAGATTTGAGCATGTGTAAAAATGTATGTACAACACACTCTTGGTCATTTATTTATTATTACAGCGGCTCACCATATGCTTCATTGATGTTCTGAATGATGGCTGTTTACATTGCATACATACGTATGCTGTATAATAAATTATTGTAGGGCAAGTAGTTAATAAAAATGTATGTAGCTGAACAGAAATGTATGCTTTGCAGGTACACCTATTTAGAATTGAATTAAGATTTGGGGATGATTTTTTAAAAAGTCTCTCATGTTCACCAAGGCTTGATCAAAAGTCCAGCAAAACAGTATTGCTGTGAAATATGACAATTTATTTTACCTCTGTTTTAATATTTTCAAATATAATTTATTCATTTGATTTCAAAGCTGAATTTTCTTCAGTAATATATATATATATATATATATTTTTTTTTTTCAGGAGTCTTTGACTACACATGTAAAAAAACAAAAACAAAAAAAAAACAGCATTTATTTGAAATGGGGATCTTTTGTAACATTAAAAATGAATTTGCAGTCACTTTTGATAAATTTAATGTATCCTTGCTGAATAAAAAGTATTTATTTCTTTAAAAACTTCACTGAACCCAAACATTTGAAGTGTAGTGTATATGAAAATATTTGGCATATACTTCAAAATATTTTAATAAGAAGTATATACAAGGTTGTAGAGTGTATATATATTAAATATAAGCATTCATGAAAATATCATTCAGTATATGCCAGACTAAATTAATTTCCCCAGAATTCTCTAATTTAATCCATACACTATACGTATAAAAATAGTCTGATGTCTATACCAGGCATCCTCAAATCTGTCTCACTCCTGCAAAGTTTAGCTCTAACCCTAATCAAACACACCTGAGCATGCTAATCAGAGTCTTCAAGATCATTAGAAAATCACAGGTAGGTGAGTTTGATCAGGGTTGGAGCTAAACTCTGCAGCAGATTGGCCCTCCAGGGAAAGATTTGAGGAACCCTGGTCTATACCGAAATAGGCACATTTAGTACAATTTCTGATATTGTTATGTTTTGTCACAAAACGTGTTGGACTAATGAAATTACTGTCCGGCTTTGTTAAATTTCTTTGAACTGTAAATCCAGAAATTCTTATTCCTGTCATTCCGATCCGTATCAACATTCTGTGGCCTATTCAATTCAAATTCCAGCTCATGAATTGACAAGGCAGCCAATTATTAAATTCTGAATTTTTACCAACTCTGATACCTTGACTGCACTAAGTAACTGTGAATAAAATGATGTGGCAAGGGCATACATTTTAATGCGAAAGCTCCGTTTATCGAACAAAATCCACTGACAGCATTAATGCAACTAACAGGGCAAACTGTTCATAATTCGTGAAATAGCTTGGGCCAAAGATTCTCCTTTTCCCATGTTAGAAACATTTGAGAGGTAGAAGCACAACAACTTCTGCTAATGGAACAGCAGCTAGCCCTGGGATTATATGTCCTTGGAGAGATGCATGCACAAGGCTGCACATCCCACAGTGCAACAGTCACACCGTTAATTAGCCAAATTAGTCAGAGGAAATCAAACTCTGTGTTGACACACACACATTGCCATGACAACGGCATGCAGGAAGTGAGGAAAGAAAGCTGGAGCATCAGGTTTCGGCACACAGACGAACATACGGTGACACACATATAAACACACACACACACACGCACTCTGCTGTCCATCCCTCAACAGCTGAAAGTTGATTAAAAATTATTATATCTATACTTGTCCTATAAATAATTCATAGGTGCATAATTACTGCAGGTTTAGAAAGGGAGAAATGATTTAATTTAGCCACAGGGTGTGAGTCTCACAATTAGAGCTGGATAAATGAAGATGATCTGATTACAGTGACAGTACTGACCCTCACGCAAAACGACAGGGAAGGAGAGAAAGTGAGAGGGAGATAGAGAAACACTAGCCATCAAAAAATAAATAATAATAGCTATAATAAACCTTGACATTGAACAATCGTGAAAGTCCCATACACACACCTTGCTTACTGACATAATGGCTGGCATACTTAATATATGGTAATTAGGAAAAGCCTCATCTGCATAGGAATGTTTTTTTGAAGTAGCCATCTGTGTGAAAATTAAGAATTCCAGTTGGAAAAAGTGATTGGAAAGTCATAAGTTTAAAAGCATTTATAATTTGACGGTTCAAGGGCTGACTGTACATTTGAGGAATTGCGGGTCAGGTTATGAATTAACACAGAGGAATGTGATTACTTTTAAAGTACTCAAATTTGTGTGAAAAAATAAATCATAAATCACTTTCAGCAGTTTGAAATATTTACTATACTGATGTCAGGCCTTCTCTATAACATCATTCATTGTCTGTCATTTTTAAAGGCAGTATTTGCTACTAGTCAGATAATACTTCCAGAAGAGAGACTCATTTACAGCTTATAAAACAGGTCAAAAAGCTACTAAGATAAAGTCTAAGTTAAGTCCTTGTTTTAAAACGTTTCCACGATTCCTCACCATCTTGGTTTTTAGGTTCATATTTCATGGTTCTTTTTTAAGTGTCCTGGGCCATAATCTGAATGGAAAAGGCTTTTCATCAGGGTCTAAATTCAGAGTAATCACTGGTATGAGATAGATGCCATTATGCTAATGATAGACTGCCGCCCTACTTCAATGAAGAAATTAAAGTCCTCACCTTTCTAAGCAGCAGAATATCTTTGGGCATGTGAAGCGCATTATACGACATACTGCCTTTACAGTCTCCTTTCCGCTGTTAGTGTATTTTGGGAAGAGTTCTACAGCTCTAAAAGTACTGGGAAGTCACAGGTGTTGTGAGGTTAAAAATGGATATATTTTTAGCCTTGAGTGTGTGAGATGAAGGGCAGAGAGAAGGGGAATGTTTGAAAGAAGCTACGCTAATTGAAACAGAAGAGGCGCAAAGTAACCTGCAGTGCTTGAGGGTTGTTATTGTTGTCAGTATGAAGCGCAAAACTTCCAATGTTGCTAAAATGAACAGTGTTGGGCTAGTTACTCAAAGAATGTAATATATTACTCATTACTAGTTACTCCTTTCAAAAGTAATATTGTTACTTTACTTATTACTTTCTGGCAACAGTAATTAGTTACACTACTAGTTACATTACTTTTTATTCATGCCCCACAGAAGTTGTATCTGGGTATCTTCCAGATAAAATTCTTCAAGAATGTTACTAACAACGTATTTCTGCCTCATCATTTAACTAAAATCCACATTGGATCACAGTCAGAAGTTATTACAAACACTCAATAGTGATTGATATTAGCATTCAAGTAGAAGTGTTGTATTAATCTCATTAATTGTCATGTGTAGCTTGAAGTAATTTTCAGTTACCCATATGCGATTAAATTCCGTTATGTATTTTATTAAATCACATGAGTTTGTAAGAAACTGTTTAATTTTCCAAAAATATTTTTTAATTATATTAATATAATGTACCACATGCTGATCAGAGGGATGCAATGCCAGAGTAAAGTAAAGCCACAACTTGCACAACAGATCTTTTTTTCCTGACAAAAATCAATTTAATGCAATATTTCTATCTGCTGAATGTAAGCTTTTCCATATTCCAAGCTTGCCTGCTGCACTGGGGACATCACATGCATGTGCAAGCCATGAACATTCTGAAAATAAATCTAGGAATTATTTGATTGTTAGATTTTAAATCAGCGGGGTTGAGGCATCAAAAGTAACTAAATAACTAAGCTGTTTTATGGAAAGTAACTAATATTATTACTGAAATCTTATTAATAATTAGTTACACTACTAGTTACTGCAAAAAGTAATATTATTACAGTAACTAAATTACTAGTAACTAGTTACTGCCCAACACTGAAAATGAATGACACTTTTGTGGCACAGTACGTCAAGGAGACACCGCTCTTCAGAGTGTTTGTGGCCCTTTTCATACATTCATACACACACACGTTTGTTTTTGTGAAAAGTGGGGACATCCCATAGGCATAATGGTTTTTATACTGTACAAACTGTTGCCCTACACAACCCTTCACCCAACTCTACCCCTTACATGAAACTTTGTGCTATTTCAGATTTTCAATACGCTCCATTCTGTGTGATTTAGAAGCGTTTTGAAAAGTGGGGACATGGGGTAATGTCCTGAAAAGTCACCCTCTCCTTGTAATACCTGTCATACCCTTGTCATTATACAAATTTATGTCCTCATTTTTCACAAAAACGCGCACATATATATAATATATATATAAAATATTTTTCAAGAAACTGTGAAAGCAGAAGCAATCCAAATGTTGGTTTAAAGCTATTCAAAATTTCCAGAAATGAAAGAAAAATATTTGTTTGACATTTTTTCTACATGAAAGGTTAAAAGATAGGGTTAAGTGCAGTCAACATTATAATTTGCGTACAAATGATTTTTGTTGTTTAAAAATTATGAGAATGTTTACTTGTCTTCCTAGGACACTATAGAAATGGTTTGACATGTTTTAAGAAATGTAGTGCTGGGGGTAAATCATGCAGTAAGTTTTTTTTATTTTTTACATTTAGCGAATAATTCAGTTTTGGTTTTAATTGTTGAGAAGTTCAAAATAAAATTTAAAAAATTTAAAAGAAGAATGGGATCCCAAATTGTACCTTATTCTTTGAAAGTTCCAAGTGTGTTGCATGTAGAGTCATATTGTTGAATTCTTTCTAAACATGTACAGTTTATCCAAGTTTAAAAATCACAGAATCTAACTTTATGAAGTATTTAGTGACATATGCCAAGTATGCCAGTAGGTAGATGTGCTGTTATTTTACACACTCATGCTGTGCCACCTCAGACTTCCTATTCTGTCTATTCCAGCATAAACAGTGAGGGAGCCGTTGCTAGATTCATTATCGCACAAACCTATCTTAGAGTATGGCTTATGTGAGAAACACTGACATCTGGCATATCCAAACAATGTGTGACACATAAACTCATTTAGAGGATCCAACTGTTTTCTGTTCAGATGGTTCGTTACCAAATGCTCAGGAAAGCTCACACACAAATGACGGCAAACTGTGCTGGGAACACACACAGACGCATGGGGCCGACAAACTTTATGCGTCAACTGTGTTTAGCCTTTGAAATATGTTCGCGAACACACATAAAGATTTGTTTGATGTTCTATCCAGAATCAGTGAAGGTTTGTAGTCTTAAATCATGACTTTATGTGTGCATGTGAGTGAGAGAGAAAGAACTACTGTAATATGAAGTACAGCTCAGTTGTGCCAATTAATTCCTACCACGGCACTGAGACTCCATGCTGAGCTCTCATAACTCCCTGATTAAAGCTACTTCATTTAATCATTTTATTTTGCTGGCAGTTCTATCAGAAACAAGTATTCTTTCACAGTGGTATAGCATGTGTTTTATCAACCCCTACGTCCAAATGCTATTGATGAATGTGTCTCTTTACCACATGTAGATAACATTATCAGGCACATGCACACACAGAGAGGTTTGATTAAAGTTAAGCAGCCTCTATCTCCATCAAGCATGACCTTTCACTTGAGGGAGATGCCACTAAAGAGGAAAGATTTTTGCTATCGGAGACTAATTTATGTAGAGGATGACAAATTGTGTAAAATGTGTAATTTTGCATTGAGCAAAACTAGCAGTTTTTAACTGTTTGGTGTATTTACACCTGACATTATTTATTTGATCTATCTGATCATAGCATTTGATCAAGCATACACAGCTAAATTGCAGGTCAAAACAGTGGTTAATCAGTTCCAAAAAGAAATACAAAACCTGTGCAAATTGAAATATATCAAGCCGAAAAAGATTGAATGCATTATTATTTGGCAATAAAATAACAAGAAAAATTATAATACATTTTCAGTTTTTTTTTTTTCTTTTCAAGTGTAACAAGTAAACAAAAATAGAACAGTGCAAACAACATTAAATTGTTTTGCAAAGTTGCTATACCCTGTGTGAGCAAAGTCAGTAGGTTTTACAACAATGTGGCAATATCAACCAGAATTTACTGGAATAAGAAAAACTTTCTGGTTCAAAAGGACCTAAAACAAAACTAAACATTTTCAAGCTTATTAAATATAAAATTTCTACCCATTTATCATGTCAGCCAGTATATTGCCCACCCCCAGCGACCACATTGCATTTGATGTGTAAACACTCATTTGGTTGTACTTACCGCTATAACAAGAGTTTCAGCTTTGCCGGTTAAGTGCAGCTTTACATAATAATTTAAAATGTTACAAATGTAGGTTGTCTATATGGTAACATTCCCATCATGTTATTCTCAAAATTACCTCAGAAGTCATTTCTCGACAGACTCCTGTTTTCCAGGCCAAACATTTCTAACTGAGTGCCACCATTTCAGTTTCGCATGTCTATGAAGATGTGAAAATGTAATGTAAAACGGCCAGTCAACACCGTCAGTCGTGACCAAAGTCTTATCTCAAATGTACATCATACAGTCTGAGATAAAAGGCGAATGATATCACACAGTCTGTCTTGGCTTTTACCCAAGATATCATCTGGCAAGCAACATTCGTAAAGAAAAACTACACTCTGCTTTTTTTTTCTTTTTTTGCAGAAGATCAGGAGAGTCAAGCCAACAAAAACACATGCACACTTATCACATTATGTCTATAACCTTTCCTCCCTTTAGCACATGCAGTATTAGCTGTGCTTTGAGGTGTAAAAGGCAGAATAAATCTAAATAAATATGTTCTCTCTTACACTCTGTCTGTCTCTCCCTTTCTTTCTCTGTCTCTATAGAAGCAAGTGAAGGCTGCGATAAATCAAGAACAAATTTAATCAACTACTCAGCGCTTCAGGGGGTGGAAGCGTGGTGTTGACTCGGCGGTGCTATTTGTTCTATTGTAGCAAAGCGCAGTCAAATGTCATGTTTCTAGAGCAGAGTGTGGAAAAATGTGCAGCCGCATGTGTGAACGCTCCTCACATGCGCCGCTGATGGGAGATGGCAGGAAAGACTGTAGCAGTCGAAGGCGATGAGAGTCGAACGCACTGCTGCTTTAATAGTCGAAAGCTCAATGATCTGCGAATGCAAAGACACAAGCGCTACAAATGCGTGCATGCGTGGATCAAGGCACGGATGCGTGGATCAAAGCACGGACACGTGGAAACATGATGGGCTTGAGGCGTGATACACACAAACACACACAGACGTGCACCATCCAAAGAGCAGACCCTCTATCTAATGTCCATTAAGAGATGGTGGTTAAAGTCTCAGGTTCATTCTATTTTTCCCAGGGCTATGTTCATATCAGCTCCAGGCCGCAGGTTATTCTCTAAATTCTAAATGTCTCCCTGAGCTGAATCAGGGGACTCTGCACTTCTTTCCGTTTTTCTCGCTGTGCTGAAAAAAGAAAATGCCACTGAGAAAGCCAATATGGGCTTATCAGCCCTATCAGCAGAAAATGAATTTGAACTCAGGGTGCCGATGATGGTACTGAGATAATGCATGATGGGTAAGGAACATTGTTGGGGGAAAAATGTGTATTATTATATATATTTTGTCTCTGTGTGTCTATGTGTGTATCTATACATGCCATACACACAAGAAGTTTGAGGGATCCAAACAATGTCATTTCTGTAAAAGGAAAAGGACAACCAAACGATATCAACCATATTAAAAGTTTTAGCCGATTCTGTAAGAACATTTAATTTTTTACTAAATTTTAAACCCAAATGCCTCTTATCTGGAAGTTGATACTGAAGAAAAATCAAGTCACCTTTATTTCTATAGCGCTTTATACAATATACAGGTGCATCTCAATAAATTAGAATGTTGTGGAAGAGTTCATTTATTTCAGTAATTCAACTCAAATTGTGAAACTCTTGTATTAAATAAATTCAATGCACACAGACTGAAGTAGTTTAAGCCTTTGGTTCTTTTAATTGTGATGATTTTGGCTCACATTTAACAAAAACCCACCAATTCACTATCTCAACAAATTAGAATATGGTGACATGCCAATCAGCTAATCAACTCAAAACACCTGCAAAGGTTTCCTGAGCCTTCAAAATGGTCTCTCAGTTTGGTTCACTAGGCTACACAATCATGGGGAAGACTGCTGATCTGACAGTTGTCCAGAAGACAATCATTGACACCCTTCACAAGGAGGGTAAGCCACAAACATTCATTGCCAAAGAAGCTGGCTGTTCACAGAGTGCTGTATCCAAGCATGAACCGCAGCCTTATGAGGATTGTCAAGCAAAATTGATTCAAGAATTTGGGTGAACTTCACAAGGAATGAACTGACGCTGGGGTCAAGGCATCAATCCAAGAAGGCGGCGCGATCAGACGCAGCGGCTGCTCCAGGTCCCAAAGACGGTGCTTTTTTGTCTTTTAATGTCGTCTGTTCGTCTCCAAATAGTGTAAATTTACCGCTAGTTCATAAGGAAATCACTCCTAAACTCAAATATGTTCCGGTTCACAAACAGATCAAGGTATGGCCAGACAATGCCACCTCAGCACTGCAGGACTGCTTCCAGGACACAGACTGGAACATGTTTAAAGAGGCGGCCACCTACAACAACCATACAGACCTGCAGGAGTACACTGAAACTGTGACTGCTTACATCCAAAAGTGCACTGATGATGTGACAGTCACCAAGACCATCACCACACGCGCCAACCAGAAGCCATGGATGACAGCAGAGGTTCGTGGGCTGCTAAAGACCAGAGATGAAGCATTCAGATCAGGAGATAAAGCAGCCCTCAAAACAGCAAGAGCCAATCTGTCCCGCAGCATCAAAAATGCAAAACGGTCATATGCTCAAAAAATCAACAATCACTTCACAGACAGCAGTGACACACGGAGCCTGTGGCAAGCTATTCAGACCATCACAGACTACAAGCCCCCGCCACAGGCCTGTGATGACGACACATCCCTCCCAGATACACTCAACCACTTTTACTCACGGTTTGAAATGCAGAATGACACACCTGCACAAAACTGCCCACACCTCCCAACGACCAGGCGCTCTGTCTGTCTCCAGCCGACGTAAGGAAGTCCCTATCTAGGATCAACCCACGCAAGGCTGCGGGTCCCGACAACATACCTGGCCGTGTACTGAAAGACTGTGCTGCACAGCTGACAGATGTCCTAACAGATATCTTCAACACCTCGCTGAGCCAGGCAGTCGTCCCCACATGTCTCAAATCCACAACAATCATACCGGTACCAAAGAAATCACCTGTGTCCTGTCTAAATGACTACCGTCCCATAGCACTGACTCAATCATAATGAAGTGCTTTGAGAGGTTAGTCATGCACAACATCAAAACCAGCCTCCCCAACACACTCGATCCGCTCCAGTTTGCATACCGTCCGAACCGCTCACGGACGATGCAATTTCCTCCACTCTCCACCTGGCTCTTACCCACCTAGAAAATAAAGACTCCTACGTTAGAATGCTGTTCATTGACTTCAGCTCAGCATTCAACACAATAATCCCACAACAGCTCATAAATAAACTCAACCTGCTGGGCCTTAACAATTCCCTCTGCAATTGGATCCTGGACTTTCTAACCGGAAGACCTCAGTCAGTCCGTGTCGGCCACAACACCTCGAGCACTACCACACTGAACACAGGTGCCCCACAAGGCTGTGTGCTCAGCCCGCTGATCTTCACGCTGCTGACCCACGACTGCACTGCCAAGTCCAGCTCCAACCACATCATCAAGTTCGCTGATGACACAACAGTGGTAGGCCTCATCAGCAACAACGATGAAACGCACTACAGAGAGGAAGTGGCACAGCTGGCTGAATGGTGTGGCACTAACAACCTGTCCTCAATGTGAGTAAGACAAAGGAGGTTGTGATGGACTTCAGGAGAAACTCCGGTGATCACCCCCACTGACCATCGACAGCTCGCCTGTGGAGAGAGTCAGCAGCACTAAATTCCTGGGGTGCACATCACAGAGGATCTCACCTGGTCCACCAACACCATGTCACTCTCCAAGAAGGCACAACAGCGCCTACACTTCCTCCGCCGGCTGAAAAGAGCAAGTCTCCTCCACCCATCCTCACCACTTTCTACAGGGGCACCATTGAGAGTGTGCTGACCAGCTGCATCACTGTCTGGTACGGAACTGTACTGCAGCAGACCGCAAGACCCTACAACGGACAGTGAACACCGCTGCAAGGATCATCGGTGCCCCTCTCCTCCATCCTGGATATTTTCCTCACACGATGCTCCAGCAAAGCCAATAGTATCGTGAAGGACTCCACACACCCTCCCACAGTCTCTTCCAGCTCCTACCATCAGGAAGACGGTACCGGAGCATCAGAGCCCGCTCTGCCAGACTGCTCAACAGCTTTTCCCCAGGCTGTGAGAGCCCTGAACTCAAATCACCCCGCCTCTCTGAACCCCCATACAAACCCCTACCTCCTGTAACATGTAACGTGCAATTCAAGTGTGCTACACACAGGTGAGTGGGCCTGTACAAACCACCTGTAGTAGCACACCTCCTCCTCTATGCGCACTAGTCACTTTCCACACACATTGCTGTGTGTACACAAATCCCACAAAAGAACTCAGTAATATATGTATGTTTACATGCTCATGCACTACAAATCATCCTGCACTGTTCCCCAGCCAGCTGCTTGAACTCAATGTTTCTCCTTGCACATGTACAGTACTTATCTGAAGCATTCGTATAGTTTGTATAGTTTGTATTTTTTAGTTTGTATAGGTACTTTTTTATAGATAGTATATTTATATTTATAGTCAAAATCTATCAGTAGGATAGTTGTGTATAGGTTTATATTGTCTTACTCCATTGTTGTATGCCTGTATTTATGTAGCACCGTGGTCCTGTGAGGCACGACATTTCGTTCCACTGTATGCCCCCGCATGTAGCGGAATGACAATAAAGCTCAACTTGACTTGCCTTGACTTGATCAAGAGCCACCACACACAGACGTGTCAAGGAATTTGGCTACAGTTGACATATTCCTTTTGTTAAGCCACTCTCAAAGCACAAACAACGTCAGAGGCGTCTTACCTGGGCTAAGGAGAAGAAGAACTGGACTGTTGTCCAGTGGTCCAAAGTCCTCTTTTCAGATGAGAGCAAGTTTTGTATTTCATTTGGAAACCAAGGTCCTAGAGTCTGGAGGAAGGGTGGAGAAGCTCATAGCCCAAGTTGCTTGAAGTCCAGTGTTAAGTTTCCACAGTCTGTGATGATTTGGGGTGCAATGTCATCTGCTGGTGTTGGTCCATTGGGTTTTTTGAAAACCAAAGTCACTGCACCCGTTTACCAAGACATTTTGGAGCACTTCATGCTTCCTTCTGCTGACCAGCTTTTTAAAGATGCTGATTTCATTTTTCCTGCAGGATTTGGCACCTGCCCACACTGCCAAAAGCACCAAAAGTTGGTTAAATGACCATGGTGTTGGTGTGCTTGACTGGCCAGCAAACTTACCAGACCTGAACCCCATCTAGAAAATCTATGGGGGTATTGTCAAGAGGAAAATGAGAAACAAAGATACCAAAAAATGCAGATGAGCTGAAGGCCACTGTCAAAGAAACCTGGGCTTCCATACCACCTCAGCAGTGCCACAAACTGATCACCTCCATGCCACGCCGAATTGAGGCAGTAATTAAAGCAAAAGGAGCCCCTACCAAGTATTGAGTACATATACAGTAAATGAACATACTTTCCAGAAGGCCAACAATTCACTAAAAATGTTTTTTTATTGGTCTTATGAAGTATTCTAATTTGTTGAGATGTGAGTTTTGAGTTTTTTTTTTTAAATTTTTGTTAAATGTGAGCCAAAATCATCACAATTAAAAGAACCAAAGACTTAAACTACTTCAATCTGTGTGCATTGAATTTGTTTAATACACAAGTTTCACAATTTGAGTTGAATTACTGAAATAAATTAACTTTTCCACAACATTCTAATTTATTGAGATGCACCTGTACATTGAGTCAAAGCAGCTCTATCACAGGAAAATGGCTAAATCAATTATGGAAGCTCAACTATGCACACAATTCAGATTCTGCAGCTCTAAAAAAAAAAATTCATTATTTAGTTCAGCTCAGTGTTGAATACCAGTGTGAAATTCATCAACCCTCTACTGCATGCAAAAAATAAAAAAAAATATTCCATATCATTTTATGGTCTATTTGGGAACATTTTATTGATAAAGCATTTTTTGACCACCCCTCACCCCCATTCCAAAATATGTTTTCATTGCCTCTCCATTCTCCATTCACATATCATAAGACAATGTTCAGAGAGCAATTCAAAATCACAAATCTGTCAAAAAATGTCAAGAAATCATTAAATGAAAAGGGAAAAACACTTGAAACACATTGATATATTGCATTTGATACAGATGTAGGTTTGTGTCGTGGTGCGAGGCTGGAAATCTCCAGTCCTGGAGGGCCACTTTCCTGCAGAGTTTAGCTCCAACCCTAATTAAACGCACCTGCCTGTAGCTTTCTAGTGATCTTAAAATACATTTATTAGCTTGTTCTGATGTGTTTGATTAGGGTTGGAGCTAACTCTGCAGGACAGTTTCCCAGCCCCGATGTAGTGTGTCGTGTCATATCATGTACTTCATGGAATGAGATTTTACTCCGTGTTGAACTTCAAGAAGCACTTCTTCTCTGCTGTGAAACAGAGGTGCACATTACACTTTTTGCACATCACTTTGGGTGTTCCTTTGCACCCAGGAACCTTGCATCTTCCCTTTTTGTCACACATAATGGGGAATCTTGGTTAGGGATGGGAGTTGTGGACCCCTGCTTCCTTACCCCTTATTGTGCAATGTTGCCGTGAGGCCACAAAAAGAAAAACAGAATTTCTGCACATGCTAAATAAAAATTAAAAATCATAAACCTGACAAAAGTTTTCTCTACACCTTCACACACACATACACACACACACACATATATATATATATATATATGACAGATCATGACATTTAAAATGACATGATCTGTACATAAAAAGTATATATATATATATATATATATATATATACACTTTTTTTATGTACAGATCATGTCATTTTAAATAAGATTACTAAAGCAAATAATCTTGCCTTCTTCTCATACCATTTGTTCCTGTGACCATGTGTCAGAACAGGACGTCCCACCTTCAAATGGTGCTTGATAGTGACTCACACACCTTATTGGACTGTTCTTTGATACTTTTCAAACATTTTAGTTGGTTGCAATCATTTAAAAAAATATGCACTTAACATAGGGCATAATAAAAACTTTCTGTTGCCTGAGGGCAACGCTATGCAGTAGAGGGTTAAATTGAAAACAAGTTCAATTCAGCTATTAGCAGTTCTACAAAAGGCAGCAATGTTGTTATTCAGTTTGAGTCAATTCAGTATTAATTATAGTTTAATACCAGTTTTGATGTTGCAAGATGTGATTCAGCTGTAAAGCAGCTCTACATAAGACAATACTGCCATCATTCAGCTAAATTTAATTCATTTTGATTATATCATTCAAGAACAGTGCAGTGTAAGCAAGAACAGTGGCAAGGAACACAGAGAACAAGGAACCCAAACTGCTCAGGAAACCTTAGCAAATGAACATGGTGTGATTTTGATTGACAGCATTACATGGGAAAGGATGAGTTATGGGGAAAAAAAGCTTCAGAACACTTAGAATCCGACATTGCATGAAGTACTTTTGTGATGCCTTTATGGTTATTTTGTGTTCTTTTTGAATCGTGGAAGCTCCAGTTCCTCTTCATTATAATTCCACATTTGAAAATGTTTATTTGACATTTAATTTGATTTGTTGGAGGATGATTCAGACTTAATGGTAACATTTATATGTAATATTTATTATTATTTTTAAAGCAAGGACTGTGTTACGTATATGAAATATCAGTTTGGTATCCCAAGCCAACAGCATGAAATTGCAGTGAACTCGCTGGCAGTGCTTGTCTTCACTGCACACACGCAGCTTTCACACGCGTATAATTTTTGGATGAGGTCAAGGTCATCTCCCAGTCTCTGTGCAAAACCTACAATTAAATTCCATCTGCCTTTGACAACTTTGTCCCTCGGTATGGCTTAATTTCTTCAGTTGCTAATATTGAAATGTGTGCTGTGAGTCTGGGCCCGCTGAAAGTGTGCTTCATGCATTAATAAGTCTCTCACTGAGCGGCATCTTTGTTGTTTAAGCTCCTTCCATCCTACATGAAAGGGCATATTTAACTTCACATCTTACTCAACCTTTCAATAGAAGAGTGATGGGAATTTCGGAATCATTATTTCAACTGGTTACACATTCTGAATCAATACCAAGAACAAAGCTTAGTCTGACAAGATAGTTGTATAATGGAGCACTTGTGTAAGGTTGATGTACGATTCTATCGCTGAAAAGACCAGTGAGGCGCGAGCGCAGAGGTGTTACCGCCTGCCGAGTAATGCTGGGTTAGTGGATTGTTTGTGTTCCAGTTTGAGTGTCTGTGATTAACAGCTATTGGAGTTAACGAGTAAACCACTTTGGTCTTGTTTTTGGGGAAGTTTCAGAGAGTGGCCATTAGAATTTTCAGATAAACACAGATACATGCTAGCTGTATTTTAGATGCTGAAATCTAAACTTTTTAAATCTAAACATTTCCAGCCATGGCCAAAAATATTGGCACCCTTTCAATTCTGTCAGAAATTGCAACCCTTCTCTCAGAAAATGTTTGCAGTTGCAAATGTTTTCATGCCCGCATGTTTATTTATTTTTTGTCTGCATTGGAACAACACAAAAAAAAACTGAGAAGAAAAGTCAAATCTGATACAATTCCACACAGAACCCAAAAAATACACTGGACAAAATTATTGGCACCCTTAACTTAAGCCTCGTTCAGACTGTCAGCCCAAATCCGATTTTGTGCATATCCGGATGGAATCGGATTTAAATAACTGACTGTCCACACAGTATATCGCAACTGTTCATATCCGATTTGTGTGTCCATAAGCGCTCTTTCGTTTTTACTGAATGTGCATTGGTTTCTATGGTAATGCCGTTGCGTTGTTATGACTACTCTAAAAACAACAGTAACAACAATACAGTTTGCAATACAGATGTTGTCTTATCGTCGCGGTTGCGCTGTACTATTATTTTGTCGTGTGAGGCAGCGGCAGAAACGCAGGAAGCTTGAATGTGTGGCTTTATTCCGTGATGCTGTCTCCACTACTTTCCTTTTTTATAAATTTTTTTTGGTCTCCGCTACTTTCAAAACACAAAGAGGTATGTACTAGCAGTATATTATTTTTTACCACTTGACTTGCACTTCGCAACGACACAAGCTTGTTTCTGCAAAGATGTTCAGCATGTTTTCTGCAAAAAACATCTGATGTATTTACATTTTACGTGGCGTGAGGACGTGAAAAAGCTACGCTAAATCCGATCTGACCGTTCAGACTGAAACGGATTTCCAGAAATGCGATTTGAATAGGATTCCAAACCACATACGAATGTAGCTTGAAACGGATTTACACAAATCGGATTTCATGTAGTTTGTTGCCATTCAGACTATTTAAATATGATCGGATTTCAATCAGATTTGCACAAACATCGGATTTGGGCTGACAGTCTGAACGAGGCAATATTTGGTAGCACCCCCTTTGGAAAAAAAATTACTGAAATCAATCACTTCCTGTAAACATGAATGAGTTTCTTACACCTCTCTACAGGAATTTTGGACCACTCTTTTTTTGCAAACTGTTCCAGGTCATTCAGATTTGAAGGATGCCTTCTCCCAACTGCTGTTTTGAGATCTCTCCACAGGTGTTCTATGGGATTCAGATCTGGACTCGTTGCTGGCCATTTCAGGACTCTCCAGCACTTTGTAACCATTTACTGTAAAAAAGAAATCATCAAAAAAAAAAAAACGCAGCTTTAGCTGCCAGTCATTTGACCGTTTTTTTTTTTTTTACAGTTTAAAACCCTTATTTTACAGATTTTTCCTTGTTTCAATTATGATATTTTACTTTAATTTTATGGTTTTTGCTTGGCAGCTATAGCTGCCAGTCATTTGACTGTTTTTTTATAGTGTAAAACCCTTATTTTACATATTTTTCCTGGATTATTGCAATGAAAGCACTAAATGTTCTACAGAGAAACACTGTTATTTTACCAATTATTACAATCAAAAGCCTTCAATAAACTGTCAAAGCATGCTCAAGATGTAAAATTCTGTTTTATTTAGAAGACAAAATACAAAGTCTGTACAGATGCCATAAGAAATTAAAATTTTACATTTTATTTTTTTTTTTTAAAGAAATACAGCACAATTACATTTAAAATACTGTACTGATGAAGAACATAGAACAGTTTCATAAAAATGTTGAATTAAATATATTCAACTTAAAGGACAAGTTCACTTTCAGAATAAATATTTCTTGATAATTTACTCACCCCCATGTAATCCAAGATGTTCATGTCTTTCTTTACTCAGTCAAAAATAAATTAAAGTTTTTGAGAAATTAAAGAATTTTTCTCCGTATAGTGAACTTCAGTGGGAGTCAACTGGAATGTTTTCCTCAAAAACATTAATTTCTTTTTCGACAGAAAAAAGAAAGACATGAACACCTTGGATGACATGGGGGTGAATAAATTATCAGCAAATCTTTATTCTGGAATTGAACTAGTCCTTTTAAACTGAAAAAAAAAAAAAAATCATTTTATATATATATATATATATATACACACACACAAGATTGTCAAGCAATTTTATTATTCAGATGTAAAATAACATTATCAATGAATTCTTCATAAACATTTCTTCAGAGCCCCCAGGAGGAATTGAATGGCTAAAAATTGCATTTCTATCTTATCAGTTAGGATTACTCATGATGAGGACTTACATAACATAAGTTTTATATTAATCCACAATAGTCTACTGACTCCTGTGGGCTCCATATACAGTGGTGTCCAAGATTAGTATTTTCAGCAGCTAAAAAATGGTTTTAAGCCAGTTATTTCTATCTTTTGCTGTAGTGTGTCTGTAGGAAATATCAGTTTACATTTCCAAACATTCATTTTGCCATTAATTGTAATAATCCAGTGAGATTTTTGTTTGCACAAGGAGTCTGACGACAGCCAGTGCTCCACACAGAGATCTGATCTGATCATCATCAGTCTGTCTGGAACGACGTGAAGAAACAGAACAAACTGAGACAGACTAAATCCAGAAGAACTGTGGCAACGTCTCCAAGACGCTTCAAGAAACCTATCTGAAAAGTTACCTGAAAAACTAACCACAAGTGCACCTAGAGGAAAAGCTGCTTTAAACGCAAAGGATGGTCACACTAAATGTTGATTTAATTTAGTTAATAGAAGTTCATTGATAAAGAAAATTTATTTATGGCATTATTTTTGACAACATCCTCATTTAACAGAATTTTTACACAAGTGCCTAAAACTTTTAGCTTTGCAGGTAGGTTTCTTGAAGCTTCTTGGAGACGCTGCCACAGTTCTTCTGGATTTAGACGATGAGATCAGATCTCTGTGTGGAGCACTGGCTGTTGTCAGACTCCTTGTGCAAACAAAAATATCACTGGATTATTACAATTAATGGCAAAATGAATGCTTGGAAATGTAAACTGATATTTCCTACTGACACTATACAGCAAAATATATAAATAACTGACTTAAAACCATTTTTTTTAACTGGTATAAAATAAATACTAGTGTTCTAATAATTTTGGGCACCACTGTAGCTCTGATAATATATGTAGACAAACATGTATTTTAATTCTGAATTCTATCTATGTTAGTGTAATAAGTAAAACCAAAACATACAACAAAAGGTCCATGGCCAGAAGTGAGACACAGCAGATAAAGAGCAGTCCTCCTCCAAATTGCCAGTAATCAGCTGGAATAGCTGGGGGAAAAGAGAAAGAGAAAGAGAAAGAGAAAGAGAAAGAAAAAGAAAAAAAAGATTATGTCAGAAGACATCTGTTTTGTCTGGTATTAAAACAAATTAAAAACATGGAAGAAAAATACTGTGAAAATTCATTTAAAAATAGATTTATATAATATGTATTAATGTTAGACATCAATACTCACTTCCTCTGAAGATCATGTGGTATAGAAGATTTTCATTTACAAAACTTCTGGATCATGAGGGGGCGCGCACACACACACACACACACACACACACACAAGGCCCTTTCGCACTGCAGGAACCTTTTCATAGTACCCGAACTAATTGTGGAACTACCCACTTTTTTAGTTCCCGGAACTAATTAGCTCCTACTTCAGAGTAGGGTCTAAAACAGTTCCATAGGAACTATTGTGACGTAAGTGTACGCTGATTGGCTAAACGCGTACGAAAACGCCCTCACCCGCCATGATTTAAAACGCCATGTAAACACATACTGTGTAAACATCGCATCAACTTTTTTGCAAGAATGGAGAACAGCGATAGATGGACGGACGCTGAAGTGCAGGCACTTTTGAACATTTTTAACTCCTTTCCGTTCTTTCAATCGCTTGACGTCTACATCGACATTCCATGTCCATTATTTGTGAACCCTGCAAGACATAACAAAAACACAGCTCCAATCACAGCGTCCTCCATCCTCCTGTTGTTAACGTTGTTCTTCTTTGTTTTCGTTGTTGAACGCTGCGCACAAATGACGTCGCTGTCGACCGGCTTACGTCACTCCCTACCTTGTACCCACTGTTGGTGCGAATGCAACCTTTTAAATGGTACTGGGAAATAGTTCACGCAAAATCGTCCCAGTACTTTACTACTGTACTTTTAGTTCTGGAACTAAAGCGGTGCAAAAGGGGCTATTATTATTAATTTGTTTAGTAAAACACTGTCTGCTTACTGACAGAGACATGGGCTTGCAAAAATGTACTCACCAGCTCCATACAAAATCTTCACAGCTGATCCAAAATCCTGGTTTACATACAGTATTCTTCTCCAAGGAGTCCAAGGATCATGCTTTCAGGTCATCTCTGTCAAATGAGTTTACATGACAGTGTTCTCAGGTTACTCATTTCAAAGTTCTATCACTTTTTTCTTATGGGTTTGATCTTAAAACTAGCTGACAGTATGGGTGGGCGATATGACCATATTATTTCACAATATAGGAAATTGTACTTCACAATAACAGTATATCTTATATATCACATGAATAAGGTCAAAGTAGCAAATTACAAACAATAGGACTAATGCAATAGAACAAAGATCAGTTAAATACATTTTCTCTTTAGTATTTTGTTGTTTGATTAAAATTATGACTGACTGCAGGTAACATTAGGCTAAATTATACTGCTGTCCCTTTAAGAACCAAAAGCACAGATCCAGTATGGACAGGTCACCGGGTTTCCACCTGAATGTTTATCTTGACTCCAGACATTAGCGACTGTGTTTAAGTCAAGTGAATTTTGTCTTTTTTGTCTTTATTTGACCATTCAAGTGAGGCGCGGTTTTCTGTGTGACATGGTCATATAATGCCCAGCCCTAACTAGCTCATACTAACAAAACACAGTAACTGGTAGGAGATTGAGAAATTAATTGTCTGTTAGCTGCTGGTAGAAGTGTCCATATTCGCGTTTATTTGTTCTCAATCGTCATCCCACTACACAAACTCACTCAAAATATGAATATAACACTCAGATAATACATATAAAAGCCATTACTAGAGGAGCGACCGAAACAGATTGCAAAAGCCGAGCAGCAACGACACACTGACAGACACTGCTGTGAAAGTGTATATTCAAATTTGACCGGGAAAATGGCGCGCTCGCTAGTCATTGGCCAGATTCCTGAGTGACGGTCAGCTTAACCAATCAGCTCAAAGCAACACTGAGCGACAGCAAATAGCGTTGCAACTATGGAAAAAAAAAAAAAAAAGATTACAGTTAACTTAATTCAAATAACTTAATTAAAGATTACATAGGCCTATATGTCTTTTTATTTGTTTATTTTTATTTGTAGGCTGTTACATTTAATTAATTGATCAAATGGTGATTTCACATTGCATCTGTGCTATTCAGTGTTCACCACCTGTCATTTCCCTCTGATTTTAGGGTTTAGTTAGGTTTAGGGCCAGAGGTACTATGTTTTCAGACAGGATCAATAAAATATGCTAATTTAGGAACAGGTCTTACTTGGCAAAATCATGGTAGTCATGTGTGTGTGTGTGTGTGTGTGTGTGTGTGTGTGTGTGTGTGTGTGTGTACCTGTTTTTCTATTCAGGTGGGGACTTAAACCTGAATACACACAGACTCATGGGGACTTGTGTCACAGTGGGGACCTAAATTGAGGTCTCCACGGGTAAACAAGCTAATAAATCACACAGAATTAAGTTTTTTGAAAATCTAAAAATGCCTGTAGTTTCCTGTAAGGGGTAGGTTTAGGTGTAGGGCAATAGAATATACGGTCTGTACAGTAGAAAAAAGCATTACACCTATGGAGAGTCCCCACAAGGATAGCAAACCAGACGTACGCGCGTGCGCGTGTGTGTGTGTACGTTTGGCTACTTGTGCGGTTATACATGACCAATAAGCACCCTTTTGTATTTTAACAAATCCATGATCTTTCCTTTAGAAGCACCAGTTGTACAACTACTGTATGGTATTTTCTGTATTTGGCCCTTCAGTGTTACACAGCCTGTTAATCATCTGTCCACCATAACACTTATTTAAAAATACTGCCATAATTGCATGCAAGTTACACAATTTTTCTACATACTTTTATTTAATAGCACATATACTGACTGCAGTAGGACTTTATAGCATTTGTGATATGAGACAAGTAAACTGAAAATGTTGAACTTCTCACCATAGAAAGTGACAATCTGTTTTTTAGTTATTCAAAAGTAAAGACAATGTATAGGTCGCCCTAAGAGTGATGTTCCATCATGAACAGTGTGGTCCTTCCCACATAGCAAGCGATCTTGGCCCAAATGTGGCCTCAAGCTGGCCTCCTGTCGGCAATGTACCCTTTCAGCCAGAGCTGGGCCATGGAATAATATTGCAATAAACATATTAAAGATATTTTAATGAAGTGTAGTATTGTTTAAATTTAATCTTTGAAATGGCAAGTCAAAACATGTAATTTCAAAATTAAGCAAATAAATAAATCAGTCAACTGCATTAAATTAAATTATATTTTATGTTATATTATTCTCAATACAAATATCTAATTTTAGAATCTTTACACACACACACATATAGAGAGAGAGAGAGCGAGAACATTTAACTTATCATGCAATATTAATTTGGTTTTAACATGGGGCACATTTAAATTTACATTTAAATTTACATTTATTAATATGCTGTCATTCACTAGCATTACATAAAATGATCATAAAAGTATTTTCATTTTTATTCAAATCTTCGGTATCCGTGTGATGCTTTGTGTGAGGAACAGATCCAAATTCAAACCATTCATAAGTGATATGTATCTCCTTCCTCTGTAACTATAGTAACAGATTCAAAATTTGACGTTAAGAAGTTTTACAAGAAGTCTTACGGCAGCGATATCAAACGCTCATTGGCTCTCGCCGGTTTCGTCATAGATTGCGACATGCCGTGTTTCCGGAGATTGAGATAGTATTTTCAGCGTTTAACAACTTAAATTATGCCCTGCTCCTTGCACTAAACTATTATATTCCTTCAGAGAGGACCGCGACTGCAACGCATCGTCATTTGGACTACTGTACTGCGGTACTGCTTTTTGACATTTCTGCAATAAATTCTTGTGATTACACATCTGTTACATTTCTCTTATAACGTTAGAATGTACTTATACACTCACTGATTTTTTTTTCTTTATAAAAATAAAACATTTTTAATACATTTTTTAATGCACGGTTACATGATTTGTGGATTTTAAGGCTGATTTTATATTCTATGTAAAAAATCTAGGGTTATTTTCTGTAAAATCAGTTAAATTCTGTAAAAAAGTTTTTTTTTTTTGTTGTTGTTTTTTTTTTTGTTAACAGTGTTTCTGAGTGCTTTTTGAAGTGTGTTTCAGGTCATTGTCCTGCTGGAAGACCCATGACCTCTGGTGGAGACGCAGCATTCTGAAAAAATCTAAAAATGCCTGTAGTTTCCTGTAAGGGGTAGGTTTAGGTGTAGGGCAATAGAATATACGGTCTGTACAGTAGAAAAAAGCATTACACCTATGGAGAGTCCCCACAAGGATAGCAAACCAGACGACGCTGCGGCGCTGTGTGTGTGTGTACGCTATTACTTGTGCGGTTATACATGACCAATAAGCACCCTTTTGTATTTTAACAAATCCATGATCTTTCCTTTAGAAGCACCAGTTGTACAACTACTGTATGGTATTTTCTGTATTTGGCCCTTCAGTGTTACACAGCCTGTTAATCATCTGTCCACCATAACACTTATTTAAAAATACTGCCATAATTGCATGCAAGTTACACAATTTTTCTACATACTTTTATTTAATAGCACATATACTGACTGCAGTAGGACTTTATAGCATTTGTGATATGAGACAAGTAAACTGAAAATGTTGAACTTCTCACCATAGAAAGTGACAATCTGTTTTTTAGTTATTCAAAAGTAAAGACAATGTATAGGTCGCCCTAAGAGTGATGTTCCATCATGAACAGTGTGGTCCTTCCCACATAGCAAGCGATCTTGGCCCAAATGTGGCCTCAAGCTGGCCTCCTGTCGGCAATGTACCCTTTCAGCCAGAGCTGGGCCATGGAATAATATTGCAATAAACATATTAAAGATATTTTAATGAAGTGTAGTATTGTTTAAATTTAATCTTTGAAATGGCAAGTCAAAACATGTAATTTCAAAATTAAGCAAATAAATAAATCAGTCAACTGCATTAAATTAAATTATATTTTATGTTATATTATTCTCAATACAAATATCTAATTTTAGAATCTTTACACACACACACATATAGAGAGAGAGAGAGAGAGCGAGAACATTTAACTTATCATGCAATATTAATTTGGTTTTAACATGGGGCACATTTAAATTTACATTTAAATTTACATTTATTAATATGCTGTCATTCACTAGCATTACATAAAATGATCATAAAAGTATTTTCATTTTTATTCAAATCTTCGGTATCCGTGTGATGCTTTGTGTGAGGAACAGATCCAAATTCAAACCATTCATAAGTGATATGTATCTCCTTCCTCTGTAACTATAGTAACAGATTCAAAATTTGACGTTAAGAAGTTTTACAAGAAGTCTTACGGCAGCGATATCAAACGCTCATTGGCTCTCGCCGGTTTCGTCATAGATTGCGACATGCCGTGTTTCCGGAGATTGAGATAGTATTTTCAGCGTTTAACAACTTAAATTATGCCCTGCTCCTTGCACTAAACTATTATATTCCTTCAGAGAGGACCGCGACTGCAACGCATCGTCATTTGGACTACTGTACTGCGGTACTGCTTTTTGACATTTCTGCAATAAATTCTTGTGATTACACATCTGTTACATTTCTCTTATAACGTTAGAATGTACTTATACACTCACTGTTTTTTTTTTCTTTATAAAAATAAAACATTTTTAATACATTTTTTAATGCACGGTTACATGATTTGTGGATTTTAAGGCTGATTTTATATTCTATGTAAAAAATCTAGGGTTATTTTCTGTAAAATCAGTTAAATTCTGTAAAAAAGTTTTTTTTTTTTGTTGTTGTTTTTTTTTTTGTTAACAGTGTTTCTGAGTGCTTTTTGAAGTGTGTTTCAGGTCATTGTCCTGCTGGAAGACCCATGACCTCTGGTGGAGACGCAGCATTCTGACACTGCCCACTACGCTCTAACCCTAACCCAAATCCACTAAAATTCTTTGGTAAAGATCAGATTTCATGATACCCTTCACACAGTCAAGGCATCCAGTGCCAGAAGCAGCAAAGCAACCCCCAAACATCTTTGAACCTCCACCATGTTTGACTGTAGGGACTGTGTTCTTTTCTTTGATGGCCTCATTTCTTTTTCTGTAAACCGTGCCATGATGTCCTTTACCAAAAAGCTCTACTTTTGTCTCATCTGTCCATAGTACGTTCTCCCAGAAGGATTGTGGTTTTGTCATATAAGTTTTGGCAAACTCCAGTCTTGCTTTTTTATGCCTTTGTGTCAGCAGTGGTGTCCTCCTGGGTCTCCTACCATAGCGTCCCTTTTCATTCAGATGGCGACGGATAGTGCGAGCTGACACTGTTGTACCCTGTGTCTGCAGATCAGCTTGAATTTGTTTGGAAGATAATCGGGGTTCTTTATCCACCATTCGAACAATCCTTCGTTGTAATTTTAAATTAATTTTGCTCTTCAGTCCACGTCCAGGGAGGTTAGCTAGTGCCATGGGCTGTAAACCTCTTGATGATATTGCGCACAATGGACACAGGAACATTAAGATCTCTGGTGTAGCGTTTGGACCAATCAGACACACATTTAGTCATTATACTTAATGAATAATCCAGGAAACCCTCTCATTCCATAAACAAACTGTGAGGGTCTATGGACCCTTCTCCTGAAAGAGCATCCTGAAGGGCTCAGTTACCAGGGAAACCATCTGATAAGACTGTTTTATTGCTCAAAAGTATGTGAGATGTGAAGTGCAGTAAGAACAGACCCTTCTGAAACCCACTCAATGCCCATAAAAACAGAACTTTCCTTCTTTTCATTTCTAGACAAACTTTCCTATGAATGAACATGCATCCCAGGACATTGTGTGTATGATTTTAACTGTCTTGTATGGTGTCTCTTGCATTGTATTTTGTTGTATGCATGCTTTATCAGTGAAGTATTAGTTAATGTAACCCCACCTATATCGTGTCTCCTACCAAATTAATGCTCATTTGATGACGGACACTTTGATGACGGACACTAATACCACTGGAGTTCATCTTCAATCAACCCTGGAATTCGCCATCATGGAAATGCCATCGCTCAGACATTTCTCTTTCTCTCTCTCCGCTCCCGGCAGTCTCTGCATCTTCATCTCTGGATTGTGGCCTGCAGTTCCACTGCGGCCCACAGGGCCAGCAGGCCCCATTTTACACCCAGCTATGTGCTTACTAAGGAGAGAGGACTCTCTAAACCCCAACAAAGTCAAGAACAACCTCAGAGTTTCAAGAGATTGCAACTTTGGCCATCGAATGGAACCATCCAGACCCTTTTCAGAGGCTTCACGAGACTCTCGTTCCACAGCTAAGTCAACTGCAAGTTTCGTTCCTTTCACTACACAGAGGTTTGTTGTAAGCTATCGTATACTGTGCTTTGAATTCCCAGACAGCAACATAGTTTTGGCCCAGATCCAGCCCACATCTGGCCCGTGTGAAATCTATGCGGGCCGGATCTGGACCGACACTGTTTGCTGTCTGGATTAGAGACCGATGGTTCTTTCAGATGGTCAGCTCAGCTTCATTTCCCCTGTTTCTGTCCGGTTTCATTCATCCAGTCTCACTTACCCTTCCCATGTACCATGTATGTGTGATTTGTGTGTGTGTGTGTGTGTGTGTGTGTTGTTGCAGTGCAAACAAATACAATAAGCACGTTAATACCAAAACATTTGCAATTGGAACAATTTTCTGAGAGAAGTGTTGCATTTTCAGACAGAATTTCAAGGGTGCCGATATTTTTGGCCATGACTGTATGTAAAACAATCAGATTTTAAATTCTCTACACTGTAAAAAAAGTCCGTAAAAATACAGTACAATATACAGTAATAATTTGAAGGAATTTTCCGTATTTGGTTTTTACAGGTGTTTTTCCCTATTTTTTAAATTACGATTTGCATTGTGGGAACAAGAAGCTCAGTCCATTATCGGCGCGAAAACAGTGCTAGAGCAGGCGCCATTATTCACAGAGATAGTATCGGTCAAAATGTTATTTTAAAGTCAGATTTCGGGTTTGGGAAACTGTTCTTACACTTTCGTGGTAAATTAGTTTTTGTTAAATGTAACATAAACTGTAGCTTTAACTTAGTTGCTGTCTTGTTTGGCAAATGAATGTTGGAGCCGTCATATTCAACATTTTCAGCACACCGTCACATCTTACTCGACACATGGAGGTAAGTTATTTGTTACAGTCTTCTCACTTTTAGTTTTATAATTAAAAGTTAATTAACTTTTTTAATTGTTGTTGCGTGTATTTGTTACTGAGCATGGCGTAGCATCGGCACATTAAGGTTACTGAGGTGAAGTTGCAGCTGTAAGAACGTTAAATCTGAGGTACAACTGTGTTTAGAGCGCTTTATGCCTTCAACAGGAGCTGGCAGAATTGTCAAGAAAAGAAGACCATTTACGATTTTTTTTTTTTTTTTTTTTTTTTAAGAGATTAAGATAAGACTAGGTGAAGATCTGACATCGCAGAATTCTTCAAGGATAACACGCCTTTTCTGCCAAACGAGGTAGGTTTAGACTTTTTATTGTCTTATGTTAAACACACACACACGAGAAGTTAATTCGGTAAAGTTACTGGCACAACACGCATGTCATGCACGCGCAGAGATTGCCGCTTTATTATTATTATTTTTTATTTATTTCAGACAGCGCATCGTAGCGCACCGAGTTCTCTCTCGCACTTACAGGGACAAAAGCACACAGAATTATGTAAAAATTACCATTTTTGGCGAGTGACAGTCTTAAATAAGTTAATGTCTTGACTGATAAAGAGTTGGGATGTGTCAGATGTGAGTCATGTTTTAAAGGGACAGCAGTTCATGAGATTCATGGTGTTTCTTTTGTTTTCTTTTCTAATGACATATCTAATTGCTGCTGTACTGTACACCCCAAGCACCCCCTGCATTCTTATCATGGGTTTGTATTCTGTTTTATTTATTAACTGTTTTTATTTTATTTACCATTAGGCCTGTTCAATACTGACAAAAAATTAGTCATTTATTCAGTTGACTTTTGTTTGTGTAGGAAATATTTAATCAATGTTTGGAGTGGTTTTCTGACTTCACCATGTGTTTTTTGTAATTTCTTATTTGGTTACTGGTGATTCCAGATTGCTGTCATTCAAGAAGTTATCATTTCCTCCCATTGTGGCTGAGCTACACATTCTCTTTGTTTTATTTTAAACATAAAAAATCCAGAGGAGATGGCACCTACGCTGGAATCCATACAAATGTAAGGAATCTGTGTAATGAGACTGTGTATAAAGCATTTTATTGTGTTGCTGTTTAGTTGAAAATAATCAAAGGGTTAGTTCACCCAAAAATGAAAATTCTGTCATTAATCACTCACCCTCATGTCATTCCAAACCCATAAGACCTTCGTTCATTTTTGCAACACAAATTAAGATATTTTTGATGAAATCTGAGAGCTTTCTGACCCTCCATAGACAGCAAGGGTCCTACCACGATCAAGGCACAGAAACGTAGTATAAGGACATCATTAAAATGGTCCATGCGACATCAGTGGTTTAACTGTCATTTTACGAAGCTATGAGAATACTTTTTGTGCGCAAAGAAAACAAAAATAACTTTATTCAATGAATTCTTCTCTCCTGGGAAAGTCTGCTACCATTAACGAGAGTACCACAACGCATGCGTGTGCGTTCATTTGCCAGTAAACAAAGTGCAGCGTCAGCACCACCGTGGGTCAGAGAGCTCTCGGATAAATTAAGAAATATCTTAATTTGTGTTCTGAAGATGAACAAAGGTCTTACGGGTTTGGAACGACATGAGGGTGAATAATTAATGATAGTTCACCCAAAAATGATAATTCTATCTCTTTAAGTATATCGTAAAACATCGTTGACAAGATTACATGACAGATGCAATTGTAGACCACTGGAAATGCAAGTTTAGCATTTTATAAACAATGTTTGAACTGAAAAGTATTTGGAATAGCAGCTGATAATTCAATCTCAACCTGTTCTGCATGTTACTCCGTACTTCACTTTCATTCATGTAGTTTCTTGTCATTTCCAGTCTTCGTATGAAGAAATCCTGAACGAGGGTCAAAGGTTGAGATGATGGGAACCTACGGTTCCAAGACTTTGAGAATCCATGTACAATTTGAGCTTTTTTCAAATCTCAACATGGAACTTGGACTGAACATGCAGAAAAAAGGGAAAAAAGTAGTTTCCACAAACTGGCACATGGCAAGAGATACTAAAAGCACACAAGTGTAGTTTAGTATAGTTGTATAGTATAGTTTCATATTGAAATGTGAGGCATGAGTGCATGAATCTTTGTTTTTTTATTTTCAAATACTGTACAAGAAAGTATTTTTTGCAGTACCATGTCAATTGTAGATGCAGATAATTTAGCATGAATTAGAGGTTAGTAATCTAACTTAAAGGGTTTGTTCACCCAAAATGTTATATGAAAAATCTTGTTTCAATCCTGTTAGACTTTTGTTCATTTTTGGAACACTAATGAAGATCCTTTTTAATGAAATCTGACAGCTATACCTTATTGGAACTTGAAATGGTAGTTGTCAATGGAGGGACAGAAAGCACAGAGATTTCATTAAAAATACTCTTTGTTTGTGTTCCAAAGATGAATGAAAATCTTATGGATTTGGAACGGTATGAGGGTGAGTAACTGATGACAGAATTCACATTTTTGGGTGAACTGTCCTTTTAAATAATATTGTGTTCTACTATAGGTTAAATGGTGTAAACACTGGAACATTTCACTTGACTATTGACTGTAAGTCTATAGCGATTGTTATTAATGACAGCCCTGTCTTTGTATTAATTTTTTTTCCCCCATGTATTTGAAAATATTTTGAATCTTGACTGTTTCGCAATGAAGTTTATCTTTGTGACAACTATTTGGTGCAACACCAATATTGTATGTCAAGTACCTGCTCATGTTTTCTTTTTTCTGCATGTTGCGTTTTAAAACTAAAAAGTGTTCGACAATACAAGCATTTTCAGTGGTGCTTTACACATTGTTAAATCAATTGATGTAATAATATTTTTGTCTTCACCTGTTTAAGGCAAATAAAAGCTACTGAACACACTTTTAAGAATGTTTACATGAGGTAAAAATAAACCATGTTCAATTTGTATATTGCGCTGGATTTATTTGCTACTAAAGATAGGCCTATGCTATTTTTTTTTTTTTAGAAATTTCTGCATTAAGGATTGTCCGTTTATCGCACAGAAGAAAATGTAAATCTACAGAATTTTCCGTTTTAATGTTGAAGGAAATAATTGATTAATGAGACCAAAGACTGCCCGTTAGATTTATCCCAAAATAATTATATCTTATGCTTAACCACCACAAATACCTCAGAGCCAGAGGCAAATTCCAGAAGATCTGGCTGAAGTATGCCTGCTCTTAGCGGGTTCACGAGCGCTGAACGGTTGCTCACATCTCCCAAAACGTTGAAACTAATTTCTTAAATTTGTTTGTTAACTTTATTAACAAACCGCATATTTATGCCTATGAAAGAACATTCTCACCTAAAAAACTACATTCCGTTATTTATAAAATAATACATAATAGTACAAACCGTATCAGTGATACAAATACGTTGGAGTTCACTAGTTCTGTTTCACTATTTTACAGACACACACACACACACACACACACACACACACACACAGGTGCATCTCAAATTAGAATGTCCTGGAAAAGTTCATTCATTTCAGTAATTCAACTCAAATTGTGAAACTCGTGTATTAAATAAATTCAATGCACACAGACTGAAGTAGTTTAAGTCTTTGGTTCTTTTAATTGTGATGATTTTGGCTCACATTTAACAAAAACCCACCAATTCACTATCTCAACAAATTAGAATACTTCATAAGACCAATAAAAAAAAATTAAAAAAAACATTTTTAGTGAATTGTTGGCCTTCTGGAAAGTATGTTCATTTTCTGTATATGTACTCAATACTTGGTAGGGGCTCCTTTTGCTTTAATTACTGCCTCAATTCGGTGTGGCATGGAGGTGATCAGTTTGTGGTACTGCTGAGGTGGTATGAAAGCCCAGGTTTCTTTGACAGTGGCCTTCAGGTCATCTGCATTTTTTGGTCTCTTGTTTCTCATTTTCCTTTTGACAATACCCCATAGATTCTCTAGATGGGGTTCATGTCTGGTGAGTTTGCTGCCCAGTCAAGCACACCAACACCATGGTCATTTTGGTGCTTTTGGCAGTGTGGGCAGGTGCCAAATCCTGCTGGAAAATGAAATCAGCATCTTTAAAAAGCTGGTCAGCAGAAGGAAGCATGAAGTGCTCCAAAATGTCTTGGTAAACGGGTGCAGTGACTTTGATTTTCAAAAAACACAATGGACCAACACCAACAGATGACATTGCACCCCAAATCATCAGACTGTGGAAACTTAACACTGGACTTCAAGCAACTTGGGCTATGAGCTTCTCCACCCTTCATCCAGACTCTAGGACCTTGGTTTCCAACTGAAATACAAAACTTGCTCTCATCTGAAAAGAGGACTTTGGACCACTGGACAACAGTCCAGTTCTTCTTCTCCTTAGCCCAGGTAAGACGCCTCTGAGGTTGTCTGTGGTTCAGGAGTGGCTTAAAAAGAGGAATACGACAACTGTAGCCAAATTCCTTGACACATCTGTGTGTGGTGGCTCTTGATGCCTTGACCCCAGCCTCAGTCCATTCCTTGTGAAGTTCACCCAAATTCTTGAATCGATTTTGCTTGACGATCCTCATAAGGCTGCGGTTCTCTCGGTTGGTTGTGCATCTTTTTCTTCCACACTTTTTCCTTCCACTCAACTTTCTGTTAACATGCTTGAATACAGCACTCTGTGAACAGCCAGCTTCTTTGGCAATGAATGTTTGTGGCTTACCCTCCTTGTGAAGGGTGTCAATGATCGTCTTCTGGACAACTGTCAGATCAGCAGTCTTCCCCATGATTGTGTAGCCTAGTGAACAAAACTGAGAGACCATTTTGAAGGCTCAGGAAACCTTTGCAGGTGTTTTGAGTTGATTAGCTGATTGGCATGTCACCATATTCTAATTTGTTGAGATAGTGAATTGGTGGGTTTTTGTTAAATGTGAGCCAAAATCATCACAATTAAAAGAACCAAAGACTTAAACTACTGCAGTCTGTGTGCATTGAATTTATTTAATACACGAGTTTCACAATTTGAGTTGAATTACTGAAATAAATGAACTTTTCCACGACATTCTAATTTATTGAGATGCACCTGTGTATCCTTACCCTTGTACACATTTTGTAATTGATATATAATAATCCAATTAGTAGAACAAAATATGAACAAGCAGGAGATGTAATGCAGTACTTTGTAATGCAGTAAATAGCAGGCTTGTATTATTTAATGTATCTTCAGCTCAATTGAATATAATTAATCAATTGTTTTAAATCGACTAATTTACCATATATATATATATATATATATTTAAGTAACTTTCATGTAACCTTAAATACAGAAGATTAAGATTTAAATTCTGTATTGTATTATTCTGTATTATTCTGTTTGTATTTATATCAGGGCTGTCAACTTGAACACATTATTGCATACAATTTAATTCAAAGGGTTACCTTACCCTAATTTAACACAAATTAAATAGAAGCTCGAAAAATTTGGTGATTTAATATAATTTGTCACAAGAAACACTGAGCATCTACAATGGCATGTGCACCTGCAACCCTGGTAGGTGGATTTCTAATTTATATTTTAAATTCCTTTTCTGAAAGAAAATTAAATTGCACTCTGCTCTGGATAAATGTAAAATTGTGTGCATACACTACAACAAAGAACTGACCTACCATCAAAGCTCAACGAGTTTCAATTGTAAAACACACCACATATTTTACTAGTAAACTGACAATAAATAAATGGTGCATGCTTAATTTCATGATTTTCTTTTGTTTGTTTTTGTTAACATTAAATAAGTATAATAATAAATAATAATAAACACTTTAAATAAGGTTTACTAGTTAATTTTAATTAATACATTAACTAATATTAGCTAATGATACAGTACAGTTGTTACAGTATTTATTAATATTTGTTAATGTTAAGTGATAAAAGTATAACTGTTCATTGTTAGTTCATGTTGGCTCAGGTCCATTAATTAATTTTAACAAGTAAAACTTTGAATTTTTATGTTTTGGAAATGTTGCAATTAATATGAACTTAGATTAATAAATGCTTTACAAGTATTTTTCCTTGTTAGTTCATTTTAACTAATGTAGTTAACTAATGTTAACAAATGGAACCCTTATTGTAAAGTGTTACCAGTTTTTTTTTTTTTTTTTTTTTTTGGTTGGACGAGTAATGGCACTGCTTCATAAATATAATTACTTATATGTATGCTTATAATTACGCATACAGTAGGCCTGATGTTTAGTTTTCTTGGAAAAACACATTAGCGTAAGCAACCAGGATTACAGTGTATATGATCAAAATATGTATGTGTGATGGTGTGTGTGAGAAAAAAGTGATAAAGTTTGTGTGTGGTCTTACATCAACACAACAGTCCTTAACCAAAGGTAAGTGTAGCCATCAGAGATCCTTCAAGGAGAAAAAGCCACTTTAGAAAAGAGAATAAAAGGGCGGGGAAAAAATAGGAATAAAGGGAGAGGGAAAAACAGAGAAGCGCTAAGCAGCACTTCACCAAGCCCCCTCGTGTGACCCGTCCCACTCAAGGTGATCATGGGTCAGGACAGAACTCAAAGGAGGCGAGGCAAAGCTGGCCCATGGCCACATAAAAACACCGCCTCTCACTCCCCTTCCCCCTGCTTCCATTTTTATCCATTTCTTTGTTCAGCGGCAGGTCAGCTTTGAAGCCTTTGCTTTGAGAAATAAAAAGAAAAGGAAAAAAAAAAAAGCAGCATCCATGAGCAGATAGCATTTCCACTATTATCATTTATTCTCAAAGACTACAGACTGAAGCACTTGCTATAATATGCTGTAGAATTCTGGCATATATCATTGTTTTCTTCATAATTATTTCTACAGTTCTAAGTGCGTAATTGTCTTAAAGGAATAGTCAGACAAAAAAATAAAAAATAAAAATAAATAAATAAAATATTTAAAATATTATATGTTTCATTAGGCTGTTGCCTCTTGTTAAACTGCTTTAATTACATTCTTTTCCACATTAGTCTACACTCCATACACCATAATGACAAAGCAAAAACAGAATTGTCACAACTTCGTAAAAAAAAAAAAAAACCTTAAATAAGTGCATTGCATAAGTATTCATACCCTTAACTAAATATTTTGCTGAAGCACCTTTACAGCCTTTTTTTTAATTTAATTAATTTTTTTTTATGTTTGATGTGACAAGGTTTGCTCATGAGCATTTGGCAATTATCTGCCATTCTTCTCCTCATCTCTTCACCTCTCAAGCTCTGTCAGGTTGGATGGGGCAGATGCACATTTTCAGGTTTCTCCAGAAATATTTGATTGGGTTCAAGCTCAGGCTGTGCCCGGGCCACGCAAGGACATTCACAGAGTTGTCTATAAGCCACTCTTGCTGTGTGCTTAGTGTCATTGTCCTGTTGGAAGAAGAAGCTTCTGCCCAGTCTGAGGTTCTGAATGCTCTGGACTGGGTTTTCATTAACTAAGCTATCTTAATATTTTGGTGCATTAAGCTTTTCTTCTACTTTGATGAGTCCCCTCAATCCCTGCCGCTGAAAAACAGTCCCACAGCATGAGGCTGCTACCAGCACACTTTACTTTTGGGATGGTACTTTGCAGGTGATGAGCAGAAGTGGTTTCCTTCAAACATGATGCTTGGAATTAAGGTTCATCAGACCAGATAATCTTTTTTCTCAGAGTCTGGGGGTCCTTTAGGTGCTTTTTTTCTTTGCAAATTCTAAGTGTGTTTTCATGTGTCTTCACTGAAGAGAGGATTAAGTTTTGCCACACCGCCATAAAGCCCAGATCAGTGGAGTGTTGCAGTGATGTTTGTCCTTCTATAGATTTATTTTATCTCTGCATATGATCATGGAGCTCAACTAGAGTGACCATCAGGTTCTTGGTCACCACCACTGTAGCCCAAAGCCCTTCTCCATCAATTGGTCAGTTTGGCCAGGAGGCCAGCTCTAGGAAGAGTCCTGGTTGTTTCAAACTTCTTCCATTCAGGGTAACAGAGACTACATGCTTCTATGATCCTTCAATGAAGCAGAATGATTTTCTGAACTCTTACCCAGATGTGGCTTGACGCAAACCTGTTTCTGAGCTCTACAGGCAGTTCTTATGACGTCAGGGCTTGGTTTTTGCTCTGATATGCATTATTAGATAGGGGCGTCGCTAGACCCCTTTTACTGGGGCACGTGCCCCAATATAAATCGCGAGTTTAAGTTTGAACAATTTACTTTATTTGTCAGTGTATTCATTTACATTGATAATCGCGGCATTTTAACCTAAAACACAAACTAAGACTTGATAAACAAACTACTGTACATCCCCAGCCAGACAGGTCTCAGACATTAGAGGAAAAAGTCTCAGGAAAACCGAGTCCAGAGAGTGAATTTCGAGGGGGGACGGAGTTTCATTTCCAACTGGTTAGGTTTATTTGGAAATTAAAGTAATTTCTATATTTGATCTATTCAAAAGACTACGAAAGCGACCCCAGTTCTGCCTATAAGCTTAGCGCAATATAGATTAAAAACATAGTGGCATATTTGTGTCTATGGTTCACTACGCAATGCCGTGATTGGCCACAATACCTACAGACTGCAGCCAATAGAAATGCTTCTCTATCCTCAATGGAAAGCAGACTGCAGTTTTTGTCATTCATTATAACAAACAATGTGTAGAGATGATGTAAATAATAGATTCATGCCATGTAGGGCTTCATATAATTAAAATGGAAGTTTGTGAGATCATGAACTAATTAAGACGAGTGACAGCTTTTTAATTAGGCTATTATAGGGAGTTTGAAAATGTGAAATAGAATTTATACATTTTTTATTTTATACAAAAGATAATATTTAGTGACTGACTTACATTTTAGGAACACTGTTGTCAAGTGGTGCTCTATTTTGTCAAAAAATAGTTCCAAACAACATCACATCTCCAAGCAAAGACAGCACTGTTTGGTTTATGAATGAATCTACGTTTTTGAACAATTTTAGTGAGTCAATGATTCAATGACCCATTCATAAAGAGAGTCACATGATTCGTTCCTAAATGAATAAGCCGTTTGAAGGAATCTACTGAATGAATGAGGCAGTGACTTGGTGACACCTACTGGCGATTTCAGTTTCATTTTTAAAGTATACATTGAGTCATTTAAATTGTTTAATATTTCCAAATTCAAAACTTTCTATCTAAAACATTATTCTCATTCTCAAAAAATAAAAATCTGTAAATATTCCTTAATGCCACATTTTTGCTCTTCTGTGCCATGCAAAGATTAATTGTTGATGCTGAATTTATTTGACTGGTAACTTATTCTTCCTGATTGTATCTTATTATTTTAATTTAATTTAATGTTTAATTATTATTATTATTATTATTATTAATTTCTCTTTTTTTGGCACAAAATATGACATAGCCTACATTTAATAAAGTTAGAAAATGGCATTACAAAGGTTTTTAAAAAAACGTTAACGAGTCAAGTATCAGTTTATAATGGGAATATTAATTGCTGTCATTGAACAGATGGTGATCCCATTTCTTATATATATATATATATATATATATATTTTTTTTTTTTAAATTTATTTATTTATTTTTTTTTTTTAAGTAGGGGCACAAGTGCTGCTGAAAAGAAATATAAGCATAGAGTCCTTACGAATGCAATGTTACCTTTTAAAAACTATCTGCAAACATTTATACAAAGTGTAAACTATTAAATATAATGTACAAATCATGCAACATTGTATACCATTAAATAAGTGTTTTGAGGGCTTAACTAACCAGGCCAATTGGAGACAATTACTAATCATTCTTCATTTAACTAATTAATCTTTTTAATTTTTATTATTATTAAACACAAGGTGTCATTAATTATGCTTACATTAGCCTATAACGTGCAAATTCACACACAATGTATCTTTAATTTGGCCATAATTGCAGGTGAAAATAATTCCGTGTAATGTTCACGGACTTAATTAACCCCGAATCTGTGGTGGCATCACGGAATCGCCGAAAATTCCGTGATGGGCTCACAGAAGGCATCAGCCGTGGTCCATGCACGGATTCACTGGTTCAACACCAGCGCTGCATCGGACCACGTAAAAGAGTGACTCGATGCAGTTATACTTTCACTGGAGTACCTGACCCACCCTACCCTAAACCTACCCAGTTCTGAACAATAATGATGATGATAAATTTCCCAGTATCGGTCGGCATATTGATGCTAAGGGTTTCCGTGCGTGGAGCACGGCTGATGCCTGTCACTGACTTACATTGCTATCACTTCTGTGAGACCATCACGGATTTTTTTCTGTGAGCCCATCACGGAATTTTCGGCGATTCCGTGATGCCACCACAGATTCGGAGGTTAATTAAGTCCGTGAACATTACACGGAATTCTGTGAGATCATGTTGGAAAATATGTAATAAGTTTAATGTTATTATAGATTATAAAGGGTTTTATAATTAAATACATCCGGAAGGTCATCTAAAATTACCATTATTAGAGTCCCCCCAGTGAATTCTGACCATTTCCACCACTGATTACAGGCAGTACAGTTTAATGCTCAAAAAATGAACCAACCTTGTTTGGACTTGGGTGGGAAACCATGGAATACATTTGTTCTTTTTTTTTTTTTTTTTCTAGATTAAATATGCTCTTTATTTTAGTTGCAGCCATAAAATGAGTAGTTTCTTGAAATATTGTAATTGTAAATTCTTGAAAAGATGTAATTATTCATTGTTATCACTGTGTAATGTAGAAGAATGCAGAAGGAAAAATTAGCCTGCTTTTATTATTTCCATACAGTGTATGCTATTTATGCCTTAAACAATGTAAATGTTCATGTTAAGTATGTTAAAGATAATTAAATATTTTTAAATACATACATGTTTACCTTCCTCAGTATTGTTGCACTGTAAGAATAGTGGTTTAAACAATGGAAGTTTGTACAGTGCATTGTGTTGCACACTTCTTGCAGACAGCAGGCTTTCAAGAAAAAAGTGATAGAAAAAGTAATGGGGGCCTATGCCCCAGTAGAGCTTTAGGTCTAAGACGTGTGTGTCTTTCCAAAACATACCCATTCAATTGAATTTTTCACAGATTAACTTCACTCGAAGTGTAATAACATCTCTGAGCAATATGAATGTGCCTGAGATAAGTTTCAACTGTCCCAGATAAGGGTGTAAATACTTACGCAATGGAATCATTAAATTTTTTTTTTTTTTTTTTTTATAAATTTGCAATGTTAAAAACCTTTTTTTTGCTTTACCATTATGGTGTATGGAGTGTATATTGATGTGGGAAAAAAGTAATAACATAAGTTTAACATAAGGCAACATCATAACAAAACATGAAAAAAAATGAAGGGGTATGAATAATTTTGCACAGCAATTTATTTATATATTTATTTATTTAGTTAGTTAGTGAAAAAAATATACACTACCATTTAAAAAGTCTGGGGTATAAATAAAAAAACAAAACAAAAAAAAAACAGAAGAAGAAGAAGAAGAAGAAGAATATTTTTATTCAGCAAGGAAATATATCTCAAAAGTGACAGTTAAGACATTATAACTGTTTATTAGTCAAGGAATATCAAAATGAAATGTATCACTGTTTGGACAAAAATATAAAGCAGCAAGAACTGTTTTCAAACATTGATAATAGCCAGTATTAGTAGTAAAATAAAAATTGAGCAGCAATATAAGTAAATTATATTAAACTAGAGAACATCTATTTTAAATTGCAAAAATATTTCACTGTTACTGTTTTTACTGTTTTTTTTGTTTGTTTGTTTTTTTGTTTAAATAAATGCAGACTTGATTAGCATCAGGGACTTCTTGCAAAAACAATAAACAATTATACTTAATAATATTTTAAGACCCTCAACCTTTTGTTTTAATTTTTGGAGGGATTCTTAATAGGTTTAATATCCTTATAATTTTATCCTGACTCTTATTTACATAATTTGGATGGATAAGCAAGACAAATCAATTTTTCATGTGGAAGACACTGAATTTAATGGCTTAATAAAGTTAATCTTTAATTGACCTCCATACACTTTAATCCAAAATTGCAATAAAAAAGTCCTTTAATTCAGTTTTTTGTGCAAATAAGATCTTTGCTGCTGAGCCCGAATTAGCCGTTGAGTTTAGCCGCAAAACCTGTTCTCAGAGGACACTGGGTAATGAGCGTGCCACATGCCATCCCTGGACGTCAGAGGCCAAAAACCGAGCCTTGTGGGCAGGCGCTCTTCACGTGTCAGGGAGCCAGTATCGCTAGGTTGTGCAGGGGCTGCTGCTCCAGTAATTGTGTCCACGGTAGTGTTGCCGAGGTGTGAAATCACTGAACGTTCAACGGAGCGAGACAGAAATAGAGAAAGGGGTAGGGGGGCATGCTAGGTATTAACCTGATCTCTCTCATGTCAGGACAAGTTTCTTCAGGTACCTACAAGGCCTCTGCTGCTGTAAGAAAGATAAAAAGGTTGTTATTGGAGGGTAAGTCTTATTAAATGTCGGGGTAGAAAACTCTAGTATAATGTTAATCTCTGTGATAAAGACTTCCACTCTTGAAGTTTCCTACTGTTTTGAGAGTCACTGCTGCCTCTGGACACTGTTAAAAGTTACAAGCTTCTCATAGTCTGTACATTTGTCTCTTCCTCTCCTTCTCTCATCTTTCCGCACCTCCGCTCTCTGTCTCTCTGATGTAGTAGATGTTCTGAAGGTAGGTCAGAGGGCTGAGAGCACACGCTGGCATATGGACCCATGCCAGACACCTGAATGTGTGCCAGCTTGGACAGAGATGAGACGCGGAACAGGTCATAGCGAACACACACATGCGCACACACATGGTTCTCAGCTGAACAGCTTATGAGATGTAACTGCTAAGACTATAAGTACTTTGAAAGTAAATGGGATTTTTATGTATTAGTTTTATGTATTTCAAAAATTTTCCTAGGCAGTCTGCAGTGATTTTGATGGGACTGTGGGTTGTAAAGACAGTCCAGGGGCTCTGACTGGCCACCTGTCCCTTAGCTAAAGGTTGGCTTCACAGTTGCTGCCCAGCTGGCAGAGGTGGTGCTCATGCCAAAACGGTGTGCCAAGGAGGGGGAGCCCCCTAACAGGGAAAGACAGTGCGGGACCTTGCCTGTCACAATATGTGCTAGATCAGAATTCTGCTCTTTTGGAGTGAAACTCAAACCTGTGAATTGGGAGTCCCAAAATAGCTGTTCTGGACTCCCTGAAAGAGACAAGTGAAAAAGGCTTGATAGTGATAGTTTAAACATGGCTCATATACTATATATATTTACTGGAAAACAGTAACTTGCAATTAGTCAAATTAGTCACATTTTGTAATATTTTATATTGATATTGTTTCTTATAAATAATATTTCTTAAATGTAAAAAAAATGTATCTAAGTTAAAAATGTTGATAAATAATTATAAATATAATTTAATAGTAGTCACTCTTGCATTCTGAATTCTTCAATATTTAGAATATTTGAACTAATTAGAAGTTGCTGGGTTTTTTTTTTTTTTTTTTTAAAGTATGTTTCTGTTAATTGAAAATCATAATAAACAAAAATAAATAATGTATAAAAAAATGCTCAATAGATGTAAAATGAGCTTTAGGAAGAGCAGACACTGTATATCAATTCCTCTCCTTAACAGACATGCCTATGTTTGAACTCATTTAGTAGAGTCAAACAAAAAGCAAGACAAATGTTTTAATAAAATCCAAACAGTTACTGCTAGAAGTGACAGAAGGACATGTGAAGATTAAATAACTACAAGGAAAGGAAATTCAGCTCCAGTCCCTCTTTTGTTTGAGATGGCATAGAACTAATAACACGTTGCAGTGGTTGACTCTTGGTTTTTAAAGCTTATCAAAATATTATCACTCAAAATTAAGAAGTAATTGTCTTTTAACAGTTGCACTTTTAAGCCATATGCACACCACCGGTATCTGCTATTGATTAAGTGCAAACATTTGCACTAAAATAACAAATGATCTTATGTGATGCCCTTGTGTGATACATGTCATCATATCTACGAGAAGAATTTCAAATTTATTACAGCTGAAGCGTATAATTTCTGCACCACTAGCATGGAAAGCAAGAAACCTTCAAACAGGTTTCCTAAACACTTTTCCCAATCTCCCATTGGTTAAAAAAACAGATAGCCCCGCCCCAGACTCACACCATTAGTTGAGCCAGTGTTGCTATGTCGGGCTGGTAGGGATTCTCAAACAAACACAGCAATGTTTTGATAGCACCTCAGTCTTTACACTTTTCAGGGGAATCAGCCTACAAATGGATTACTTCTTGTAGTTTAAAATATTAAATGACACTTTAGCTTTAAGACTGAAAAGTGAGCCTGAAGGAGAAATGTTGTCTTAATATTTTCTTTTCTTTTTTTTTAACTAACTCTGCATTATTCAGATTTCTTTGAAATTGACATGAGCATCCAGTAGTACACAAAGAGGCTATATGATTGAAGCTGAAGCCTCTTATCCCTTATGCATGTCTGGATGACCCTGAGTGGAAGGATCTGTGATCTTGGGGCATCATGGGTCAGACAGAACATCGGACATTAGGACCAATACGCAGTACTTGATCTGCTCTTGGCAAGGGGTTAGTGTGAATTTCTGAACGTCAGCTTTTAGATATCTGCAGTAGACTCCCAGAAACACAGCGATTTACAGGGGTAAACTCACACCCCTGGAATGAAGCTCAGAAGACAAAAAGAGGAAGGAGGAACAGCGTGAGCTCAAAGGAAGAGAGGTGGGGGTTCCTCCATATAAACACACTAATCATTAGAGTATAAAATACAAGTAATCATCACAGTCATTTCTGTGTGAATAAATATTGTGGATGAATGATTCTCTGCAGTGTAATACCCAGGCTTTTTCTTTCTGAGCAAGTGCCGCTGTGAGGTTGTGCCGCTACGAGGTGAATAACAGAATTATGCTAAAACGTGTCCACTCTCTGTATAAAATGGCTTAAAGCACAGTATAGCACCGCATTTCAGAATTCCATAGATGCGAGTGTCGTTTAGCATAATGTTCTCTCGCTCACGTTATCAAAAAAGTTGGCGTTAGCATTGGAAAGATGTGCAGACTTTAATTGTGCAATTCTCTTATTGCTGTGCTGGTGTCTGCGTTTTAAAAGACTGCAAGTCTTCTGGGTCCATACTGACAGAGTCTCCAGGGTTTTGTTCCCATTACTTCAGGGATGCGTTGAAAAACGGTAAAATCGCTCTGGAATGAGCTGTGATTGAACGCAGCTCAAATGCTCCAATCCCGTCGAGGCGCTGTGCGGGGGAACATGTCCCCCTGTTTGTCTGGCTGGCGTTTAGGGAAAAGTCCCTGGGGGCCCCATGCACCTGCAGTGTTCTTGCCACCAATCCTTCAGTCCTTGGCACCAAAAAAAGCACGATGTGACAAAAAAAAAAAAAAAAAAAACAAGAGGAAGGAAGAAAAATTGAAAGGAAACGGTGCTCTTGGAGTACAAAACTTTTCTCTTTTGCACACATTTTCTCTTTGTTTCCCAATGTTTTGGAGGTGCTTTTCAAAGAGAATGCAGCTGGGAGGAGGATGAGGGGGGATGGATGTTCTTCCGGGCGTTCTTTCTCTCGGCTGTAGGGTGTTGGAGTCAGAAGTTTACCTGGAAAGTGCTGAGGCAAGACTACCCACACCTCCAACCGCCCTGCCCTTTCATTCCTACACCCACGCACACGCTGCGCATCCGTGAACACACGCCATCGGATCTCAACGCACGGTCTGTCGGCCAACGGGGGTCAACACCTCCAAGTAAACAAGACGCAATCTTTGGCTAACAGGACTCAGTCTCAACTTTCATTTCTGACAGCAAGCTTCCCGTGAAGGATAAAAGAGCAAAATACCAACTGATAAAGTGAAGAAAAAGCTTTGTAAATAACTACAGGGGGGTGAGAAGGATGGAGAGGAACAACACAGGAGGATGTCTGTAGGTCAATCATCCAATTAGTCCCAGACCTTCACAAAGTCATGAGCGTTTTGCAACCAATAAGTTTTGTTAGTGTTCAAATGTTTTTGTTCTCAGGGAGTAGTAGAAATTAACTTATTTTGACCTTGCTTGAAGCAAACAAAATGATAGTATTCTTTATTCTACAGATTAGTTTGTATCTTAGAGAGTTTTAATCTCAACAGTTTACACACTATAGATGTGAAAGTTCATTGTTCCAATTCATGTACATTTCCAATAGTCAGTTATATTTGGTTGTTTTATTTAGCTCCAAATTTGCTACATTTTCCAAATGCTTATCAGCTAGAGGATTTTTTTAAACTTTGCATCAAAAGAGTTTGAAAATATCTATGAGACCCTGAGGGGTCACATCTTCATGCACTGACATTTAACAAGAGATCTTCTCAAATGAGATGCAAAGCACTTATGTTGGAATTTAAAACCTCTTTGCTACTGTGAGTTGATTCTAGCTAAAAAGTTTACATAAGACAACTATAATGTTTGACTTCTGCATCAAAGGTGACCAAAAGTACTCGCCCTATATTTCAGTGAGGCGTAGTTGCTTCTGAATCACTTGAACTGCTGTTAAAGGAGTTGGATGAGTTTTAGTCAGGCAGCAGCAAACCACCATTTCGATTATTCTTTAAGTACATTAATTATATCACACCCAGGTAAAAAAAAATATATATATTTAAATTGTGCTTTTTCTTACACATTTAATATATTAAAACTATACTATATTAAGTGCATATTAAATGTATTATTTTGAAACAACTTTAAGTATATTAAGTGTATTTCAAGATATGTTTAAGTTCATATCTTAAGATATTTAATATATTGAAATTGTGTTAAAATGGAACCACTTTAAGTATATTTAGTGCAATTAAAGTGTATTTCTTAAAATACATTTAAAATGTATTTTTAATACTTCATGACCTACAGTTAGAGTGTATTTGAAGTGTTGTTTTAATGTACTTCAAGTACATTTCAATTGTATTTCAGCTCATTAAAAATGCATTTGCATTACACTACTAGTATATTATAAAGCTGCTTTTTTTCAGTATATACACAGGTACACACTTTGATATCTAGAAAACTTTAATGTATTATATATCGTTGTGTACATTACAAATATTCATAAAGTACATAAAAAAAGTACAGCAGCATATATACCTTGGTGAAAAACAACAACAACAAAAAAACATACTATTAAATATATTAAAAATGCACTTGAAATACAAGTATGTTTATAGTATATTTGTATTACTACACTCAAGTACATTTTAAAACATTATACAAAAAAACATTATAATAAATGATAATTGCACTTCGCGGAGGCAACCACCCTCAACTGCGCGTCGGGCGGTTCTTCGCCTCCACGTCGTGCATTCAAATCGTTTAATGCACAGCTAGCCGTTGATTATCCCTTACATGGACAACAGCCTAATCAACCAAAGTGTAACGTTTTAAGTAAAACTGAACAAATATTAAACAACATATTTTAAGTATCGCTATGCTTCATAATACTTGACAAACGTTTGTACATTTTAAATGTTAAAAAATGTTTTTTTTTTTTGTTTTTTTGTTTTTTTCAAATATTGTACTTTTCCAAATATTAAAATTATAAATACATAAATATTTAAAATAAATTGCAGTAGGCTTACACATGGTTATAAAGTACATTAAAAACCCACTAAAAGTGTAATCATTTTGTTTTTTCTTTCAAAGTTTAATCACATCAGTTAGGTTCTTACGCAAAGTAGACATAAAATATACTTTAAGTAAGAGTACAAGTGTGTTTTCTGTAAATACACTAAAACGTCACTAAAAGTATGCTTAAGTTTATATATTCCTTAAAAGTGAAACTAAGAATATATTTATTAACATAGTATTTCTACAATACTTTTTAGGAGTGTATTAAAAGTATGCTTGTGGTTAGCATATTCCTTAAAAGTGTAACTAAGCATATATTTATTACCAAAGTATTTTGAGTATACATTTTAGAAGTACATTATAAGTATGCTTGTGTTTAGCATATTTCTTAGAAGTACAACTAAGCATATATTTAATACAAAAGTACTTCAAGTATACTTTTTAGAAATATATTAAAATGCAATTCAGTATATTTTTAATGCACTTCAAATAAGCATGTTGGGAATGTATTATAAACATACTACTTGAATTTCAAGTATATTTTTAATACATTTAATACTACGTCTTTTCCACCTGGTCAAAATCAGCAATTTTGGAGTCTGTTATGAGTCTCCAGACAGGTGAGGATGGGAACAACTTGTGATAGTAATTCCTGTAGATTTGCTCTTGGACACATTAGAATTCTCCACGTTGCAGCTGTTATCCAGAGTTGTTTTATCAAGCCTTGTGAGTCATTTGTGAAGGCACACAAGTCTCAAGTACTAATTAACATGCCTCATCCCAACCCCTGTATTTACTCACTAAACCTAGATATCCCCCACTGATATGGATTGTAAACAAACATCCATATTTTTGGCAGAGTCTGTGTAGTAATTTCAAGCTTGACATATTTGAAATTAGTTCTGCTGCCACAGATCAGTGTCTGCATTACACAGTGTCATTTCCTCTCCACTTTTATTTATGCAGTTGTCATTTATTTGCTGTAAACAAGATTGTTTTTATCCACTAAAGGAACCCAAGGAGTGACCTCTAATGTCTGTAACGTAATTCCCTTTCTAACATGTTGTGAAGTGCTATTTGTTCGTTTAGGCATTTTGAGTGCAGAAATAAAACTGAAAATGCTAATTGGTGTCCAATTAGCTTTAATCAATGCAAGTATAATTATGGTAGAATATCAGCAGCAAGATCAGTGATCATTACGCACAAAATCTTGCCCTTTTTCTTTCCCATCGAAGTCAATAAAACAAGGCTTTCAATCTTGTATTGTATATTTGTACAGCCGGATGATTTTCTTTTTCCAAAAATTGTTTTAGAGAATTTTTTTAGTTCCTTAACATCTGTCAATCTGTCTATGTATCAATCATATTATATCATTATACCGTTTCTATCTTGTGTGTCTGTCTGTCAATCTCTCTGTGTAAACCTATAAACCTTCAAACTTTGAATTGACAAGGCTTTAATTGAACTGGAATTAAATTCTTTCAAAAGTGTGCACAACAGTATTCAATTACAATCGGATGTAGGAATTTTAACTAAAAAACAAACAACACACATCAAGTTCAATAGTGATTAAAGGGTTACATTAAGCTTTCTAAATTCTGAAGGCAAACATTGTCACAGCATAATAGTGCAATTGCACTGCAATGACATGCATACAATTATACATACAATTATATATAACCAAGAGCAATTAGAAATAGAGAGTTGTAATAATGTCTGTATGTTTAGCTTGTTAATGATTGTCCTGTAATATTAGATTAGTTTTCACATGCAGAGCTGGTTTGGACGTGTGTGTACACATGAAGAGCTGTTTTGGCTCCCTCTGTCACCTCACTGTGTGCTTTTTCGGATGGACAGGCAGAAGGGTGAGGAGGTGCAGAGCTGCACAGATGGAATGCCAGGCTTGGGATGCAGTCCTGAAATTGGAGGGTGTGATGGGTGGAGACGGGGGCTGGAAGGGGGTCGGTGGTTTGTGTCAGACTCATGGCTGGTGGCTGTGGACACAGGGCCTGAACACTTTTGGCAGTGCGATCTGGATGCTCTCAAAGGCAGAAAAACCACAAATGAAAACAATAAACAATAAACTGGTCTCAGTAGAGCTGTTGCAGAAAGAGCAAATACAGAACAATTCCCAGGAAAGAGATAGAAAGTGCAAGAATAACATTTCACAAGTACCATTTATGGCTAGAAGGGATTTTCTTTCTGCAACTGCAGGATGGACTGACCTGGAAGATGACACACACAAAAAAAGTGTCAACACTTTCAATTTGCTAACTTTATTTAAAGGGATATTTCACACAAAAATTCAGCCTTTATTTACTCGCTTTAATTTTGTTCCAGATCTGCACTTTTTTCCTGCAGAACACAAGCAAGAAGATATTTTGGAAAATGTCATGACATTTGGACAATCTGTATGTGTGTGATAATCAGTGTTTGGTTTGATTTGACAATGTGTGAAGGCATAGATATCTGTTCATCACACAAAATTGTTGCTTCAGAAAACATACAATATACAGAGATTAGGGAAATTAGGGAGAGTAAACTATTACAGAATTTTTGGATGAACTATCCCTTTAAAATGTAAGGTATCATGAATAACCATAATAAAGGATTTTTTTTGCCAGCATTTATTGTTATAGATACATATGTTCACAGTACGTTTGTGATACCTGATGCATAAGCTAATGTTAACAAATTGAATTTCATTGTAAAATGTTTTCAAAAGTGTGGAAGAGGGAAAAGCATAGTTTTTCTCAAGTGAGTGAGAAAAAAAGTTTTCCCAAAATCCCAAAGTGAGAAGATACAAGCAGAAGGTTGGAAAAGGCTAACTGACACGTCTGACCGTAGCATTTTGTCCCACTAGTGGCGTTACAACAGCCTTCACCCTCAGCCAAGTGCCACAGATGCCCCAATCCCAGCATGCAGTTCATCACGGCGGTGCACAGCATGTGTGGGATTCTGGCAGTAGAGCCTAACATAATAATCAACAAATGCCTCAACCAATCAGACATGCTTGGTCATTATACAGCATACTTTAAGAACTGTTTATTTTACCATGTCAAAACGATTGTCATTTTGAGCGTACCGTATGTAGTGTCCAAAGCAGCCAGTGTTTATATAAAAAAAAAAAGAAAAAGACACAGGATGACAGTTTGCTACCAAACGTACTTCAGCTCTCCACAAACTACAATATTACGCTTGCTAAGACCGCTGCTGTTCCACTCTTGACAAACAACTGATGGCAGATATGAGAGTCTTATTGATTCAGCCTCGGTTTATTTACTCTGATATGAGAGTCTTATTGATTAACCTCTAAAATGAAGCCACTCGAAAGGCTAGACTTTTCCTCAGCGGATTGTCCTTCAATACTTCACATAAGTATACATGGCGTTACCATTACAGATGATTGGAAATTCCCTTTGATGTCCTGATTGCAATGTTAATAAGAAAGAACGACTTCGCTTTATGAGTCATAAACCTGCTCGCTTCTAAGGCAGGAGCCGAGCAAACACGTGAGAGGTCTCGCAAGTCGCGTTTTTGATTGACAGAGAGTGCGTTATTGCCTACCCATGCAGTCAGTCAAGGGGAGGACCGAGGGGTTGGAGGTCAAGAGGAGAAGACACGGCTACTTAGAAGGTCTTAAACAATCACATGCTCACACAAGCATATACGCTCAGGCGTTATGTGAAAGACAGAAGCCTTGAGGATTGGATTTCCAGAAGGAAATTGATTTGAGGGTTTTCCCGGTACGGGCACATTTGCTAATCAGCCTTGCAGGTAAACAGTGGGAGAGATTGACAGCCTTTAGCCAGAGAAATATAATCGACGTGGCTTAAAGGCTCAGGCGTCTCAGACATAACAATTTGCAGAGTGCAATGGTGTAAATCACAATTAAATCGGCGGGTGTGGAGGGCCTGCGACTTTCGACGTTAGGGAGCCGAGGCTCACACCACGAATATATTGATGGGATTTCACGGACGGGGGCTTTGCTGTGGGGTGGCAGCCGTCTGTTTCCCCTGGCAATGTTTGACTTACACAAGACAAGCTACCAAATTTTGGCACCCGAAAAGTCGCTAATAGCGTGTTTCTGGGCTAGCGTGCAGCTTTCAAGGGCTTTCTGGATTCTGAGGGGTGTGCGCCACGGTTTAATCTCCCATCAGAGATGGCGATTGACTGCGGCTTCACAATGACAACAAAGGCTGAAGGTGGAAATGGAAATGGATTGGCACCGCAAATGGAGCATCAACTGAAAGTGATTAAGGATTTCGGTATTGTGTATTCAGATGTTTTAAGATGCACCTGGCCTGCTGTTGGTCCAGATGTCCGTGGCAAACCTGTGAAAATTCATGCCATTGTTTTATCCAACACCTGCACGGATGAGTTGCCGAGAGACAGAGTCCTCATAACGATCTTGGCAGAACAATTACACAATACAATTGTTTCCTGTTTCTCTGCTGAACAAACAGAGAGCAAGATTCACTGGGAAAAATATGTTTTTTTGTTTAATATCAAATGAACAAAAGCCAATGAAGTCAGGCAAACTACATTTATTTTTTCTTCAATCGTCTCCCAAGCAGATTTAAAATTCCATTACCCCCGCATTGTCTCCCTTGGTAAGGAATGCAGGAGTTTTGATTGAAAGTTGACCATGGGTCGAGGTGTACTAATAGGCTTTGAAGTGCTGCTGTGTGTAATTGTGTTCCCCACCAAATAAACGGCAGCTAAGTACACATAATTGAATCCACCAACACTTTCAACTCTCTGAATATTTTATTATGGGATCTGAACAAAGTGTGGGGGAGAAGGGGAGTGAGGGCACCACAGTCAGCTTTTGACTGACACCTTTCCTATTCATCTATTATACAGCTTTTTCCGGTTATAGCAAGGTTCTCATCTCGCTCCAGAATACCAAGTCAGATCTTCTGTCATTTTTTATAATCTTCGTTGGTAATCAGGGCTGATAAGGCTGATATGAAGACCTACTGGGGGCTCATTAAATTAAGATAAAAACAAGTTCAATCTCCATATCACATGCAAGAGGCCTGTCATCTCTGACGTCTGACAGCTGCAGTTTTTATCTGCATATTAAACGCTGCTGCTGCAATCAGTTCAGGCCTCCCTGTCCAAGGGAATTACTGTAGAACTTTTTTTTTTTTTTACTTATCACTTCTACCTCCTAAGTCAAGTCAAGTCAAGTCAAGTCAAGTTGAGCTTTATTGTCAAGATACCTCCTAAGATACCTCCGAAGATACCCCCTAAGATACCTCCCTTGACGGGACATAATTTAAGCAGGGCTTGTATGAGATGTTTTTTGTTGTTCTTTGTTTTGTAGATTTTTATTGATTGATTAAAATTATAAATTTTTTACAATTACATTTTAATGACAAAATATGCAGATTAATTCATCAAATTCATCATAGTCACACAGATAAATATTTAATATATAAAGATCATTTAGGACATTGAGGAGACAAAAAGTGGCTTTAATAGTCAAAATATTGTTTGTTTTATTTTCATATAATTGAACATAAGCTTTAATTGACCTACAGTCCAAACAACTACCATCAGAATTCTAGTAATTAAAAACTCTAATTAATGCACAAATACAGGAGATACCTATTTTAAGACATTAAAGTATGCATTTGAAAATCTTTGACACCTCTCCATTTGGCCGAGGGTCCCTCTCCTCCTTTTTAGCCACCTCGCAAAACAGTGTAAAGATGGCTGTTATTTCTGTATGTGAGCAGCATGCTGCTTTGATTTATCCATCTCTAGTCTCATGGATAAAGAGCCGAGGTCTGACACCTCCCCTCTGTCTGCTCTCCTCAGTAATGAGCCGGCACTCTTTGTTCAGAAAGAGCACAAGAGAGAGTGGGAGAGGGGTCAAAAAAGTGGAGGAGAGATCAGACCTGAATACAGAGAGAGAAAGTAAAAGATTCTGATGCCATACTGATGCAATGTGTATTTATGAAGCAAAAGAGAAAGACATTAATAAAGCAGCGGAGTGTTTGAAGTTATCCCCCAGTGGTTCAAGTAGGAGAGGCATGATCGGCTATTGAATGAAATAATAAAAAACAAGTTCACAGATACAGTCATTTTTTGCCACAGATGTGTAATATGCCTTTGAGTCACAAGCTAACAGAAATTTCTATATGAGCAATCCATTGCTCTTTGTCAGTGGAAAGATAAAAGTGTTTGCATTGGAAAACAGCTGTTATTTACTTTGTTTGTCTTTGTGGTGTAATCGATGTTAAGCATTGGCTATTGCTGTTTGTCAAAAGGATAGTTCACCCAAAAACTAAAGTTCTGTAATCATTTGCTCGCTCTTACGCTGTCCCAAACCCTTAAGACTAACTCATGAGACCATTTTAAAGACACAGTTCGTCCAAAAATGAAAAATTCTGTCATTAATTACTCACTCTCATGTTGTTGCAATCCCTTTTGTTCATCCTTGGAAAATATTTCAATGCAGAAACGCAGAGGAGAGAACAAAACAAAACACTGGTCACAAATTACAAGTACAAAACATGGATTTGTAAAGAAAAATGGGTCCCACTTTATATTAGGTGGCCTTAACTACTCTTTTCTTGCATCAAAAAATAAGAACAATGTACTTATTGTGGTCATATTGTATTGCAAAACACTTTTGCTGCTATTGAGGTGGGATACGGGTAAGGTTAGGGACAGGTTTGGTGGTCTAGGTAGGTTTAAGAGTTGGTTAAGGTGTAAGTGATGGGTCAACAGTGTAATTATAAATGCAATTACAGAAATTAATTACAGATGTAACTACATATAGGTATTTCTAAAAATATAAGTGCAATGTAAAAAAATGAATGTACACAATAAGTGCATTGTACCAAATGATAAATTTAAATGTAAGTACACAGTAGTTAAGGCCACCTAATATAAAGTGGCCTTTCAGCTTACAGCTGAAACACCACTTTCTTGTGAATACGGCAGTTAGCAGAAGCTAGAGATTACAGTTTATAAAGTTTTAAATATGGATATTTTTCTTACACAAACACATTTGTTATTAACCCTCCGGAGCCATGTGGAGTACTTTTTTATCATGGATGGATGCACTTTTTTGGGCTTCAAAATCTTGACCACCATTCACTGCCATTATAAAGCTTGGAAGAGCCAGGACCTTTTCAATATAACTCCGATTGTATTGGTCTGAAAGAGGAAAGTCAGATACACCTAGGATGGCTTGAAGTTGAGTAAATCAAGGTTGAGTAATTTTCATTTACTCATTCAACTATCCCTTTAAATACTTCAAAAAGATATTTTCTACTATTACATGCAAATAGCCCATCTTGTTGGAATATGTTCACTAACTTTCGTCGCTCAGACAAATTACACTTAGTACAAATAGCATGTTTAGCATCAGCGATTAGTGTTTAACGTTGATTGCTTAGGTAAATATTTAAATGAACACAATGGCATTATTTTACTTAGTTCTTTCAATTTGGTTGTCTTTCAGAGCATGGAAACAAACCTTGTTAATTCAGTGGGCTCCTCTCACTTTTTCCACATTAGAAATTTACATTTTTCCTCCCCTGATTTTTAAGGACAGTCTGACACTTTTCAACAAGAGAAATAACACTGCGGAAACGTTCTCTGTGATTTTCCGGCTGAGTGACTTCAATGACGATTAAGAGCTGATGTTTTTTGGAAGGGGGTGATCATGTTCTGTGCAAGCTGTTGACAGGTGATGTATTTTGGGGAAGATTATGTCCTCTGGCACCTGGATAATCTTGTATTAGAGGTGATTAAACTCACAGGGGTCCTCTTTCTTCTCCTTGCAGGTGCCCCTGTCATGCCTGATGGGTTTCTGTATAAAATGTGGCAAACCAGCAGGTCTCGGCTGTCGGTCCATTTCGCCTGCACAAAACCGGGTAGGGAGGTGGTCCTTTCTCTAGGCATATGAGCGTAAATGACATTACCAGGATGTGATGACAGCCCACAGTCGCAAAAATATTTGGGAGTCTGTTTCTGGTTTCAGGATAAATATGTTGTCTTATTTACATTTTCTCACTTCACACGGGTTCTTCAATTTATTTTTAGTGCCTTGATCAGTCATTCACAGATTCAAAAGCAGCAGTTGATATTGTGACATACTGTGAGGCCTTGTAGAGAAGAGTGCCAAATGATCATGTAGACAAGCAGCAAACATTTAATCTAAAGTGTTTTTAAATTTCATCAAAAACAAGAGTGCTGCTCTCACGCCCCGCTAAATTTCTCAACTTCTCAGAGGGGAAAAAAAACAAACAAAAAAAAACACGGCAGGATTCTCAAGGTCACCATTCAGAGTAAATGTAAAGGGAAAACATTTTTAGCCCTCAATGAGACCGCGAGCATGACCTCATGAAAATTAAGTCTGACCTGCCAGAAAAATTCCAAGGAAACAACCTGTGATTTCAGATGTCCACTTGACCTTTGCCCTTTTTCTGTACAGGCACCATGTGTGCAGCTGACGTGTTTGACTCTTTTACTTATTTTCCGACTTTGTTTTTTTTGCATTCACGCTGTTTCCTGATCGCTATTGTCTAACAGATGTACGCTGAATTCCATATTATCCGATTGCTCAACCACCCTTCCCATCACACACATACACATTCTCAGGCACTGTTGAACTTTCCAGGAGTGTCACCTTTTGGAGTTGTGAAAGGCACCCCTGTAGCCTGTGACAAAACAAATTTAAATCAGGACAGATGGAATTTGTTTCTCTCTCTCTTTTTTTTTTTTTGGTTGTTTTTCTTCCTTTCTTCCTCATAGCTCCCCCTTTTTTTGATCTGTTTGTTATGCATGTGGGAGGTTGTGTCTGTTGGCATGAAGACAAAAGTACCAGAAGTTTCCATTTTAATATGCCACAAATAAAGGGCATCACAAGTGCCCACATGGGCACTCAGTATGAATAGAACATGAAGTTTTTAACATGTTATTGCAGTAGAGAGGACGCTTAAACTCCTGTTTATATGGAGAGACCTTCACAGCTGACAAACCGGTGAAGTGTCACTCATAAAAACAGGCAGGTGTGATTTGTGTGTGTGATGAGTTTTAACACTGAGAGCTTTTTGACTGTAATTGTCCATATACCCAGAGATGGTATTTAATTGGTCTGCTAAAAATTTCAGCTCTGGAAACTCACTTTCTCTCTGAAAAAATTTGTTCTGCATTTTATGCCAAATCAAACTACTATTGAATTGTGGCGTGGACATAAAAGATGATAAAGCACTGAGCACATTTTGCTTGCGACTTAATACAGAATAATTTAATAAAGTATAACTCAGTCCAATACACTGTGTACTGTGTGGGTGGTGTAGCTTAGTGCTAAACATTTGAGTTCTGTGGCTTTTAGTCCATGTCTGTGAAGTTTGACATTATTTATATTTTATATGTTAGTTTTCTCCTAAAAAGTGGCACATTAACTTTTAACAGAAATATGATTTTAAATTTTGAGATCCTCTGTTTAATGCTGTGCTAAAGTATCTTTTTCTTTTCTTTTTGATGTAAATATCCTTTAAATATTGTCATGTTATATTAATTATTATTATTTATTTATTTTAACTTGACGAGAGTGCAATCTTAAAAATGTTTCAGACATTTTATATATTGATTTAAACATGTCTAATGTTAGCATGGAACTTAGCATAATTTTCATCAGTTGTAAGTTGCAACATATTATGTTTATGCTATACATATTTAATTATTTGCATATGTATCGGATGCGTTTGGGTGAGTTTATTAACCTGGTACTAAATCACTTCAATTTACTGGTTCATTTACCATTCAGTTTATGCAGCTCAAGCAGGTCAATCCCTGGCATTATTGACTATGATTAAATAATTTTAAATGGTCATTTTTATTTATTTATTAATTTATTTGTGTCCTGCTTCCTGTTTCAATACAAAATATTTTTGAATGGGAAAGAAAAAATGCATGTATCAAGGCATTTCATTAAGAGACAGGCTGATAGAGATACACCAGAATGCTGCAGATGAAATTTCCCAGCAGTTGTATTTTAAGTTCCCTTTCAGTCGGTCACTCCGAGTCACGTCGGGTGACCAACGAATTGGGATCTTGCTTAGAGAGACCAATCCACTTCGAGTGTAACTAAACGAGCCAGTGCACATTGGCATGCGATTATTGCATCCAGCTGCCGCTGATCACAGCGTGAGTATAAGTAGGCATCAGGTGAAGCGCATATTCAGCTTTTCACTTCGGAGCCGAGAGGTTCGTCGTTCTGCTCCTGATAAGAAGCCTTTCGACTACGGTGTCTGCGAGTCAAACACGCTCTCGGGAGAACTCTCGTGCTGGTGTCACGGCGCTTCAGCGGCGGTGGTTCCTTCCTTTCTTTTGAGTGGATTGCACACATCGGATTGCACTACCTCTGATTGTGTTGCATGCGGCCATCTCCCCTGTGCGCTTCAGCACACTAAAAGAGTAATTTCTCTAAAAGAGTAATATCCCTAAAAGAGCATTCACGGGTGGAACGTCTTTTTAAAGACACGTCTTTTTAAAGATGCCCTTCCACCCGTGCGTTTCTGGATGCGGTCGTTACCTGGCGCCGGGTGATGGTCACGATCGCTGCCTCACGTGTCTGGGCATAAAGCACGCTGAGGTGGCTTTCGTGGACGAGTCATGCTCCCATTGCGGGAAAATGACCGTCGCGGAGTTGCGGACCAGACTCCGTTTCCTGCAAAGGCACGGGGTGCCCGTGCCTCTGCCTAGATCTAGGGCTCCCCCTGGCAGCCGTTGGGGGGTCGCTACTTCTGGCAGTAACCGGACTGGTCTTACAGTGACGGTGAGGAATTCCCCTCCGAGGAACCAACCTCGTGCAACTGGCACTTCGCAGCCTGTGGAGCTGCCGAGGGAACAGGCTGGACCTTCTCGTGGGGTACCACCTGTATCCTTTGGTGCTCCCCCCGACGATCGTATGTCGATCGCTGCATCGGAGGGTGAGCCAGACTTTTCTGGGGATGATGATTTGGCACCGCTGCCACCTTCTGGGCGGCCGGCGATGCCGGATTCGGATCCAGAAATGGTGGCTATGCTTGCCCGGGCCGCCGAGAGGGTCAGGCTCGAGTGGAAACCTCCACCGCGTCCCAAACCCTCAAGGTTGGACGATTGGTTTCTCGGGGTGGCTCGCGCTGGTTCTCAGGGCCCCACCCCGGTACCTTTCTTCCCGGAAGTGCATGATGAGCTCACTGGGTCATGGACGGCACCTTTCACTGCCTGAAACCGCCCATGGTGGTCCAGGAACGCCATCTCTGGCTGTGTCTGGCCGACATGAGGGAGTCTGACAAGTTGCGGTTCTTGAATGCGCCTGTGTCCCAGACCGGCCTTTTCGGCGATGCAGTGGAGAATTTTGCCCAGCAGTTCACCGCTGCACAGAAGCAGACTGAGGCCATCAGGCATATCCTGCCCCAGCGTGCAGCTGCTGCCTCCACCCGGCCGCCTGCGGCAGTACCTCGGTCTACTCGTCGCCGAGGGCGGCCCCCTGCTGCCGCCCCTGCTCCCGCGCAGCTAACGCGGCAGCCTCCAGCAAAGCAGCGCCGTGGAGCCGGTCACAGCGCAGCCACCCTGCCCATCCAGGCCCCCGCCAAACCTGGCGGCAAGCGGAAGAGCAAGATGCCCTGAGACGGCCGACCCGGAGATGGAGGAGGATGCTCTTCGGGAGATAGTGAACGCACCACTAGGAGGGCCGGGCGGAGAATCTTTTGTTTCTTTTTTCCCCGCCACTGGCCTCACGGTCAGTGGTACCCAAAACCTCGATAAAAGAGCAATTTCCTCTATCTCTGGGTCCCCAGGAGGGACGGGGAGTTGTGGACGAACCAGTCTTGATTCACACTCACCCTCCTCTCTCGCCAGTCAGCAGCTGTTGGCGGTTCGAGAGTGCGATCAATCGTACTACTCACGCACCCTCTGCCAAAACGCAGGTTGGTGTTGCACACACGCTGACCCTGCCTCGGGCTGGCAACGAGATGCCCGAGCCCGGTCCCTGCGTTCCCCTTCGCTGCCCCACCGCAGGTACGACAGTGGTTCCGTTGGTGCCACTTGTGCGGTTTCTGGGAGCCTGGCTAGCGCTTCCCAGTCCGTCTCATTGGCTCCGCCAGACCATCAGTCTCGGCTATGCGATTCAGTTTGCCCGGCGTCCTCCCAAGTTCAGGGGCGTCCACTTCACTTCACTTCACTTCAGTGAAGGCGGCAGATGCTCCTGTCTTGCATGCAGAGATCGCAGTCCTACTGGCGAAGGATGCGATAGAGCCGGTCCCTCCAGCCGATATGAGGTCGGGGTTTTACAGCCCTTACTTCATTGTACCCAAGAAAGGCGGTGGGTTGAGACCAATCTTGGATCTGCGCGTCTTGAACAGGGCCCTTCACAAACTTCCGTTCAAGATGCTTACGCAGAAACGCATCTTCGGGTGCGTCCGTCCCAGAGATTGGTTTGCAGCGATCGACCTGAAGGACGCGTACTTCCATGTGTCGATCCTTCCGCGCCACAGACCATTCCTGCAGTTTGCGTTCGAGGGACAGGCATATCAGTACAAGGTCCTGCCCTTTGGGCTGTCCCTGTCGCCCTGTGTCTTCACGAAAGTTACGGAGGCAGCTCTTGTTCCCCTGAGAGAACAGGGCGTTTGCATTCTCAACTACCTCGACGACTGGCTCATATTGGCTCAGTCTTAGGACCAGTTGTGCGAACACAGAGACTTGGTGCTCTGGCACCTCAGCCAGTTGTGCCTTCGGGGTCAACTGGGAAAAGAGCAAACTCTCCCCGACGCAGAGGATCTCTTTTCTCGGTATGGAGTTGGATTCGGTCAACCAGACAGCACGCCTCACACAGGATCGTGCTCAGTCTGTGTTGAACTGCTTGAATACGCTCAAGAGCAGGACGGTGGTCCCACTGAAACAATTTCAGAGGCTCCTGGGGCATATGGCAGCTGCAGCGGCAGTCACACCGCTGGGGCTGCTTCATATGAGACCGCTTCAACACTGGCTCCATGGCTGAGTCCCGAGGTGGGCGTGGCAACGCGGCACTCACCGGGTCCAAGTCACACCGGCCTGCCGCCAAACCTTCACCCCGTGGTCAGACCTCTCGTTTCTCCAGGCAGGAGTGCCCCTGGAACAGGTCTCCTGGCATGCTGTGGTTTACACGGATGCCTCCACCGGCTGGGGGGCCACGTTCAACAGGCATGCAGTGTCGGGGGTTTGGACGAGCCCCCAACTGCACTGGCACATCAATTGCCTAGAAGCATCTGAGGTCGCTGCGGGCCATTCACATTCCGGGCTTGCTCAACCGGGCAGCCGACAAGCTGTCACGAGCTGCGCTCCCCGGAGAGTGGAGACTCCATCCCCAGACGGTCCAGCTGATTTGGAGACGTTTCGGACTCGCTCAGGTAGACCTGTTCGCTTCTCTAGAGACCTCTCATTGCCAGTTGTTTTACTCCCTGACCGAGGGAACACTCGGCACGGACGCACTGGCACACAGCTGGCCGCGGGGCCTTCGCAAGTATGCGTTTCAGTGAGCCTTCTCGCACAGACACTGTGCAAGATCAGGGAGGACGAGGAGCAGATCCTGCTTGTGGCGCCGTACTGGCCCACTCGGACTTGGTTCCCGGAACTGATGCTCCTCGTGACAGCCCCTCCTTGGCAGATTCCTCTGAGGAAGGATCTACTGACTCAGAGACGGGGCACCTTATGGCACCCGCGTCCAGACCTCTGGAAACTTCATGTCTGGTCCCTGAACAGGACACGGAGGTTCTAGGTGACCTACCTCAGGAGGTAGTTGACACCATCACTTCGGCGAGAGCACCGTCTACAAGACATGCTTACACCTTGAAGTGGAACCTGTTCGTCGAATGGTGTTCTTCTCTCCAAGAAGACCCCCGGAAGTGCCCAATCAGAGTCGTGCTGTCCTTCTTGCAGCAAGGGTTGGAGCGAAGGCTGTCTCCCTCCACCCTTAACTCTTCCGAGTCGCCGATCACGCCGGCGTGATCAAGACACATGACCAGTTTAAGACGTTGAAGCATAAAAACAAAGTCACGTTGAGCGCTGCCGTCCACTTCTATCGAAAGTGCTGGCTTGAAACTCTATACTACTTTTTGTTTTGTGTTGATAGACCAAGTAAAAACGGAGATATGATCATTTAAACTTTATATAAAAAAATATTGAAAATATTGACGTTCGTAAAAGAACGCAAGATGGGATGCGACAGGCGTTGCATTTATTCTAATAACCGTCGGTTTTGTCATAAAACAAAGCGGAGAAAAATGTGCGAATCTGCTGACTCTGCTCTTCAGACTGCACATTTCAGGGAGTGGAGGAGGAGCCAACTGAGCAAAGAAGCGAAATTGAAAGGCGCCGGCGGAGATTGATGGAGTAGACGGAGAGACACACACATATTAGAGAGAGATATTATTGCTAGTTTTTGGAAGAGTTTGAGTAGATTTTGAGAATAGTTTAGGAGTAGTTTAGATAGTTTAGGTAGTTTTTGTCATGGAAATGCAAGGCCTGTGATGTAGCCCTCTGTCTCATTGTTGACAGAAACTGTTTTGAGGAGTGGCACAGAAAAAAACAACAACACACTTTTGTTGATATTTGTTGTAAATAGTTGTATGTATAGTTTGACTTTGTGTTCATTTGACCTTTTGTATGGTATATTTGCACTTTTAGGAACCCTCTTACTCAAGGAGTGAAAGCCCTGTAATGTAGCTGTCTGTGTAATTGTACATGAAGTGTTTTGTAGAGTTTATAAGCAAAAAGAAAAGAAAAACGCCTATTGCCACACCTGTTTTTTGCTGTATATAGTTAGATTTTATCTCAATTTTACCTTTTTTATGTTGTATTTGCACTATTTGGGAACCCTAATATTCTGGGAATGCAAGGCCTTAAATATAGCTCTCTGTATAATTTTGTGCATGAACTGTTTTAAAAAGTGGCAAAGCTAAAAGAAAAAAAAAGCCTATGGCTACACCTGCATTTTTTAAATCATATTTTTTGTATATAGCTTGATTATATCTGAATTGTACCTGTATATGGTGACACTTACAACTTGTGTTTACATTTTAAACCTTTTAAAATGCTTCATTGAGCATGTTTGTGTTTTTTGTAGTAAAAAAACTATAATTTTTCTATTCGGATTTTGTATTTTTTGTGTGATTTTGGGTCCAGTATCTTGATACAGTACATCAAAGTGAAAAACTAATTGTTTGTTCATATAGGTGATGTTGTGCTGAAAAAAATGATACCAAACATTGGTATGGTATAAATTTGTTTATGTAGCAAAATAAAAAAATAAAAAAGTACTCAAAAACGGCCAAAATAGCCCAAGACTCCGAAGAGTTAAAGTCTATGTGGCTGAGATTGCTGCCAACCACGACCCCGTGGAAGGGAAGTCGGTGGGGAAGCATGACTTGGTCATCAGGTTCCTTAGGGGTTGAGAAGGTTAAATCTCCCACGGCCCCCCTCTATACCCTCTTGGGACCTGTCTCTAGTACTCAGAGCACTACAGCAGGGCCCATTCGAGCCTTTGCAGACAGTCGAGCTGAAGTTTCTTTCAATGAAGACTCTGCTCCTGCTTGCATTGGCCTCCATCAAGAGGGTAGGGGACCTGCACGCATTTTCGGTCGACAATTCGTGCCTAGAGTTTGGGTCAGCAGACGCCCAGGTAACTCTGAGGCCCCAGCCTGGCTATGTGCCCAAGGTTCCCACTACTCCCTTCAGGGACCAGGTGGTGAGCCTGCAAGCGCTGCCCTCGGAGGAGGCAGACCCAGCCATAGCTTTGCTTTGTCCCGTCCGGGCATTGAGATGCTACGTTGACAGGACGCAAAGCTTCAGGACCTCAGACCAGCTCTTTGTTTGTCACGGAGGCCGGCAGAAGGGGAATGCCATCTCTAAGCAGAGGATGGCCCACTGGATAGTGGACGCCATCACCCTGGCTTATCAGGCACAGGGTGTGCCCTGCCCGTTCAGGTTGAGAGCTCACTCTACTAGAAGTGTTGCATCCTCCTGGGCGCTGGCTCATGGCGCCTCGCTGGCAGACATTTGTAGAGTCATTTGTAGGTCACCTGCGGGCTGGGTGACCCCTAACACGTTCGCTAGATTCTATAGCCTCTGTGTGGAACCGGTTTCCTCCTCTGTTCTCACCTCAAACGGGTAGAAGCACTGAGAGGCCCCGGTTTCGGGTCGGCTTGCTAAAACTGCTCCAGAGAGTCCATTGGTAGACCCTGTCAAGCTTCTCTGTCCCCTCAGTAGCCAGACGTGGCGGAGCGTCTGGTGCCAGGCCCTCACTCGATCAATCCGTGAGAACCCGGTAGAGGGCTGGGTTCCATATGTAGAGACCTAATTTGGTCTCTACATAAAAAAAAACTTCCTGCCATTACCCAAGAGGCTACAGTCACCTCTAATCTTCCATATTCACTTAAACGGTTGTTATATGTGTAAGTGCTTCTGAACCTCCTTCGGGAAGGTTGGGCTTCCGCAGCGTCCTGTTCCAAGTGGAACGGGTAAGTTTTCCCAGTGTTATCCAGTCTTACTGAGTGGGTAGTGCCATAGCAACAGTAGCTGGTCTTCTTGTGGTGAGCCCTAACCTACGCCAAAAAGTAGGGGCGCAGGAGGCTTCCACAAGACACTGGAAGGAACAGTATCCTTGGCCCTTTGGTAGGGATCCCAATTCGTCGGTCACCCGACGTGACTCGGAGTGACCGACTGAAAGGGAACGTCTCGGTTACGTATGTAACCCTCGTTCCCTGAAGGAGGGAACGGAGACGTCACGTCCCGTCGCCACGGCTGCTGTACCACCGCTGAGCGGCCGGGTCACTGGCTCGGCTCCACAGTGAAAACCTGAATATGCGCTGCACCTGCTGCCTACTTATACTCACGATGTGATCAGCGGCAGCTGGATGCAATAATCGCATGCCAATGTGCATTGGCTCGTTTAGTTACACTCAAAGTGGATTGGTCTCTCTAAGCGAGATCCCAATTCGTCGGTCACCTGACGTGACGTCTCCGTTCCCTCCTTCAGGGAACGAGGCTTACATACGTAACTGAGACGTTACTTCACATACAATGTGTCTCAGTGAAAAAGTAATGTAAATATAACAATAGACAAAAGAATATAGAAACATAAATTCTTTCTCATTTACAAGGTCAAACCCACTAGGTCTATTCCTTTAGCAATCATCATCGTGTCCTTGAGCAAAACACTTCTCCTCGGCTTGCTCCGGGGTGCTGTTTCTGTAATTTAACATGGCAATGTTATGGAAGCAAATCCTACCAGATAACAAATAAAGAATACCAAGGCTGTTTTCACTGAGTCATATGTATTCTTCCGGATAAGAATCTCACATATAAAAGGACTGCTGGTCAAGGGCAAAAGTACTCTTTCCAATCAAGAAGCAAGTGCACTTTATTGTAATCTCTCTTCGTTTTAAAGGACTACAATATATTCTTTTATTCAAGCAGTATTAATAAGGAACATTCTTTTAAAATTCCTTTTAAGAGCTTCAATACCCCGCACGCATAAGTAATAGTTCTCGGGAACAGGATAATGACGGAGAAAAAAGGAAAAGCTGTGGGTCGTGCTCCAGGCTTGCTAACGGAAATACTAATCTCAGTCTCCTAGGCCTTCTGTCTTGGACATTGAATTATTAGTTGTAGTTCTGCAGCCATGAGCCTAGAATGAAGTCTGGACACAAAGCAATATCACCCTGGGATAGAAAAGAGTTGAATCTCCACTCTGTCCCTATTTCTGACAGAAGCAAATCCCGCACCACACATCGCACCAGCCTTTAATATCCATATCTCGAACATACTCCTCTAGCGAGCAGATCTTTATATGTTTTAATACATTTTACCCTTTGAGGCAAAGAAGACTTTTTTTTTTTTCTCAGGGAGAAATGGGCAATAAAAAAGATGCATCTGTGTCTGCCTGCTCTGTAGTATGAGATTTGCATGAGGTCGCCTCAGTGAAAGTGATTCGGCGATGTGATTTCCTCGAATGAAATGAAAGACTTGTATTCAAATCATTCTGTCTTCTCACCTTCAGGCAAGGGCTTGTCCCAGTTTGGTCGTGCCTTGATTCCAGGCAGATCATCTAGAAATTGAGGCTATTTAATTATTAGCTTATTGAAACCTGAGTCCGACGCCAGCGCAAATGGGAAATTCTCTGCTGTTTTCTGCATGACAGACCTCTGTTCGGGCTAATAATATATGCTCACATAAATATGCATGATCACATTCTGATTGGACAATTAGACTCTTTCAATCAGGGGAAATGCCAAGTAATGATTTTGATATGTGCAAGTGATTCCGAAACCGACGCCAGCACGTCCATTGAGATTGCGCTCTCTCTTCCCGTGTGAAGACTCAGGCTGTGCAGTCCATTACAAACACTGTTAAACTCAACAAGAGGAAATATATTCATGAGAAACCAAATAATGAAACAAAATATCAAAAAATTCTCAAGCGCAATCACATTCCCGGGATAATGACGGGAGATGCACCTCATTACGACATCTTAGATATCTGTGATTCCTACACCTCTGCCTAAACTCTGCTCCTTCTCATTTCCGTTTCTGTCTTTTAATCCTATCTCTCCATTTTCTGCAAATGGGCCGAGCTAATAGACTTTTGGGGCCATAACTCTGTCTCACTCTTCAGTGCCACTGATGATAATCTTGTTCTACACGGAATTTATTGCACATCTGGTTGCGAAAACACCCAATTAGAACCCTTCTCTTCTGCATGCAGTCAAATGAGAGAGCGCACTGAACCAAAACACAACATATGGCGTGTATGTGTGTGTGTGTGTGTGTGTTTCTATCTGTTTATCAATGGTACACACAGACACCAGCTGTCTGTCAAGCTTAAACTTGATCAAGCAGATGTGGTTTCTTCTCAATGCTCAGGAGGGCTATAGCCTATATATATATAGATTCATTAATTATTTTTATTCTTATATATAGCTCATTTTAAAATGTTTATTTATTAGAATATTTGCTTATAGATTGAAAAATATTTTTCAATGTTTTTGAAAACAATACTTTGACCCATTTTGGTGAGTGTGATTTCAAAACGTTCATTCCAATCAACTGATCAGATTGAGAGATAACTTTCCAGGAAATATCTGTTTTAGGCATCAGGGTTAGGTGCTTCTACACCCTTGTTAATCAGCTATCATTTCACACTGATTTTGGGAATAAATTATGGGTAGGGTTAGGTTTAGGGGTAGGGATTGGGTTAAGTCTATATTTTTGGACAGTAATGTTGAACAAAATATGTTGATCCAGGAGCATGTCTTACTTGGCAAAATCACGGTGACAATGTATGCATATGTGAACAGGCAGTTGGTGTTTCATTGTTATACAGCGTTTTAGTTGATCTTGCTGGAAAAGAAAAACTTTTCCATTTTTAGTACAATTGTTGTTTTAATGTATCCTAATGCCTACCCTCAGACTTTAATCTTTACATTAAAGGTGACATACCATGAAAATCTGACTTTCTGTGTTTAAGTGCTATAATTGGTTCCCGGGTGCATAAAACGTGAAAAAGCCTTTGGTAAGCCTTTCTCTGCAAGCTTGTGAAAAAACAAGCCACTTGGATTTCGCTTCCCTTGTAATGTAGGAAGGGAATCTTATTATTATATTACCGCCCCATAATCTGCACATTTCCACTCACAGCACCGCCATTGCGTTTTAATGCCGTGGCGAAATTTATAGCAAAGCATGCTAACTGTCCTATCTTTGGCTGCACTGACGAGCAAAGAACACTATTTAGAGTCCCAGCCTCAGAGGAGACTAGAGAGAAGTGGATTTATTGATTTATTTACTGTATATTACGCTGCTGTCACACAGATCTACTATAAACATGTGATTTCTTTCCCAGCTGTTTACCTTCACAGACATAACCAACTGTGTTTATGTAACTCAAGTGTTTTTTTAACATAAACTTGTGTGTATTTGACAGTTGAAGCACAATAAGACATGAAAGAGAACATGGCAGAGTTAGTTTAGTACTCACATGCCGTGTGACATCCGCTTTCTGTGCGTATGCTTCGGATGTGTGCTCTCAGAAAACCGTATATCAGAAGTTTAAACTGATATGGCATGAGGGATAGAAAGTGGAAAGTGGGATAGACATGATAATCAAAACCAAACAGATGTTTTGTGGCAGAGTATCTGAGGTATGAGCTGTAAAGGCACAGCCTGCCCCTATTCTGGAGAAAGGGGTGGGGAGCAGCAGCTCATTTGCATTTAAAGAGACATGCACAAAAACAGTGTGTTTCTGCTTCCACTCAAAATAGGCATTTTCAAAATGATATCATAAATCATCTGTGGGGTATTTTGAATTGAAATTTCACAGACACATTCTGGGGACACCTGAGACTTATTACATATTGTAATAGGTCTCCTTTAACATCTGAGTGCTCACAATTTAGTAATAGCAAAATAAACATTGCGTGCTGTATGTTGTACTTGTCTGAATGCTTAATGAAATTTATTGCACATGTGAATGGGTGGTTACAATATGTCTTTGCATTCAAAATTGCTGTGTTTTTTTTTTTGTTTTTTTTCCTCCCCCAAATGTGAGTAAACCTGTCGGATTGTAACTAGACAATGGCTCATTATCATTCACAGTAGAGAGAGCCATTTCATCTCCAAATCTAAATGGTGATCAACCTGTCAATTACTGCACGCCTCTCAGACTGTGTGCATATGTTTTAGGAGAGACAAACAGGAGTGTTTAAAACAGACGGAGCGGAAACATATGGAGGGAGAGCTACCATTAGTCATTATATGAACGTAAGAATGAGTTGGATGTGCTTTTATTTTTTGCACATAAATACAGTCTGAGTTTGAGACGCATATTCAAGGTGTGCAGCTGTTTCTGTCATATGGCCATTCCAAATTTAATCTGATTTGCTCATCTACAGTATTGCCCACTTTTAGCAGTAGCGATTTGTAAGGATGAGATCAGATTTCACAGCTGAAAACATATATTTATTTTAATATAAAACTAAACAGTAGTATTAGAATGTTGATATGAGACATATGCTGTATGTCTCTTTATTGACAATTCACCAAGAAGACATCTGTCTTTTCTAGAGAGGAAGAGAAAACTAAATTTGGTTAAAATAAAACAAATAAATAAATAAAAATTACTAGCCATTTCGAAGTGAAAATTGTATCAACACCACATGATGTTACGTGTTTGTCCCTTCTAGTTTCCTGTTTGCCCTTATTTGGTTTTGTTCCAGTCTTTGTCATTAGTTAATCATCGTTTACTATCCCCACCTAATCTGTATTTATTATCTTGTTTGCTCCTTTGTTCCTTTTCCTTTATAAGTCATCAGTTTTCTTTTTGTCGTTGTCTCAGCTTAATGTTGTATAATGGAATACGTGTGTTGAAGCCTATTAAAAGATTTCCGTTTCTCTACTCCTTCGTCGTGCGTTCTATGTCTACAACCACAACCGGTAACAGAAGCAGAGACCCAAACTGAAACTATGCAGTCCACCGCCTGCCTCCTCGCCCTCATCCAACGTGGTCTCTCTTTCTACGAGTATGCGGCAGAGTTCTGTCAGTTGGCCAGGAAGATGCCGCTGGACGACGCAGGCATCATCCACCTTTTCTGGCTTGGAGCTGATCTCCACCATCCCATGGACCTCCCATGGCTATTTTCCGATGTGTGGGAAGTGTCCGGGCCCGAGCCAGAACTAGCCCGCCGTCCGCGGCTCCCCCTCACCAGCCGCCGTCCGCGGCTCTCCCAAGCCCGCCGTTCGCGGCCAACGCAAGCCCGACGTCTGAGAGTATGGCAAGCCCGCCAGAGAATCTCAAGTGCCCGCCAGTGCCTGCTCCTCGCAAGTGCCCTCCAGTGCCTGCTCCTCGCAAGTGCCCTCCAGTGCTGGTCCCGTCCAGCCCTCCTACGTCTCTGCTGGTCCCATCCAGCTCTCCGTCGTCCCCGTTGGTCCCCTCCAGACTTCCAGAGCGCCCCCAAGAGTCCGTTACTCAAGAACGCCCCCCTAGGGTGGACTTCCCCAAGAAAATTTTTTGGGGGGCCATATAGTCAGTGCCTGTGTGGCCAGGCCAAGGACCAAGGCCACAGAGTCCCCGGATCCGCCATGGCCTCCCAAGTCCCCGGATCCACCCTGGAGGCCTCCCTTGTCCTGGTCCTACACTGGCCTCCAGGGTACCCGCCCCCCCCTCCCCGGTAGAACTCTACGGCGCGAGACGCGCCTTCCGGGAGGGGGGCGATATGTTATGTGTTTGTCCCTTCTAGTTTCCTCTTTGCCCTTATTTGCTTTTGTTCTGGTCTTTGTCATTAGTTAATCATCCTTTATTATCCCCACCTGATCTGTATTTATTATCTTGTTTGCTCCTTTGTTCCTTTTCCTTTATAAGTCCTAAGTTTTCTTTTTGTTGTTGTCTCAGCTTAATGTTGTATAATGGAATATGTGTGTTGAAGCCTATTAAAAGATTTCTGTTTCTCTACTCCTTCGTCGTGCGTTCTGTCTACAACCACAACCGGTAACACATGATATATTATATTTTTTATTATTAGTTTCAGACTTTGAATATATTTTCTTATAAATGTAACTAATAAACTTTCCATGCCTTTCTAAAATCCACTCCCATCATTTTAATTTTAATATTTGACATAGTTTTGTATATTTAAGAGAAGCACATGTAGATTTGAGCCTCTGCCGTGTTGTTGTGAATGGCAGGCTGTTCCCCATGAGCATTTCACATGGAAGAAAGGGGAGCTAAAAGAGACACCTCTCCATTCCCAGAGCCCCTTGATCCCCCTGTCCCAGTCCTGTTTAGTGTTCAGACAGAGGCCTGCAGGGTATTATGTCAGGATTATGCATTTTTGCTGTTAATCAGAGGGCTGCAGGAGGGATTCTCAATACACATATGTGCATAGGCACATACAATGTTGTTTGCATATTAAAATGCAATATGCATTGCCATATGCTAACAAGATAGTATGTATTTCATCACAACTGTGTAGAACCAAAGAATCTAAAACGTCATTTAAACGTAAGCAATTACAGCATCTTTCTACAATTATATTTGATGAATTGGAAACCAAATGTAACACAATGCTGTATGGCATGTTTTGAATTAGCACATACGGTGATGTAGTATGTACAGTATCTGTCAGTATCGATTTAATTTTTATTTTACATTTGAATAACAGATGTCTTTGTTGGATTTGAAGTTAATTAAATATGTAATTTAGTATTTTCACTATAGTGTAATAGTCACTGGACATAATTGCATGTCATTAGCTCATTTCAATTTACATGTACAGGCATGAACATTTTCAGAAGAAAATAGCTTTTTTTTTTTCTTTAATATTCACAGTAAGTCCATTAGCTTTGTATACGAAAAATAGTTCTATTGATTAACTGAACAACAAAAAAAGTGTGAACTGCCACAAACACTGTAACCCTAAAGTTAATTTGTTGTTCATTGTGCTATAAATCTCACACATTTTCTCCATTTTTATCACACTGTTGCTAAACGTGAAGATTGTATAAGATCCATAGGTGCTAATGTGAGTGAGGACATCATCCACAAAAACATTCTCATGCCAAATTTCAGGAACAGTACTGTTAATGAAATGCCCCCCACCCCTTAATCACTTATTATTCAGAATGAGAAATCGGACTTATGTTTTATTCCGCTGGGATCATTAAATGCAATAAATAATTCAGTGAGTCTGCTGAGAAGTCCTTTAATTCTCTTTAATTGATTCAAATGGATCTGAAATGAGTTCAGAGACTTTTAAGAGTGTATTTCAGAGAGACAGAGGTGTTTATTGCTATTATCGCCAATATATTATTTACTTTCTTTTGCCAATTACTGTCATTTTATATGATCAGGCCTGTGTGGTTTTAGCGAGCTCATTTCAGTTAAAACAAGTTGAGATGATTTATTTTCTTTCTCATTTACCTGACTGCTTATTTCTACTGATTATTTTTGACAGTGTGCGAACAGTACTAGTGATGCTTTACTTGATATAAAAACTCCACCATATAAAAACCACACCAGTGACCACACATTTTAGAAATGCAACAATCAGAAATGTATCATTTAAATGTTTGACACATTTTGAAAATCTTAAATTTTCTGTGCTTGTGTGTGTAGAAATCTCACCGACATCAAATAATAGCTTTATTTAGCCTTTTGATTACATTTTTTATTTATTTATTTTTTCATTCTACTCAGTTCTTTCTATGGCTTAAAGGAATAAGAGGGAATTTGAGTCGCACTTTAAAAGAGAGGGTGAGATCTTTAAAAAAAAGAAAAAAGTTTTAATTGAGGAATCTCAAATGCAAGAGGAATCAGATGAATAACAAAGACAGAACAAGTCTGCAGGGGACTGGAATCAAGGGCACCTCAAAGCTTTTGATCACCGGCATCTTTTAGAGCATAAGTGTTGCCATCAATGCAGGACACAAGTAAAAGAAACAGGAAGCTATTACCCAGCTTTCTCTGTACTGACATGGTGAACATGACAAAAATTGTATATGCTTCATCAAGTTAGAAAACACGTGTGTGCACAGCGCAGTTGTGCATCAGTCCCTAAAGTTTTTTATTTTATTTATTTATTTATTTTTTTAACTTCATTTTGCTTTCATCTGACAATGATTTGCATTTAAACTACTTCATTAGGTATGCTCTGGTGTTCACTGACATACTAAAGCTTATCGTATTAAGATTAGATAAATAACTGAATAAGTAAAGCTGACTGGAATACACAACATTTCAGAGTTCAGCTGAGCAGCTGAGCTTGTTGGCCTCAAATGACATTATACCATAAAATTGTTAAATACAGTTAATTTCATAGATCCAGAATGCACTAAATATGAATGCATATATTTATCCCAAGCTGACGTGAAATATAGACCAAAAAATTATGCAGATTTCCAAATTGCATCCCTTCCCATGCATTTTCATGAATTATGAATAATATGAAATATTTCAGCTAATTTGATAATGCCCTCAGCTCTCTTTGACGTTTTACCGAACTCATTCTGGAAAATTCCACAGATTTCAACCCCAAACCTCTGTGGAAAGCGCTACAGATTCCAGAGATTCTCCTGCAGGAAACCATGAGTTGAATGGTTGATTAGGAACAAGGTGGGGTTTGAAATAACGTTGGTAGAAGGTGAACAGCACATAACTAACATCTTGTATTACCCCTTTGTACCTGAATGTGTTCATGAATATGCATCCTCATGAGCTAATTAAGATGCCTACCTAGGATGCATTAGGGGAGGGTCAGAATTTGTAATGCCAGGTGTTGACGATGACTTCCTGTTTGGACCATTGGGACTTCCCGTTGCCACATTCACTGTGGCTTCAAAGCTGATTGCCAGGCAAATCCTAGAGGAGTAAAATCTACAGACGAGACAAACGTGACTTTATTAACAAGAAAGTTCTGCTCTTGTTTTCTGCCACGTTAGAGAGCATATGGTGGAGGCCATAGGCCAATCTTCTGTACTGAATGCATGTGTGCATAGATTCTATTAATTTTATGCTATTTATTTTTTTATATAATGAGAAATTATGAGTAATAGTCATAAAAAGCTCCTTCTTTGTTCATCTAATCTTAATGGCAGACTTTATAAACCTTTTTTTCTCTCTCTTGAGCTGATGTTTTTAATGCCTTTGATCTACTTAAATGTTGCATTTGCTATTTTAATCGTCTTTAACCCTTTTATGATGTGGTAATTAGAGGTCTCTGAAACAAAGACATTTCACTGTAACACATAAAAGAGCAGGTGCTATGCAGACCCAATGAAGATATTACCATGGAAATATAATTTCCGCTAATACAGTCCTTCCAGCCATACTATAACAACATAATATTAGCATAAAAAGTTGTTTGCATTAAAAAAGCCCTTTATGATTGGTACTAAGATGATGTAATTAGAGTCTTGTTCATTCAAACAAATGGTTCTAAAGACCCTTGTGCCGCTTTTCAATCCATGTCCACAATACCCTGTATTTAACATCTCTGGTATTCATTAAGGTATATGTTTCAGTAATGGTCACTGAACAAATGTCCTTGCTGTGCTCAAGGCATAATGTAAAATTAATTAGGAAAAGTGTGATTATGTTTCCTGATCACGTGTTTATTTTATATATATATATATATATATACAGTATATACTTTATTTCCATTGCATACTCTTAATTTAGATCTTGCCATAGTTTTATTTTTTCCCCAGCATCAATTAAATTTCATCTTTCATTTCTGCTGATTGGCTCACCTGTGGACAAGGTCAGAATCCTGAGATGTTTAAAAAAACAAAAACAAATGAGTCAGTCCTCACCGCTGGTAATCCAATTAGCAAATATCTGGAATACTGCAGGTTTCCCAGTCCAGCATATGTATTCATTCATTATACATCCTCCTTACGTATTGTAATTCTAAAATGGGAAAGAACATTTTTGAAGAGTAGAATCTCACACATACATGAGCGCCAAAGTGATTTTCAGTGCCTGTTATTAACTGCATTAAGATTTCGAGGTCAGTTTGTACTAATAAACGTGGCACCAGGGCAACACTTTGCCTGTCTGTAATCACTGAACGTTTTCAAGCCTGACCTCTCGTTCTGTCCTTTTAACCAACAAATAAAGAATAAAATTGATGCCTTTGTTTGCATTGATTGCATTAAAACCATTATCAGAATTAAGGATACACACATGCACACACAAGCGCAGTTCAAAGAGAGATTTCTCCTCTTGAATGTGGGCCACGATTGAAGTGTTCGTTTGAGTGTCTTCTGCAAACACATTTCGCTTGATGGATGTTGGCAAAGTTGATTCTGCCCACTTATTCCTTTTGAGTTAGGAGGGATGGCGGAAGGGAGGGCGAGAGGAAGTGTAGCTATAATGCGGTGGCTTGTTTCGCTAATAGCCTCGTGTAATTTAAACCCTGAACCCGACAACAGTCTTTGTTATGGATTGGACCTCAATCACTCCTGCATACTCTCACTCCAAAGAGCTTCAGGTCCATTCATCATATTGCTTTGAGCGAGCTAGATCAGATTGTATATTCCATTAGGGTAATTCACCAGGCGTGTACTGTTGCGTGTGTATGTGTGTGTCTGTGTGCTAACCTGGATTGATTCCCATCCAGAGAGAGACCCTCTGTTACAATTCTACCAATCAGAAAACAAGTGCTCTTCATCACTGGTCAAACTCAAGCTAAAAGGTATGTAAAGTCTCTGGCTTTATGAAGAAATGCCTGTGTGTTTTGCAAGCAAATAAAGTGCATAATGCCACAGATCTAATAAAACATCTTATAGATGCATGAAATTGCTTGACAAACTCAGTTTTTCTTGTTACCTATACAGTTTGTGCTCAGAATTATTCATACCCTTGATAAATATGATCAAAAAAGGATGTAAAAATAAGTCTGCATTGTTTATCCATTTTAGTCTTTCATTCAAAAATGTAAAAAAAATAAAAAAAATAAAAGTTGAAAGTGGGGGGGGAAATCACATTATGAAATAATAATAAAACAAATTCTCTAGTAATGGCCACAATTATTGGTACACCTAGACATTCTTATGATTAAAATATCTCTGAAGTATATTCCCAATCTTATTTGCATTATTATTATTATTTTTTTTTATTTTTATAATCACTCCAGGGTGGCTAGGAAAATGAAATTATCCAGCCTTGGCTTCCTGTTTCACAGGAATGAGGGAGCACAAAGGCCAAATTCCCTTAATCATTGATCACAATGAGTAAAATCAAATAATATATATACAAATTAGAAAGTGGCTGTAAAAAAAAAAACTAAAGCATTAAAATTCTCATTTCCATCACCAGGGCAATAATTAAAAATTTCCAATCAACAGAAATTGTTACAAATCTGCATGGAGGAGGACATGTGTCTAAACTGTTTTAAGGTGAGAAGGATAGTTTGAGTGGCCAAAAACTCTCCAAGTATCACAGCTGGAGAATTGCAGAAAATAGTTGAGTATCCACATGTTGTTTGGGAAGGTTTTAAGAAAAATCTAGAAAAGAAAACTCTCATCTAAAACACATTCTTAGTTTCCAATGACAGTTTAGATTTTTGTAGATTTTTTAAATAAAAGATTAATGATGCATATTTATTTTCACAGCCGCCTTTGATCATATTTACCAGGGGTATGTATAGTTTTGAGCACAAATGTGAAATACATACAGTGTATATAAAAAATCTACACACCCCTGTTAAAATGCCAGGTTTTTGCGATGTAAAAAAACGAGACAAAGATAAATTTGTAAAAAGAACTTTTTCCACCTGTAATGTAAACAACCTGTACAACTAAAAAACAAAAAAAAAAAAAACTGAAATCTTTTAGGAAAGGTGGAGTAAAAAAAAAAAAAACACACTAAAACAATGTGTTTGCATAAGTGGGCACACCCGTAAACTAATACTTCGATGAAGCACCTTTTGATTTTATTACACCACTCTTTTTGGGTACAAGTCTATCAGCATAGCACATCTTGACCTTGCAATATTTGCCCACTCTTCTTTGCAAAAATGCTCCAAATCTGTCAGATTGCGAGGACATCTCCTGTGCACAGCCCTCTTCAGCTCACCCCACAGATTTTCAATCGGATTCAGGTCTGGGCTCTGTCTGGGCCATTCCAAAACTTCAGTCTTCTTCTGGTGAAGCCATTCTTTTGTTGATTTGGATGTATGCTTTGGGTTGTTGTCATGCTGAAAGATGAAGTTCCTCTGTATCATCAGCTTTCTAACAGAAGCCTGAAGGTTTTGTACCAGTATTGACTGGTATTTGGAACTGTTCATAATTCCCTCCACCTTGACGAAGGCCCCAGTTCCAGCTGAAGAAAAACAGCCCCAAAGCATGATGCTGCCACCAGCATGCTTCACTGTGGGTATGGTGTTCCTTTGGTGATGTGCAGTGTTGTTTATTCACCAAACATACCTTTTGGAATTATGACCAAAAAGTTAAACTTTGGTTTCATCAGACCATAACACATTTTCCCACATGCTTTTGGGAGACTTATAATGTGTTTTTGCAAAATTTAGCCGGGCTTGGATGTTTTTCTTGCCCCCCTACCCCATAGCCTAGACATACGAAGAATATGGGAGATCGTTGTCACATGTACTACACAGCCAGTACTTGCCAGAAACTCCTTCAGCTCCTTTAATGTCGCTGTAGGCCTCTTGGCAGCCTCCCTGACCAGTTTTCTTCTCACCTTTTCATCAATTTTGGAGGGACATCCAGTGCTTGGTAATATCACTGTTACGCCATATTTTCTTCACTTGATGATAACTGTCTTTACTGTGTTCCATGGTATATCTAATGCCTTGGAAATTCTTTTGTACACTTCTCCTGACTGATAACTTTTAACAATGAGATCCCTCTGATGCTTTGGAAGCTCTTTGCTGACCATGGCTTTTGCTGTAAGATGCGACTCAGAAAATGTCAGGAAAACCCTACTAGAACAGCTACATTTTATTTGGATTTAATCAGAGGCACTTTAAATGATGGAAGGTTTGTACTGACTCCTATTTAACATGAGTTTGAATGTGATTGCTTAATTCTGAACACAGCCACATCCTTAGTTATAAGAGGGTGTGCACACTTATGCAACCACATTATCTTTTTTTATTTTTTATTTTTTTACTCAACCTTTCCTAAAAGATTTCATTTTTTTTATTTTTATTTTTTATTTAGTTGTACAGGTTATAGTTTACATTAAAGGTGGAAAAAGTTCTGAAATTATTTATCTTGGTCTCTTTATTTATTTTTATTTTTTTTACATCACAGAAACCTGGCATTTTAACAGGGCATTTTAATGTAGACTTTTTATATCCACTGTATATGGACAACCACCATAACAATGAAAGCTACATGAAGAACAATGAAGAAGGTTACAAACAGCTTTTCCACAAACTGAAATATATAGAAGGCGCACAGAGTCATGCATGCAAATACCATCATGGTTACACACGACACTTAAATAATGCAATAAACATTCATTAAACAACAGATGTAACGTAAAACCCAAATGTGCAGAACTGATAACAAACACTATTAAGAAACATGACTATTTAAGCAAAATACCTTCAAATGTGAAGTGTCACACAGGGAATTCTGGGAATGCCGGTTTATAGTTTTTGACTGTAAATTATACATTGATTTGTTCATTTTAAATTCTGAAATATACAATTGGCAGCATTTTACAGTAAAATTACATTTTTATACAGTCCCCCTCTATATTGTATGGAAACTTACTGTTAACCTATAACAGTTTTTTATTTTTTCTGTAGCATTTTTACAATATTTTTAAATATTTTATTTTACGTTGTGTTTGTGTGTGCATGTATACACACACCTTAATTTATTTCATGCCTTATTTTTACTTTTTTTAATTATTTTTTTTTATTATTATGAATCTATTTTTTATTTTAATTTAATCTAATTTTAGGGGGGAAAAAAGCTACAACAACAAAAGGATATTTGGAACACACAGGCATTTACATGTAGAATAGTGTCAGGAGGTAAATCAAGGCAAATTAAACTAATTCTAGTCAGTCCTACTATACCTTTATGTTCCAGAATATACCTGATGGCTCAAAGTTCAAAGCTATACAAAAATAACTATCAACACAGTTTATTTCATTCAGATTCTGTTCAAGCAAAGCACTTGAAATTAGAATATCATTATTGTGTTTCATGTAGCAGTAAAGTGCACATGAATCACTGCTCGAGTCGTGGCTATTGAAAGGTACTATAGCAGTTTTTTAAAATGGTAATGTATGAAGTATAAAGAGGTTAAAAATTGCCATTTTGGAGACGTAGGTTAATTTTAAATGTAATAAGAGAGAATACAACTTCTGGCCGTAGAGTCTGTGTAGCATGAACTTTAGAGGAAGCTGATCTGCCAGTCCAATGCACCAGGGGATAAATTAAAGTCTTCACTACCAGCCCATACTAATGCTGGAGCTCTGTCTGGAGAAGAGCCTAGTCTCATAATTAACACTGTGATTCAGAGAGCTCCAGACACACACAGCCTTCACAAACCCGCCCTGAATAAATACATATATCAAATCAACCCATTTAAAAACGACAGCCCAATGATATTTAGGTGAGAGGTGCAATGAATGAAGCTACTGGCCGAAATGGTTATGAAACATGATAAAAGGAGATTTTAAATTTCAGAGATGTGCTTTCTGACCGATGTAATTATACAAGCTGTAGTCCGTATTAGTCAGTAATCTGATTTGTGAATTTATTTGAAACCGTAATAAGATATTCCACTGAGACCGAATCTCCTGCTACATTAAAAGTAAAATTTTAGGTTTATTTTGGGAGATTCTCTTTTTATTGACACAAACAGTAGAGAGCTAATATTAAAAAAACAAACAAAAAAAAAAACATATATATAGATAGATAAGAGAAAAAGGTAGAAATGGGATCAAGATACAACATAGAACAAATTCAAACCTGGATTTCCCAAGTGTTTGCAGTGCTAAAGGTCATAGTCTGGCAAGTATATAATGATAAAAAATGAATAATATTTATGATAAATGATATAAATAATATAAATTAATCATGACACTAAAGACAAGAGCAATTGCTGCTGAAAATTCAGCTTTACGTCACAGTAAAATTGAAGATTAAATAATCTTTCAAAAACATAGAAAGTAAATAAACATTCAAATGATTTTAAACGGTTGACTGCTATTGTGTGTTTGCTTATTTATTTATTATTTGTAAATAAATATCCTGCGCCCCAACAGAAGGTTTTTTTTTTTTTTTTTGGTGAATAGATAAAAATTAAAATATTAAATTGTATTTTTGTTAATTAATCAATTCTTATGTGGCGCCACAGTTCTTATGTAAACATGCTTTTTCTTAACTAACTGCATCTGTGTGGTAACCATCTCAGTGTGTTGGAAGTCTTCATCTCTGAACAGCTTTTGCGAGTCACACCAGCCTTTCTCCAATTTCACAGCAGTTTTACCCCAGGATAAATAATGCCCTGTTTTCAGAGAAAAAAGGGGTAAAAAAAAAAAAAAAAATCACATTATGATTCATCAGTCCAAAGTTTTTTGATTAAAACTCCCTCAAAAACATTTATATTTGCCTCGTTCCCTCGCCAACCCCCTGCCTCTCTTATTTATTCCATAGCTGGTGAGTGCTAACTTTTTTTCTTTTCTCCCTCACTGCTTTTTCTTGGCATAATTTGATTGTGTGAAATGACCATGAAAAAACTATTACAACAGGTCCTTAGCTGTGACGAACACAAACAGGCGGCGGGGCTTGTTTACAGAAGGCCTGACGGTAATGGCTTTTTCCTGAGGTGTTGAAAAGAGAGCTTGCGCAGCCAGTGGTCGGATGGAAATTTCAAAGAGCACCAAGTAGGCATTCAGAAAGCTTTGCTGCATGCACACACACACACAGAAGTTGCAGGAGAAGATAAGGTTGCAGATGTCTGTATCGCCATTTGATTTGTGAGTGTTGGAGACTAGACTTCTGAACATTTTTTTTTTTTTTTTTTAAGGGACTTTACACACCAGCTCCAGTAGTCTGAATTTCTTGTAGATCATCAGATATGATATTATAGTGCTTTGGAAGTCTTTTTTTTTTTTTTTTTAACAGCTCTATCCGTTACGTGCCAATAGTGACTGATGAGATCTCTTCACAAGGTCTAATGACTGTATTTGTGGCTGTTTACATTTTATTTAATTTAATTTCATTTCATTTACTGCTTTAAGTAAAAGGTATGTAAAATTCACCAGATGATGTGATTTCATTGGCTTCTTAACTTGGTAAAATTACTGGTCAAAAGTTTGGAATAATTAAGTAAAAGTTTCAAAATCTATTCAAATAGAAAACTGTTTTTTAAATTGAACTTTTGAAATGGGTCATTTTTTTTTTTTTTGTTAGCGATCATTCTGTCTTGTATGTAAACATTTTTTTGTCAAATATCTTATATCTTGCATTTTGTATGATCCCTCTTATTTTAGTAGAATGATTAATATTGCAAATTCTGCAAGGTGTATGGTATACATTGTATATACTGATTACAGTCATATTAAAAATATGATGTAAAATATGTATTTTTGAGGTCTAAATGCACAAAATGCATGCTTTTCCCTTTGGAAATATGAAGTCCAGACACCTCTAAATGAAGTACCATTACTTATATACTGTACACCACTGTAAACTGGCTACTCTATGAAATGTCCATGAGATACAAATCTGCCAAGTTCTGTAGAAGTATTCGAATTCATTTACCCGAAAAAGTCGGACTTGATGGGAACATGAAAAGCACAATGCCCTGTCTGGTGTCCTTTGCCTCTAACTTTCTCCCTCTCTCTTCCCCCCTCCTCCATTCCCTTTGTACCACCAGGGTCAAGGCTTTCCTCACCCACGACATTTCTCTCCGCATCTCGTGGTTTTGAACTACATCCAGCACCATGCAAGACAACTTCATCAAAGCGGTGCAGAGCCTAACGTGTCATCCCGCTGATCAAAAACATACAGTTCCATTTTCACCCCTTGCAACTGAAGAGGAGAAAAAAAAATCTTCAAAGGACAGTCAGCTTCTTTCTAGCACGCACGTAAGATGGTTTGTGATGCTGCCAATTTCTCTAATAATTCTGCTCTGGGGATGGAGCAAAGAAGAGAGGACGGGAGGGGGGACTAAAAGGAGAGATGTGTGGAAGAACGCAACATTTTGGTGCAAAAAAGAGGTAATATTCATTAGGTTCATCATTAAGATAAACAGTGCTTAATGACACCTGTTTTAATTGGCCTTGGCACTTAATAACGAACCATTTAATTTGTTGCATAGCTATCTGCTCATCTCCCCTCGGGGTACACTAACCTCAGAATGAGAGATCGAGAGAAAGAGGAAGAAAGAAAGAAAGGACATTCTGCGTTTCAGTGAGTAATTAAAAGATCCCTTAAGAAGGAGCATCATTCAGTTCAATTTAACAACATTAATTGCACAGTATCAAAGCCATTCTTTCCATATTTCATTCTTTTTCTCTGTGTTTCCGGCTTTCCCAGACTCCTAAATCTTATTCTATCGGGGAATGCTAATCAGACCCATGGGTATAAAGAATGGAGTTGATCACTATGTGCAGTCAGTATTTTAGATGCTTGTCGCAGGAACATCCGCACAGGAATTGTCCTGACATTTTCATCTACCCTGCAGAGCAGGAAACAAAAAAAGAAAAAAAGAAGAAGAAGAAAAAGCCTGACGGTACTGGAAAATTTCAGATGAATGAATCCAGTCCTTCCTCAAAGATTAAACTTAAATGTTTTCTGTAACACCCAGTAAAATTGAGACTTTTAAGATCATGTGCAAAGTGTCATATATGATATCTATTTTCTTATCGGTAAGAATCAGTTTTCTACACAACAGTACAAAGAACCAATCGGTGTAAGCTATATACTGTATAATTTCTGTGACATTTTAGGTGCATGCCACACATCATGCATGGCTGCACCTCAGAGAGAAAATGATTATGGCCACCCTGAGGTCAGGGACAAAAGAAAATTGCGGTGGGTGATGGACAAGCTCGGCAACGTTGCATGTTATCCAAATTTCTCTTTACATAAAAGATGGATGTTACCTACAGTGCTCTTATGATTGGAAACAGGAGCATGCCGAGCTGTCAGAGAACTAATGACTCAAGCCCGCAAACAATTTTCCTTACACTCACTCACTCAAAAAAAATAAATAAAATATATATAGTTTTGATATTTTTGAATAACTTTGATTTATTTTCAAATTAAACTTGACACATTTCATCCCTGTAAGGAAAATAAATTAACAACATGCTTTTCATGTGTCCTCAAACACAGCAAATACTCACTTCTCTCCTGAAAAGTAGTAGTTTTGGAAATCTGTAAAAATGTCTGAGACAACTGGGTGAGCAAAAAAGCGAGCAAGATTTAAAATATTAACAGCAAGAAGAAATTAATTTTAAAGTGTGATTATTGCCCATTTTCCTGCTGGTGAAATGAAACCTAGTCATCAATTCTCAGTAATTCCTGATATCAAAGACTGATGCTGTTTGCATTGATGTGTGTTTATTGTGTTTATTGTGTTTAGCCGAGCAGTACTCCATATCACTTGGACTAATGTGAATTACTTAAGAAACGCAGTCAAAAAGACATATTGCTGTGTAGCTCATTATACCTGCATCAGCTTCTAATATAAGGCAGGAAAGATGAAAGTGAATTTAAGCAAGCTTATGTGACCGTTTGTGCTTTTAGAGAACATATTACATTTTATATGCAGGCATTGTTGAGTCCACACAGAGCTTATTTCAGTTTGTGTATCTGTCTGAATGACTGATCCCCCCTTCCTGTATATTGATGTGTTTGTGCCTTTAAATGTTTAGGTCAGGGGTTGGCAATAGTGGCTTTCATGCACAACGCGATAATGAAGTTTGCTCTACTTTTCTGTTTTATACAGTAAAAAAAAAAAAACAGTCATATTGAGAAATATTGTTACAATTTTAAACAACTGTTTTCTATTTTAATATATTTAAAAGTTAAATTGATTTGTTTTAAGGCAAAGCTGAATTTTCAGCAGGCATTACTCCTGTCTTCAGTGTCACATGATCCTTCAGGAATCGTTCTTTGATGAATAGGACATTCAAAAGAACAGCATTTATATGAAATATAAATGATATATAAATATATGATCAATTTAATATAATATATAAAACTTATTGGCCCCAAACTTAAGAGCGGTGGTCTATACATATAAGTAATGTTTATTATATGGAGAGACCATAAGGAATGTTTCTACTGACAATAACCAGATATAGATAGAAGTTTAATAATATCATCAGTAGTTTGTGTGACTTTGTGGTTGAAAATCAGGCTGATAACTAACTATGATTGTTGCTAATGTTAGACACTTAACCCAAATTTTCTCCAGGGGGACTGTCCCTTTAATATATAAATGTCAGTAAGTGCACATATTTTTGACTGACTTTCGAAAAATCTTTCTTTTCTTTTTTTCCCCCAAAGGTTTTTTATTTTATTTTTTTAAGCTGAATTACTGAAGGTCAGAGAGATTTTTCTTTATATGTTTTTTTTTCTTTTTTCTTTTCTAGCTCAAAATAATAATAAAAAAAATAAATAAATAAATAAAAAACATGGATACTCTATAGCAGGGTTCCTCAAATATTTCCCTGGAGGGCCAATCTGCTGCAGAGATTATCTCCAACCCTGATCAAACTCACCTACCTGTGATTTTCTAATGATCCTGAAGACACTGAGTAGCATGCTCAGGTGTGTTTGATTAGGGTTAGAGCTAACTCTGCAAGAAAGTGGATCTCGTGGGCCAGATTTGAGGATCCCTGCTCTATAGCTTGTGGTGACAATAAACATGTAGTTTCAACATTGGCCACTTGAGACATTTATTTTTCTTATGCTCATACGAAGTCCTGCAGGCTAAGTGAAAACAAACTTATGATGCTAACTGGCTAACAATTAGCATGATACTGTTAATCATTTAGGGGTCATTTCACTACTGTCTATCATGATGCTAGTGCTACAGATGCTACAGCAATAATGATAGGGTACAACGGGGCTAAAGGCGCCCCGGGGTAAAAGGCGCCTTTGATATTATTTTCATCTAAACCAGATGGCACAAAAACGTGGCGTAGCACTTTCCAAAACATTCACTTTTCAAGATGCACGTGTATATTTGTCTGATCTTTGACGCGATCGCGCGCAGCAGAGCGAATTTGATTCTGTGCTTACTTGATCTAATATCTTATGTTTTTTAAAATGTGGTAGATTTAAGTAGCAAATGAGAATCGCTAAAATTAATTCATATATTTTGAGATATATACTTCTTTATTTTTTTTTCAGTTTTGTTTAAGATAATTAAAGCAACTGTTTTTAAATAATGAAAGAATATGTAAAAGTATGGTATTTGGGGTAAAAAGTGCCTCTGCTGTTGGGGCTAAAGGCCACAGTAATTAACATGATAATTAACCCTCTGGGGTCTGAGGTCATTTTGGGGCCCTTGAGATGTTTTGAAATGCCCTGATATTTGTGCTTATTTCAGCTACTTAAAACATACTATTGACCAACATGTTTTTTTTTTTTTTTTTTTGTATTCAGCACAAACTGTGCTACAATAATATGTGACCAAGATGGATGTACATGTTTGCATTTTTTAGAAAAAAAAATATTATGCGTGGTTAGTAAGTTTTGGGAAAAATTTTTTTTTAGCTGAAATAAGGCCATAAAACCCACACTAAATAGTTCTGAATAAGACTTTTGAGTAATCAGTCTTGTAACCTAGAATATTTACTTCAAAATTATGTGAAAATCATTCTGCTTACTCATTCACAGGAAACAATATATTGATTTAAATTTTTCAAGACATGTTTTGTGGTCGAGGGTCTATATGCGAGGGAGTGGCAATGGCCATGAATATTAAGTGAGTCTCACCTGAGAGACAAAGGGCCCTCCCCTAATGGCCTCTAATGGCTCATCAGTGTGACTGTGACTTTGAGGCAGGTAAGAGAGAATGTGAGGAGATTGAAAAAAAGTTTTTAAATTATTTGTATTTTATTTACGACACAGTATAAAAACATACATAATGAAGGTCAAAGACACATTATTGTGCACACTGATCTAACCACAGAGATGTGAACAGACTTCCTGCAAAAGATTCTGTTCAACAAGTGAAACAAGTAAATCATACCTGATATTATTTAAGTGTTTCTACTTCTTTCCATGGATTCAAGAAGAAAAAAAAAACATAATCAGTAGAAAAGGAGCTTGTTTTAACATAGGATATCAGTGTAGTTGAACATTTGATGTTGGTACAGCGCTCTCAGAGGAAAACAGTTTGAAGAGACATCAGGATACATCTGGCGCTGGTATCTGATTCAATAAAATACAAACAACAACAAAAAAAAACATTTGTGAGCATGTTAATATCAGGAACATCTGTGTATATATATATATATATATATATATATATATATATATATATATATATATATATATATATATATATATATATATATATATATATATAGCCATAGACTTACACATGCTTTGTCCTATCATAAAAAGACAAAGAAATCTTATATCTGAGAAACTAATTATTATTGTTTAGCACGTTATTAAAATCTATTTCTGAACAGAGTAGGCTATTAATAATAAACATACTTAGACTTGTAGCATTCATCATGTTACAATCAACACTCATATGACTTTTATTGTTTTATATAGAGCATGAAAACATCATCGTGCCGTAAGAAATTTAAATACAATGAATTGCCTATCATATTCAAAATGTTTTACATGATTTCAAACATTGTAGTCAGAAATTATAGTTTGGGAAAAACCCAACTATGATTTTATAGTCATATAGTCTAGTATATATGATTTTATAGTAGCCTATGATAGATTCTGTAGCCACACACTCAAGCATGCTTTGTACAATAAAAGGATGTACTTTGTACTATATATATAAAAAAAATAAAATAAAAAAAAAGATATTTTATATCTGAGAAACTAATTATTATTGTTTAGCAAGCCATTAAAATTTGTGAACAGAGTATTAATAATAAACATGATCTAAACATTCTTAGACTTGTAGCATTCATCATGTTGTCATTTGGGAAAAACCCAACTAACTGTTAGTAAATCTGTTTATGTCACAATAAAACATTAACTAATGCAAAAAAGAAACATTACTTACTCATCAGATTGATCTCCTCTACTGGATGAAATCGTGTTCTTCTTTCGAGGGAAATCGCCTTTACTCAGCGCGAACAGTAACAGTAGCCGCCATGAGGATCTCTGCTCTTTGTTTGTGTTGGGTGTTTGCACGTGCGCAAGACCCACGCGGCTATTTACATATGAACTGCTCGAGCGGCGCGGGGGCTGGATTTCATTAGAGATAATAGGCTTGTTTGAGATGTGCCTTGCCTTGCCTGGAATGTAGGCGAGAGCAGGCGGCTGCAGTGAGGGGAGGAGTGAAATAAGCGCAATCAAGACGGACAGTTCTGAGCTCTCGAAGTGGAACAGATACAACGAGATCAAAGGCAGATATCGCGTTATTCTCACTCATATGCTGTGCTGCTGATAAACATGATACAATTTCAGTTATGTTGCTTTTATATGAATATAAATATGATGAACAAGACACCCAAAGTGCTTATATTTAATTCCATACGAAGGGCGTATTTATCATCCATTTTTATTTTAATTCAAACATGTATTTTAGATTTTTATAGAAACTATATGACAACAATCACATATCTCACCCAGAGATCGCACTGTCAGTGTTTACGGAATATTCATGCACAATTTAAATACATAATAGCATGAAAGTAGATTAAAAAAAATAAAACATTTTAGAAGAGAACTCAGCATCCCAGTTGTCTGAACCAATGAGCATTAAGCTGTGTCGTCAGTCAGTCGTTTCCCATCATGCTTTTGATCAGCGCAGTCGGTGGAGAGCAACTGCGCGCGACTGCTCAATCCGACACAGCCGCCTCGCCGTCGCGAGAGTTTTTTGGCACAAATCAGCATGACATCAGAGCAAGGCGGACGTAACTCGGACACTTTTCTAACCGGCATGCATCTTGCGTGATCACCGGTGATCGGTTCTGCGCAGATTTTGCTCATCTCAAACAAGCCTAATGAGTCAGACGGGAAAGATTGAACATCGTGTTGGATTCATACGGATTACTTCATCACAGAATGTTTGTTTTCGATAAGATTTACTTAATTTCAAAGTAGACACTTCAAGCTTTCTACAGATATAACTCCCATGTCTCTGTGCTGCTGAGTTACAGTTCATTTTAGTGACGCGTTTCTAAAAACAGTTCGCGGAGACGGAGAAGATAGAGAGCCCATATTAGAGATAATCACCATGTTTAGAATGAAACCATCATATTTTATAACATGATATTAATCATATCATATAATAAAATATCATACCGTAAATATATTTTCAATTATTACTGGATCTCCTTCAATACTTTCAGAATCTTTACTAATTAAAATGATTCTGTATTTTAAAAAATATTTTTTATATTAACATTTTAATGACAGTATATTTATTGAACAATTTTTATTTTTTTATTTTTTCAAATTAAGCAGAAAGCAGTACAAACTTTGCTAAAGTGATTGTTTTGAACAAGTATTAACTTAGACATTATTAAACAAAACATTATTTTAGATGAAGTATTTGTATCAATACCGTGGGCCTTTTACCCCATGCTGGTGGGCCTTTTACCCTGTCTGTGGGGTAAAAGGCCCCCCTTGCCACCTCATACATTTATACGATTTTTAAACAAAATAAACAACTTGAATGATTTATTTTCACACAAAATCTGTTGCTCCATTAATGTTCAATACAACGTATATATTTATTTCTGCAATTATACATTTTTTCTTAAGGTGGGCCTTTAGCCCCGTTGTACCCTAATAATTCTGCAGCTGAAAAAGCCACTCAAAACCTCATCAAACACCTGTAAATACCTCCAGAAGTCACAAAGTAAGTCATAAAATTACATTTTACTATTACTAGAATAATATTATGTCGGTTCATTTACTGTTTAATAAAAGTTGCTAATAAGCCCTGCTGAAAAAAACAAAACAAAACAATAGAACCCTGCCCAAAACACAATAGAAAATGTAATGGTTTTAATGGTTATAATGGGAATTGTATTGGTTTTAATGGAAACTATAATGGTGTCTACTGGTATGTGATGGATTCTATTGGTGGGATGTTAAATCCTATTGGAAAATGGCCAAAGATGCTTTGTAGCATCTTATCATGTTACGTGCTTATGTTACAGTTTGAAAATTCACAGTTGAGGTATGACTGAGTAATTTATGCTGTAAAACAAAACATGACGGTCTCTAGAAGTAATGTCATCCACAGACATAAATCCAATTCGCTATTCTTAAAAAAAAATTCCTGAGTGAGCCCATAGCTAATTGTCTTCCGGGTTTCAAAATGAACAGCTTTGTAGCCTCAGTGAAGCACTTCAAAAGCACTTCAGGGCTATATATTGTGTATGAGTTTTGACTCTTGACTCAGAGAATATGTATATGGCTTGATATTGTGTTATTTATAGATTAATATGAATATGAATACAATTATAACCGAATCATAGGATGCATTTAAGTCGGAATGTTTGTGTAATTGTATTCTCCTTTCTCCTTATACTTTGCCTAGTCTTCGCTTACTGCATGTCTGCTTCTCTGATAAAGACTTCTTTTGTTTTTTTTTCACGAAATGAGAAACTCTAAGGAGACTCTCGGTAATGTCCCAGCGTATGAAACAATCAAACAGATGATAATAGCTTTAATAAGGGGTTGAGAGAGCAGGAGATGCGTAGGTCGGCCTCTTTCTACCGGGCTCCGTGGCGTAAGATTGTTCTCGTCCCTTTGGGATGGAGTCTAATTGTTTACGAACTACGTTCTACACTCATAACATCTCATTTGGGACGTTTCTCATGACTGGCAAAATTAAAACATAATAGAGCCTTTAAGAGTATCTGTATATTTTATTTACACATAATGAATTGCTTTGATTTGCTGTTTTCAGAGGAGGGAGTCTCTGATTAAATTTTGCATTAATGAATAAAGTTTGCTGTTGACTGCGCCGGTCTCCAGGGCTTGAGACAGCAGCAGCAGATGAAATATAATTGATTTCCTCTGTGTTTTTTGTTTTATTCTTTTGTTTAGTTTCCTTTTCCTTCAATGGGGAGAACAAGGAATCGCTGATAGTCTTTAATATTACCCCACCCACTGTGCTGTGGAAAGCACAGGAAAAAACAGACATGCAGAGAGAGAGAGAGAGGGTAAAACCCACAAACGCTTAATGTGACAATACATTGAAGGAACATTTCCTCTTTCAAAGTCTGTTTTCAGGCGAAGAGGCAGATGGCCCCAGGTGTAATGCTATATAAGTCCCATACTTTCAGAAAACAGATTTTTACTGTCACACTGTCATGGGTATTGCGAGATGGTATGACCTACTTGCACCCCACTAATACAGGGATCAAAACAGTCTTCAGGGTAGAGACCCATATTTCTGATCTCAAAGCTGCTGCCATCCATTGTAAACTACGATTACGTGTGTGTGTGTGCACGCGTATGTGTCTCCACATGAGAAATGAATCAAAGACAGCATCCTTAATGTCCTCACGAGCTGTCATGATTTATGTCATAACCTCACTGTCTGATGATCTAGTGTAATTAGAGCAAGGACTGACGAGGGAGTTTGACGAGTGGTGGTGGCTCAATGGCTACAAATCTGGCCTGTTTGCTAAAAGTTTGCGGGTTCAATTTCAAGCAGCAGTGATTTAGAAACTGGAAATTTACTATGCTTAAAAAATCTTCCTATCACCTCTGTGCCCTTGGGCAAGGTACTTAATCCCAGTTTGCTCCTGTGGATCTGTGCCTGTGAATTGTGTAATATACTTTCCTTTGGATCCCCAAAAGGGAGTTACAGAAATTAAAACCTACCTAGATAGACCTTACTAAATTTCTTGTCCGAGAACATTGTCCAAACATTTCCATCATTGTTGTCTAGAAAAATAAATAAACATAAAAAATAAACAATGATAGCATGCCCCAATAGCAAGACATGCAGCACCATGTCACACTATATATATATATATATATATATATATATATACTTAGCATATAATATGCTATATCTAAGTTCTCATAGTACCATTCAAAAGTTTGGGGTCAGTGAGAATTATTGGTTGTTTATTTGAATGTTTATTTGAAACTATTACTTTTATTCAGCAATGATACATTAAATTGTTCAAAAGTGACAGTAAAGATTTTAATAATGTTATAAAGGCTGAAAGGTATCAAAGTTTCCACAAAAATATTAAGCAGCACAACTCTTTTCAAAATTTTTAATATGAAGAAATGTTACTTGTGCATAAAATTGACAAAATCGGCACATCTAAATGATTTGGCTACTGAAAATGTAGCTTTGTTATTATAGGAATAAATTACATTTTAAAATATATTAAAATAGAAAAAAAATACAATATATATATATATATATATATATATATATATATATATATATGACAATTACAATTTAAATAATATTTCACAATTACTATTTTTACTCTATTTTTGATAAAATAAATGCAGTCTTGGTGAACAAAAGAGAATTTTCAAAAACATCACGTGACCCCAAAGAATCGTGACCATTTATTTTCACTTTTAATTCATACATCATTGTTTCGGTCAACAGAAATTCTAATTAATATTGTATAAAATGACAAGATAATTACTGAGATATAACCTTTGTGACAACTTGCTCCTGTCTGTTCTAGATAGCGATGTAAGTTTTATGTTGTTCTCCCGTATGTAGGTTTGCTAGAGTTTGAAACTTTGAATTTGAAGGTTTCCCTTTGTCCTGCCTCAGCTGGTATGCTTTTACACACGGTAGGAAAATGCTTTTGTCATCATTTCATACAGACTCAAGTGTGGTTCTTTTATGAGTTCAGAAAATGTTTTTTTACACTAATCTAACAAACCAAACGTCAGGGTCGGTGAAGTCCAGGTCTGTGGCTGGTTGAGTAGCAGGAGCCTTATGCCTACCGTGATTCTTGACAAAAGTCTTTATTCTCTTCCCTGTGCTCATAATTCCCTTGGAGAAGTGGACAAGGCGCCCTTGAGTATTTGCGCCAACCCCTCAGCCAATTCCCCGCCCCTTCCTGAGGGAGAAATCCATAGCCGATTAACGGGAATCTGTTTGCAAACACAGAACGCTCTGAAGATGGAGTTGCCACTAAGCACCACAACTGTGGCCTGGCTTAATCTGAATTCCAGGAAAGCTTCAAGGAGGAATATATCACACACACAAAAAGAAGAAGAAGAAGAAAAAAAAAAAAAGAAGAAAAAAGAAAAGAAAAGAAACGTAAACCCTGAGCGAGGTTCTAAACTCTCTTTCATACACAATAAATTATTCATGACTCTACGAACTGGAGTCAAAGTCAATGATAAATGTGTTGGAGTCGATCATCCACACTTCATTAAGTTCCCACCTTCCCTATAGGACTACTAGAGTGGAGGGAGACGGAAGGAGAGAGAGAGAGAGAGATACATATAGGTAGATAGATTAAATACCAAGTCTACTGTTATAGACAAATTTTTCAGATAATTTTTCAGAACCAGTGACGTACAACGAAAAATAGATATATAAATATCATGTTTGTATCATGTGGCCTTGCTGTGAGGATGTTTCGAAAATGAAGACAAAGGTAGGAGCAGATAAAGCTTGATGTTTGATATGTTATTAGATATTGCATTGATGAAACAGATAAGTCTCCTGAGACTTCAAAGACTCTTAAAGTGACCTGTAATCAAAGTCCACTCAAAGCAAACATAAGCTGTTTTTATGCATTTGTTTGTCTTCTTTGGTTATTTCAGCCAGTGCTTTGAGGATGGGGTGTTTACTGTGGCTTGACCATCTCTCCTAGTTCATCCAAAGCAGATTAAAGGAAGGAAGAGGAACACTTTGATGTTGCTCCTTACAATTTTTTTTTTGTTTGTTTTGTTTTTTAATACTGGTTGTGCTGAACAACATATAGGTGGTATACAAGCTGCAGTGCTGGTCCATCCACAGAGTGATGACTTAACCTGTTACAGCTTGTAATGCACTTTTTGGTGTGAAGAAAAGTAGTTTAGCATATTTTATTTCTTAGGAAATAAATAACTTTTTTAACAAGATAAACATAATTCAGTTTGCAAAATATCATGTGTGATCCTAACAATACCAATATTATCTATAATTATATAGGTACCTTTTACCTGATGGCTATCTTTCATGTTGAAAATTGAATAATTTTATAAAATGTATGTTTGCATGCAGTTATCATGCTCTTGATAGCTATCTTTCATGTCAGTAATTTGAATTTTTTTAAAGATGTAATATAAGTCTCAGGTGTACCCAGAACGTGCCAAGTTTCAGCTCAAAATACCCCATAGATTTATTAAATAATTTAGCAAATGCCTATTTTGAATGGAAGCAGAAACACACTGTCACACCATCAAACTGTTTGGACTTTGTTTGCCCCGTTTTCACTGCTGAGTTTCTGATTTGAGTTCATTAGGTTGAGGTGTAAATATCCTCATTTGGTCTGTGTGTTAAAGTTCCTGTCTGTTCAGTTTGAATTTGTTGTGTCTTAAATGTTTATGTTGTGTGTGTCTATCTGTGGATTACCTGGAATTACCTATCTGTGGATTTATTAAAGACTGTTTATCATCTTCGTCTTTGTGCATATTCATCGGCAGCATTATGATACACACTGTTTTCATGCATTTCTTTAAATGCAAATGTGCCGTTGCTCCCCGCTCCCCTTTCCAGAATAGTCTTGTACCTTTACAGCTTTTATCTCAGATACTTAAAAACAAAAAACAACAACATCTGTTTGGTTTTGATTATCAATGTCTATTGCGGTGAAATCATGCATTTTAAAGCCACATCAGTTTAAACTTCTGATATACGGTTTTCTGAGCACACAGGAGCACGCACACAGCATGCGAGTACTAAGCTACTTCTCTTTTATGTCTTATTGTGTTTATGTTAAAAACACACATAAGTTACAAAAACGCAGTCAGTAATGAATGTGAAGGTAAACAGCTGGGAAATAAATTGCATGTTTATATCTGTGTATTAAGTGACAGCAGTGTGTACAGTACCTACTGTATACTGTTGTCTGTGCTGTTAATATGACCCAAACAAAATAAAAACAGAAAATCACGCACTGCTCTTGAATGAATCATTTCTGTTGCTCTAATAAGAAAACATTTCTTACTTGAATGTTGCTTTTAAATGTTCTAGTGTGAAGATAAACATGGCGGATTGTTTGTGGCTCACTCAGGGCAGGGTTTCTGTCAATACAGCAATGTCCATCAGTAGTCCTGTGCAATGTGACATCACATTTCACCGATACTGCAAACGGCTTGTTCTGAGACGCTGCTTATGATTTATGGGGATTAAAAAAAAAAGGAGCACACACTGCCAACACATTTATGTTCAAACAACATGTAAAATGGACTTTTGCGTAATAGGTGCCCTTTACTGCAATTGATACATAACAAATAAATATTGAATGTGTTTTTACATGATATTTTAATGTCACTAAATTGATTTAATACAATTAATAATAATGAGCATTAATACAAATAGTGTGCAATAAAATGTCATGAACTTGGGACATGCATTTGAAACTATGCTTTTAAAAAATATGTTCCTTTTCTTCATTGTGGCCTCTCTGAAATGTCATTGATCAATGTACTGTTTTTTTTTTTTTTCATCAGTATAAAATAAGCTTCAAGAGCTTCGCTGTACATTTGAAAACATGACAAAATGAACAAAATAACATGGATGAATGAATAAATATGAAGAAAACACATTCATGGATAATTCATGAGATGGAGTGAGTGGTGGAACTCATATCCGGACTTGTTGCGATTGTGAAGTTTATTTCCTTTCATGCACGGGGATGTTTTAATAACGGGCTCGGTGAGAGCCTCGTTGCCTGGCAACCGCCTGCTGTCCACATGCAGGCTGTGTTACCGTGGGAACAGGATGACTGGTGGGAAGAGTGGGACACAAAGCTGCGTTCCAGCAAACAGTGATCAGCTGACATCTGGGGTCAACATCATGCAATCCAACAGGTTGGTAACTTCTTCTGCACTTGGACACAAACACTCAAAGATGCCTATTCAGAATGCACACTCTTTTAAAATGTCTCTGCTGTGCTAATGACTTGTGTGTTTCAGATTATGCATGCATGTGTGTTTGTGTGTGCACATGTAGGCCTCTTACCTTCCCCATTTCATACCCACATGCTTCCATTGTCTGGGTCATGGTTAGCTGGTGCTCCAGTGGAGTGTTTTTAAGTGCTGTTGTGAACTGAATGCGAGAGGTGAGGGAAGCTGGGGTTAATTATTTGCTGCATATTAATGGCCAGCAGTGGCGTTCAGTATGGAGAGCCAGCCTCCTTCACACCGCCTCCAAAAATGTGACATTTCCAAAGAGCACAGAGTGAGAAATATCCTTTTTTTTTCTCCTTCTTTTTATTTATTTTTTCCCCGCAGACCCAGTGTGCTGCATCAAACGCAACTGAGCACCCGGTTTATGGCCAGTTCTTTCTGCAAATGCTGGCTCTCCACATTTTTCACTTGCAAATTGGATAACTTGAGGTCTGATGAACAAACTGTTCCTGTTTAAAGACTTTTGGACTTTACTGCTGTTATGAATAAATCAACTACTCATCACTGCAGTGCTAAAGCAATTTTCAATCACATTAGGGTGTGTTGTTATTTTCTTCGTACTCTAATGTGTATTGCTAGTGTATTTCTTTGTTGTAATAGTTTACTCCTGCAGGAGTGTATTATTTTTAATCTCAATTCAGCAAACTCTTATAAATGCATTTACTTGGCACAGTGATTGTTATTAAAGCCAACAGTTCTGTTGTGACCTTAAAGGAATAGTTTTGGTCACCCAAAAAACAAAATTCTGTCATTATTTACTCACCTTCATGTCTTTCTGAATGTGCATGACCTTTCTTTCTCCCATGGAACACAAAATGATGTATTTTTATGTTCTTTTTCATGCAAATACAATGAATGGGGACTTTAAAATGAAGTTTCTTTAAAAAAAGGCCATATAATAGACTGCTTTATGTGATTTATGCACTACTTCAGAATTTTCGACTGCTTTGTGTAAGAAGCACTTCATGTAAGAGAAGTTTATTCACTCAAAATCTAGACTTTTGTCCTTACTTTCTCTCATCCGTTCATGCACTTAGGAGAGTAGTCTCACGTAGCCAGACCATAACCAAGGACCGCCCAAGAGGCCATATGATAGACAGGTAAAGCAAACAATCACGTTTCATTTTGTGACCATGTGTACAACTCTGGTATGCATTTTAAAAGAGTCTATGCCGCAAACTTACTTTTGAACATCCACTGTGAACACAAGGACTTTTGTCTTTCATGAGGGGGTTTGGCTTCACGGCCAAACTTTAATGTTCTTCAGTCGGAACATTAAAGAACGTGACACACTCCGGAAATCTCTCCCGGAAATCCTGTATAATTCAACCAATCAGATGACGACTTCGAAACTCCCAAAGTGTTTCCAATTTTGTGTACCATCAAACGTTAAGCCAATGGTTCGTGGGTGTAATGTCTGAGGCTAAGACTATCAGGAGAGAAGCAGCAATGTCCGATTTGTGAGTGAATCATTCTTTTGAATGAGTTGGTTGAGCTGGTTCACTAAATCAGTTTGTGATGGTTTGTTCAAAAATTTCTTCGGCTCTGCTACAATTTAGTCTGAATGGGAAAAGGCTCAAACCTCACTTGTTCCTGAAACAAACCTATACATATGGCTTCAGAAGACTCATTTGGACCACATGTGTGGTCTTTTTTTAAGTTTCAGTCATTCATTGTGATTGCATGGAAAAGAGTGAAAAGAGTAAAAAATATATCAATTTATTTTGTCATATTCTTTCTTGTAACTCTTCCCTCTCAGTCACATACCTGCCTGAATGGCTCATTATGAAGCTCATTATGCAGCTCATTATGCGGGCCATTGTCTTCTCAGGTGTGAATGTGAAGGTTGACACCCTCTCGCATAGACCCTTTCTACTCAAAAATTGTGTTAGAAAATTTAACTCAATATATTGTTTTCTGTGAGCAAGTAAACAAGATGATTTACATATCATTTTGAAGCAAAAAGGTTTCAAAAGTCAGGTTTCAAAAGTCTTGTGAACAAATGTTCTGTATGTGTTTTATGGCCTTATTTCAGTGACTTCAAAATTGTAGTTCCCCTTCAGGAACTCGAGCTGCGTCGAAAACGCTAGGGGAACGCCTTTCAGCAATATCAAGCTCTGAATCATATGTGTAATCAGTCCAATTGATGGCGAGACGTCAGGTGCGGGTGACGTCATGACCAGGAAGCTTAAAAGCACGTGAGGTGCAGCCGGCTTCAGCTTTCTGTCATTCAGCAAAGCTCTCTCTGTGTGTCAGTCACGATCTATGTTCTGTGAGTCATATTTATTGTTGTCCGTCAGTACACGAGCAATACAGTATGTCCAAGGCCAAGAATAAGGGCGAAAGCGGATCGCGTTATAGACTGTGTGTTCCTCCCTGCCCACGTTATATTACGAGCGGGGATACACACAGTCTGTGCGTGGTCTGCTTGGGAGTGAAGCACGCAGAGTCGGCTCTCGAGGGAGCCGACTGTCCGCATTGTGAGAGAATGCCACTGCGTACGCTTCGCTCCCGGAAGGCTCTCTTTGAGGAGGGAGCCTTTGCCAGCGTTCCTCACGGTGCTGGCCCCGCTTCCGCCGAGGCGGAACGGCGGCTGCACTCGTGGGGTTCGCAGCGGGATCTGGTGGAGGGAATGGAGACGGGTGAGTCCCTATCTTCTTCCTCACCTGCCAGATCCACCGCCCGAGGAGGTTGATGTGGAGAGCGTTGAATATTCGCCCCCTCAATCCCCACAGTATGAAGAGCTAGTGGAGGTAGTTACTCGCGCGGTTGCCAAGTTGAACATCGATTGGCCCGCCGAGAAACTAAGCCGCTACCTCCGCGCCGGAGCCTGCCTTTTTTTCCCGATCTCCACACCGAGGTGTCGAGATCGTGGAAGAAACCTTTCTCGGCCCGCTTATTCGTCCCCGCCTCTGATTATTATGGTAATGTGGCGGGGCTGAGTGATTGCGGTTACAGAGCGATGCCCCGGGTTGAGCAGACGCTCGCGAGCTATCTGTCTCCTGGCGCGGCATCGTCTCTGAAGGCTCCGGTCTTGCCCTCCAAGCCGCTGCGCACAACATCAACGCTGGTGGGCAAGGGGTACACAGCAGCGGGTCAGGCTGGTGCGTGTCTGCACACTATGTCAGTGTTACAGGCGTATCAAGCCGACCTGCTAAAAGAGCTGAGCGAAGGCGAACAAATAAAATCTGAGGATATGGTAGAACTGAGGAGAACCGCTGATTTAGCTCTCCGCGCCACCAAGGAGACTGCCCGTGCCATCGGGCGGTCCATGGCAGCTCTGGTGGCGGTGGAGAGGCATTTGTGGTTGACCTTGTCCGATATGAAGGAGAAAGACAAGGTCTTCCTTATGGATCGCCCGCTTGCGCCTTCTGGTCTGTTCGGCGACGCCGTCAATTCCGTCGTCGACAGATACCAGGAGGCTCGTAAACAGGCGGCGGCGTTTCAGCGGTTTCTCCTCGCCGTTCGATAGCTCTGGGGCTGCTGGGCGGGAGCAGCCCCAGCCGTGTACCAGCTCTTCATACAGAGAGGTTCAGAAGCAGGCGTCGCCTCGTGCTCCCCGCAGCGGGACCGAGGTCGGCGGCGCTCTAAGTCGGGGGCTTCTAAGGCGATGCCTGATCTGAGGGTCGTGCTTCAGTCTGGGAAGCCTCCGACGAAGCGGTCCTGACATCCATAAGTCCGGGACTGCTGAGGCGGCCCCTACTGGGAAGAGCGGGGTGCACCGCATTACACGGTGTCCGTCTCTCCTCAGCGCCCTCTGGAGATCGTTCTGCCAACCCTGCCAGTGTTCCAGGGCGCAACGATCTCCAGCGAGTGTCTCTCTCAGTATTTCCGCCCGGAAGCGTGGCGGAGCTGAGAGCCTCGTCACCCCTTCGGGGTCTCTCGAGCATCTAGTTCGGCCGTCTCCTGCCGGTCCTCCGCTTCAGGGCACCGAGCTAGTAGCTCCAAGCACCAGAGGCCAGTCTCGAGACTGGTTCCCTTAGTAGATTATTTAGCAGCGTGGAAACTACTGCCAAATGTATCTCGTTGGGTCCTGCAGACTGTAGAGAGAGGTTATCGCATTCAGTTCGGCGCCCCGCCGCCGCTTTTCAAGGGGGTTTTTCTCACGTTAGTGGGCCCCGAGCAGGCTCTGGTATTAGAACAAGAAGTGAACACTCTCTTGAGGAAGGAGGCCATCGAGGTGGTCCCTCTTCTCGACAGGGAGTCTGGGTTCTGCAGCCAGTACTTCATTGTTCCAAAGAAGGATGGGGGGTTGCGTCCGATTTTAGATCTGCGGCTATTGAACCGCTCAGTCATGCGTCTGAAGTTCAAAATGCTCACTGTCAAACAGGTCGTGTCTCAGATCAGGTCCGAGGACTGGTTTGTCACGATAGATCTAAAAGATGCAGATGAGTATAAAAGATGATTTTAGCTCAGTCAGAGCAGACGGCGGTTCGACATCGAGATGTCGTTCTCGCTCACATGAAAGAGTTGGGGTTAAGACTAAACGCCAAGAAAAGTGTGCTTTCTCCATCACAGAGGACCACTTATCTGGGTGTGGTGTGGGATTCGACCACGATGCAGGCACGTCTGTCTCCTGCTCGGATCGAGTCGATCCTCACTGCAGTCACGAGAGTCAGAGAAGGCCTGTCACTCACTGTCAAGCAGTTTCAGAAGCTGCTGGGTCTGATGGCAGCGGCATCCAACGTGATACCTTTTGGCCTGCTGTACATGAGACCCCTACAGTGGTGGCTCAAGACCAAGGGGTTCTCCCCGAGGGGAAACCCGCTTCGCATGATCAAGGTCACGCGGCGATGCCTACGTGCCTTGGACATGTGGAGGAAACCTTGGTTCTTGTCTCAGGGCCCGGTGCAGGGAGCCCCTTGTCGCCGCGTAACGCTAGCGACAGACGCGTCCCTCACCGGTTGGGGAGCGGTCATGAGTGGCCGCCCTGCCCGCGGTCTGTGGACTGGTCGCCATCTCATGTGGCACATCAACTGCCTAGAGATGCTGGCCGTGTTTCGAGCACTCAAACACTTTCTTCCAGACCTAAGAGATCACCATGTGCTGGTGCGCACCGACAACACAGCGGTGGTCTTTTACGCCCCTTATACAAGCTGGCGCACCGGATCCTTGTGTGGTCCCAGAACAAGCTTCTCTCGCTGAGAGCAGTTCATATTCCTGGGCATCTCAATATGGGAGCAGACATCCTGTCGAGGCAGGGGCCGAGGCCCGGGGAATGGATGCTTCACCCCGAGGTGGTGAAGCAGATATGGAGAGTTTTTGGCCAGGCTCAGGTGGATTTGTTCGCGACTCATCAGACATCGCACTGTCCCCTCTGGTTCTCTCTGACTCATCCAGCTCCACTGGGGCTGGATGCTATGGTACAGACTTGGCCGAGGCTTCGTCTGTACGCCTTTCCCCCGATCGCTTTGCTCCCAGGAGTTCTAGAGAGAGTGCGCCGGGATGGGGTCCGTCTATTACTAGTAGCCCCGTTCTGGCCGGGCCGAGTGTGGTTCTCGGACCTGGTTTCTCTCCTCGATGGCTCTCCGTGGGAGATTCCCGTCAGGAGAGATCTCCTCTCACAGGCGGAGGGCATGATACTGTGGGAAGCTGTGGGTGTGGCCCCTGAGGGGGCACAACTCATAGCCTCTGGTCTCTCAACCGAGGTTGTTGAGACCATCCTCCAATCTAGAGCTCCCTCAACGAGGAAACTGTACGCCCTGAAGTGGAGACTCTTCACTTCGTGGTGTGGAGACCGCCAGCTTGACCCAGTTAACTGCCCGATTGGTACAGTGCTGGAGTTTTTGCAGGCTCGTTTCTCCACCGGGTTAACCCACTCCACCCTGAAGGTTTACGTGGCGGCTATAGCGGCCTACCATGCCCCTCTTGGTGGGCAGTCAGTGGGAAAGGACCACCTGGTTACACGTTTCCTCCGCGGTGTGATGAGGCTGAGGCCTCAGGTACGATCTCGTGTCCCTCCCTGGGACCTCGCTGTGGTGCTAGACACTCTCTGTAGGCCTCCCTTTGAGCCTATTGAGGAGATATCAGACCGTCTTCTTACATTAAAGACTGTATTTCTCTTAGCGATATCTTCTCTAAAGAGAGTTGGAGATCTGCAGGCCCTTTCTGTGGCCCCTTCCTATCTCGACATTGCGCCCCTCACCTTCGTCAGGTTCTATGACCTAGATTTGCGAGCCACTCCAGGCTCCTCTGTTCTTTTGCCATAGCTGTGCTCTTCCACACTAGGCAGGGATTTGCAAGTCTGGCGGTGTGGACATCTCGTTCCTAGCGTTTTCGGCGCAGCTCGAGTTCCTGAAGGGGAACGTCCCAGGTTACGATGTAACCATGGTTCCCCGAGGAACGAGGCGCTGCGTCGCAGGGCCATACCTCCGGCATCCCTACTAGAGCTAAGCTTCATTCCTAGAAGCTGAAGCCGGCTGCACCTCACGTGCTTTTAAGCTTCCTGGTCATGACGTCACCCGCACCTGACGTCTCGCCATCAATTGGACTGATTACACATATGATTCAGAGCTTGATATTGCTGAAAGGCATTCCCCTAGCGTTTTCGACGCAGCGTCTCGTTCCCTCGGGGAACCATGGTTACATACGTAACCTGGGACGTTTTTCACTAACCACGCATAAACGTTTCTTTCTCAAAAACACAATCATGTAAATAAATGCTGCTAACATATTATTGTAGCCCAGTTTGTGCTGATTACAGTGTTATTAGACTTTAGCCATTCATATATTTATAAGCAACTGAAAAAAAGCACAAATTTCAGGGCATGTCAAAACTTCTCCAGGCCCCAAAACACCCTCAGGGTTAAAATATATCTTTCTTGTGTAATTATGGTATTTCTTAAAATATACTGCATCTTTTAATTGCCTATCCACCAGTCAGTCCCAGAAGGACGGTTCATTCTGTTAGTAGAGTGTATTGGCCTTTAACAGGATACTTTGGTTGTGATCCCCGGTGGTTCTTCATGTTCATTGTTAAGACCATTTTTTTTACTCATGGTCAAGGTCACTTTCTCTCCCTTTTTTTGCTCTCTTATTTCTCACCTGAAGTTCCTCATAATGTATATTAATACCCAGAAGGATAGTTTGATTAAATTCCATCATTTTCTACTAGCACACATTTCCATTCAAATTGTTTTAATGCAAATGTTGGCGAGAGTGAGAGAATTGGAATGAATGTGTGCTGCGATTAAGGCATGCTCGTGACGTAGTTTAAACGTACAAATATATCTAATACTTTCTGTATAATTATGCATGCAGAAAACAAAGACTAGAATTTGCTTGGCCTAATGAAAGTATTTATCAGTGCTTTATAAATGTCTTGCGGATGAATGTTGTCACTCACACAGACTGCTAATGGAATATGTTGTGACGCATTATACTACAGTAGCAATAGAACACTTATCTGAGAACTACGGCGGGCAAAATTTTCTTGAATAATGCCAAATTCTGATCTGTTCCTCACCAAAAGATATACCTCTAAAAGACATGTATGGACCACTTTTATGGTGCTTTTTTTTGTTGTTGTTCCTCTTGACTTTAATTAAAATGGACAAAAGTGGCCAGAATAATTTTTTAAAAATCCACCTTTTGTGTTTCTCAGAATAAAGAAAGTCATACACATTTAGAGCGAAATTAGGGTCATTCAATAATCATATACAGGTGTATCATATTCAGGAATTAAAAAGCATGATTTTCTTTACTTTTACTTTATTTTCTTCTTCTTTTCATTCCTCTGTACCACTCAGCCAGATGCCCAGTCCATTGTGCTGCAAATCAGTTGTTCTTTTTCATTCACTCTCCGCTTATTTCTTTCTTCTCCACATTCCCTCTGACCTCCTGTTGTAGAAGCAGGCAATTTTTTTCCTCTTTAGAGCTTTAAGGCAAGAAAGACAGAAATCTGAGGACAACAGTGCATGCAGGACACACACAATCACCCCCCATGTGTGCTCTTTCCCTCCCTCGCTGCATCTTTGCGTTTGCTATTGTGCATCATGAATAAAAGATAAATGATTATGACTGAGGGAGTGTTGTTTCTCTGTTGACCCCTGTCTAACCTTCTTTTGCTGTTCCACTTTGGACACAGTGAGAGAGTGCAGCTTCTAAAATGCAGCTGACATGAATATGATTTTGCTCTTTTTTTATTTTATTGTTATTGTTATAATTATTGTTGTTGTTGGAATATATTTGTCTGTGAAAAGTTTAACTTTCTTGTAAAATATGAACAAGCTGAGAAAAACGGTTGCTATACCTACACTCTAAAAAAAAAAATGCTGGGTTAAATGCAACCCAGTGCTGGGTAAATATTGGACAGAACACATGCTGGGTTGTTTTCAACCAACGGTTGGGTTAAATGTTTAACCCAACCTTCTGGGCAGTAATCCAACCGCTGGGTAAAAACAACCCAATCACTGGGTTCGTCCATATTTTCCCCAGTGCTGGGTTGTATTTAACCCTGCATTTTTTTAGAATGTATTAATAGTAATATTTAAAACAATATTTATTATTAAATTAACACATATGATAAAATGTGTACACAAAATAAAATATTCTGGTTTGTTATTTAAAGCATGGGGCTATACAGTTCCCTGTCGATACTCCACTCGTACTGCGTCTTGATAAAGACGCATATGGGAAAAAGCCTTTTTTCTCCTGAACTGAAGTCTTATTCAATCACGCAGTGAAACTGCACGACTATTGGTTCGTGCAGTGTGTAAAAAACGAACCAATGTTTTCTGCAGCAGAGCTGCACGAGCCTATGGCGACGGAGCCCGCCAAAGCCTGCCAGAATGGGCGGGGCATCTGGCTATATAAGCGGCCGTTTCGCCATAGGATCCTCAGATTTCTTCTCCTTAAGCGACGACGACTTCGCCTCGCTGATCCCAGAAGCCTGCTCGCCGTTGACAAGCCTCGCAGCTGGACCCAGCGGCCTCGAACTGCTCGGCTGATTCGCCTTTTCTTCGCACTCCAGCATCGTGGCAGTTCCGGTCCTGTTCGCTGCCGCCATCCGGCGAATCTCACGCATTATCTAAAAGAGCAAATCGGCGTTGTTTCAAATGCCGCGCCGTCATTGCGGCTCGTGCAGGTGTCCCCTGCACGCCGATGACGGCCACAGCGAGTGCGTGTCCTGTTTGGGGAAATCCCATGCAGACGCCGCGCTCGCTGGCTCTGATTGTTCTCACTGCGAGAACATCAGTCTCGCCTCTCTGCGCTCGCGGATCGCTTTCTTTTCAGAGAGCGACTCTGCCCCTCGCGCCCTCCCGTTTTCTTCCTCCCAGGGACCTGTGAGGAAAAAACAGCGGGGCAGTCCTCTGCCCTGAGCTCACGTCGGCTCAGAGCCCGCGTGCCTCGCTCTCGCCGCACAGAGAGGTTTCTCCCGTCCTTTTTTCCCGACCTGACCAGCGTCCCTCTGCAAGTGCGAGCGATCTGGTCTCGTTCGGGGGAAGTGACGAAGAGCTGGCCGATGACAGCATGTCATTGGCAGCTTCGGACGATGAGGAGCTGTCGGGCTCAGTGGCTGACCCCGCCCCCCCCGCGTTCGTCTGCGCCCAGCGCTGCCAAAGCCGGGATGGATACCGAACTTTTCCGTGTCCTCTCAAAGGCGGTTGAAGAGCTGGGATTGGAGTGGTCTCCACCAGAGGAGCCATCTCGCAGCCGTCTTGATGAGTGGTTCCTGCCGGGGCGCTGTCAGGCCCCTCCCCAACGACCCGCGCCGTTCTTCCCTGAAGTTCACGACGAGCTCACAAGATCTTGGCGCGCCCCCTACTCTGCTCGCCTCCGTACTTCCCCTTCATCCGCCCTCACTACAGTTGACGGCGCTGAAGAAAAGGGGTACGAGAGGATGCCTCAACTAGATGAATCAGTGGCTGCTCACCTCTGCCCACCCACTGCCATCGGTTGGAAAGCAAAGGCCACCCACCCGTCCAAGCCATGCAGGACCACTTCAGCGCTCGCTGGACGCTCTTACACTTCAGCTGGACAGGCGGCTTCGGCGCTTCACTCAATGGCGGTTCTACAGGTCTATCAGGCCAAACTCCTCTCTGCCATGGACGAGTCTGGGCCTGATCCTGCGATTCTCAGGGAGCTGAGAAGTGCAAAAGACCTGGCACTGCGTGCCACCAAGACCACCGCCCAGGCGATAGGAAGGTCCATGGCCAGCCTAGTGGTGCTCGAGTGCCACCTGTGGCTCACGTTGACGGAAATCAAGGACGCGGACAAGGTCCCCTTCCTTGATGCCCCGATTTCCCCCAACGGCCTCTTTGGACCTGCGGTGGAAGGATTTGCTGAGCGTTTCACAGAGGCACAGAAGGCGTCACAGGCCATGCGACACTTCCTGCCAAAGCGCTCCAGCTCCGCAGCTGCTTCAAGTCGCCCTAAACTTGCGCCGACTCAGCAGCCAGCGAAGCCCGCACCTGCCGTTCCCGCCCCTCAGTCTGCCAAGACTCAGCAGACGCGAGGGCGTTTCCGCTCGGCCAGACGCCACCCCCTTCCGAAGCGCCAGGGCCCCCGACCAAGGATAGCGTTGGACCCTGCGCCTCCGGCGTCTTCCTGATCTGCAGAGCACCAAACAGCCTCTCTTAAACCTCTTCTCACCCCGTTCATTTCTGGGTGCAGAGGGAAGTGTGTTTGTTGCAAATACAGGGCCCGTACAAGCGCCCAACCATCCGCTGTAATAGTGGAAAAAATAAAACACAAACATTTTCAAAAAGAGAGCAGGTTTCCTCTTCCACTCACGAGTGCCCTGCCTCCGTGCAGTCAGTCACTCGAGTTTATCCAACCCCTTGCCACGCGGGCCGAGGCCTGGCAGGCCATCCCCGGAGTGTCAGAATGGGTTATAGGGATAATAAAAAGAGGTTATTCACTCCAATTCGCTCGAAGACCCCCGCGCTTCAGCGGCGTGGTCTCCTCCTCAGTACAGGGCGAGAACGCTCGCGTTCTACGCTCAGAGGTGATGACACTGTTGGAAAAAGGAGCCATAGAAAGGGTTCCTCCAGCTCAGAGCGAATCAGGCTTTTATAGCCGTTACTTCCTCGTTCCCAAAAAGGATGGAGGCCTCCGGCCCATCCTCGATCTCAGATGCCTGAATCACGCCCTCATGAAGAGGCCGTTCAGGATGATCACGCTGAAACAGATCCTCTCGCAGATTCGCACAAGGGACTGGTTCTGTTCTCTGGACCTGAAAGACGTATACTTTCACATCCAGATAGCCCCCCATCACAGACGATTCTTGAGATTCGCCTTCGAGGGAGTGGCTTATCAGTACACGGTCCTCCCCTTTGGACTGTCTCTGGCCCCCCGCACTTTTACGAAGTGCATGGACGTGCTCTTTCCCCTCTACTCATTCTGGCCCAGTTGGAGGTAGAGCTACTCTCACACAGGACCCTCCTCCTCAGCCACTTAAACGTCAAAGCGTTTAGAGAATGCTGGGCCTCATGGCCGCAGCATCGCCAGTGTTACAGCTGGGCCTGCTTCGCATGCGGCCCCTCCAACGCTGGTTGAAACCACGAGTTCCACCCCACGCATGGCGTCACGGACGCCTGCATATCAGGGTGAGCCAGGCCTGTGTGACAGCCCTGGCCCCCTGGAAGAAACCACGATGGATGGAGAAGGGCGTGGCTATGGGAATGGTCTGCAACAGGAAGGTTGTCACGACAGACGCCTCCAACACAGGTTGGGGGGGCACTGTGCGAAGGCAAACCGACCTTTGGCCATTGGTCAGAAGCGGAGAACGGCCTCCACATCAACTGCTTGGAAATGCTAGCAGTATGTCGAGCCTGCCGTTTTTTTCTGCCAGACCTAATAGGACACCATGTGCTGATTCGCTCAGACAACATGTCCGTGGTGTCCTATATAAATCACCAAGGAGGTCTCTCCTCGAAGCGCCTCTTCATTCTGGTAGAGCGCCTTCTGGAGTGGGCTCAGCGCAATTTGCGCTCACTAAGGGCAGCGCACTTGCCGGGCAGATTGAACCAAGGAGCGGATATGTTATCTCGGAGCAATGTCCCCTCAGAGGAGTGGATGCTCCATCCGCGGACGGTTCAGATGATCTGGAAGATATTTGGCAAGGCAAAAGTAGATCTTTTCGCCTCCAAAGACAGCTCTCACTGCCCAATTTATTATTCGAAGGTCAGGGACGCGTTGGCCCACGATTGGCCCAACCTCCTCCTTTATGCATTCCCTCCGATCGCCCTGATCCCTCAGGTCATCAGGCGGATCAAAGAACAAGGACACAAGGTTCTATTGGTGGCCCCCTTGTGGGAAAACCAACCTTGGTTGTCAGAGCTGGTTCAGCTGCTAACAGCAGCCCCCTGGCCCTTGCCCCTGAGACGGGATCTCCTCTCTCAGGCGAACGGAACAATATGGCACCCTCGGCCCGAGCTGTGGGCTCTCCACCTGTGGCCGCTCGACGGGAGCCTACCAGCCTCCCAGAGCGTGTGTTAAACACCATTTCTGAGGCTAGAGCCCGTCTCTGAGGCGCCTCTCGCCCTTAAGTGGTCTGTTTTCTCCACTTGGTGCCTAGACCGCGGTGAAAACCCGTCTACCTCCGAGTTAGCGGTGGTACTGTCCTTCCTGCAGGAGCTGCTGGATAAAGGACGTTCCCCCTCCACACTCAAGGTGTTCGTAGCAGCTATATCGGCCTTTCATGCCCCTATAACAGGCCAATTGGTAGGCAGAGACAACTCAGTTGTCCGTTTTCTGAGGGGAGCCAAGAGGCTGAATCCTCCTCGACCCCTCACCGTCCCTACATGGGACCTGCCCACTGTATTGAGGGCCCTGAAGGGCCCTCCTTTTGAGCCGCTTCAGTCTACGAACCTTCGGTCGCTGTCGCTGAAAACTGCTCTGCTACTAGCACTAGCATCGGTTAAGCGAGTGGGAGACCTACAGGCGCTCTCTGTTAGCCCTGCCTGCCTGGAATTCGGGCCAAACGACTCCAAGGTCGTCCTGAAACCAAGGCATGGTTACGTACCCAAGGTACTTTCAACCCCATTCAGAGCTCAGGTCATCACACTCTCCGCGCTTCCTCCTTCTGAGGAGGACCGGGAGTTGTCCTTGTTATGCCCTGTCAGAGCTTTGAGGATCTACTTTGAGCGTTCTGCCTCATTTAGGCGTACAGAACAGCTCTTTGTTAGCTTCGGTAACCGCGCCAAACGGCATCCGGTCACGAAGCAGAGACTCTCTAAGTGGATAGTGGACGCTGTTACGCAGGCGCGTACTCTTCCTTGGGCCTACAATGCCCCATTGGAGCACGAGCCCATTCTACTAGAGGCATCGCCTCGTCATGGGCCTGGTGTAGCGGTGTGTCCATTACAGAGATTTGTGCGGCGGCTGGGCCTCGCCGTCCACATTTGCAAGGTTTTATAGCCTGGATGTACCAGCCTTACAGGCTAGGGTCCTCTCTGCTTAGATGAGCGTACATGTATACGTTATGGGAACAATCCTGACAGAGAATTCTTGACCGCAATGCGCTCAAGCTCTCTAGTTGGGTTCTTGCATACCTCGGTCCTGGAAGTACTGAGTATGTAAGAGTCATAAGGAATGATCACCCAGGCCGAGCATAACCTCTATGAGTTTAGCTCGCTTGGCCTGGAGCATACTATTGAACTTCCCTGTGGGCATTAAATGCTTATGGAGTAATATTATGCAGTCGTTCCTCTGCCTTAGCACGGCGTGATTGAATTGAGTTCCCATATGCGTCTTTATCAAGACGCAGTACTCGTTCCGTATCTCAGGGAACCGAGGTTACGACAGTAACGAGTACGTTTATATCTTATTCTTTCTTGAGTTAAGTCTGATCTGCCTTCATTTGAACTTAAATTCTCAGAATTGATCCATGAAATCTATGAGCCGGCAAATAAGAGTTGATATTGTGATGGCCATGTTGTGAAGTCCAATTGGTGCTGATGGGTAATTTGGATGAAATATGTGTGCTGTGACCCCTGAATGCATCACTGCTGTGCCAAATCAGAGCTTCTGTATATGCTGATGGCTCACCCAAGATGCTGATTTACCCTATAAAATAACCTGTTTATAGCACAACAATCAAGTTTACACGCTAGTTATTTTCTACCATAGCTGAACACATTGCTTTGGCAGCTGGAACTCAAACAACTAATTTATTTTTTTTTCTCCCCCAGTGTCATGCTGTGTTTAGTCAAGTGTTCTTTGTAGGATTATCACTCACTTGCTAAACAATTTTACGCAAAGGCTCCTTCCACCATTTGAGAAACAGTGTGCTTTAACTCATGGAATTTGTGTAGATACAAAAAAAAAAAAAACAAAAAAAAAACAAGACTTGAGTTTGTGAGCACATGCTGTTTTGAGGTGTTTGCTGTGCTGCCACAAATTGTCTGAATTTGCAGTAACGATGGATGGCACTCTTAAATTACAACCATCTCACATACCAATTGTCATGACAAGCAGCTGAAAACACGAAAGCCTTAAAAACAGCACTAAAATACAGCACTAACATCTGAAGATGGAGCTTTGTGGCTTACAGTATAGTTTGTGAGGCTGTATGCAAGAAAACATCTAAAAACTGAGTAAATTAATGTTTAGCTGATATATGCATTTTAAAGGTGCAGTAGGACATCTTGGAAAATGCTAACTTTAACCTGATAGCACTGAAAGCAAACGTCCTTCCCTCCCTGCAATCACCATCCAAAGCCACGCCCCCTGCACGCATATACACTCCCAGACCACTATACCAGAGACAACATTACTACAATAGGCTACATCAGAGGTTCCCAATTCCAGTCCTCGCTGTAAGTGGCCTGCGAAGTGGAGGACTGGAATTGGGAACCGTTGGGCTACATCATGTGTCATTCACCGGTGAAAAAACTTTATAGTACAGTTAGTAAAAGTACTACAATACCAGGAAGGAAGATCGGGTTGTTTATGTTTGCCTGCCATTCTCGCTCTGTCTGCACAGCGTACGTGAGCGCACTGATGACGTATCCTCTCTGCGCGAATAGTATGCTCAGAGGTATGCTAATACATACGTTGACAGGCAGGTAGAAAAGCCAATTAAAACGCTCGGACCGAGCGTTTTGATTGGACAAACATTTCTTGGTCCTACGCCTTCCACAGAATATATAAATACATTTAGACGACTTAAATTAATGATTGCTATCAGGATGTGAAGAGACTTTCAACCAGCATAACAAAAAATGTTTCTTAAGACAATCACCTATTGCACCTTTAAATTTAGAATATTTCTCTCTTTATTTAATCATTCATTCTTAATTTCTTCTTTTTTTTTCTTCTTCCTGTTAGGGTGTGTGTATTTATAACTACAAATTATTATGCAAGTGATATATCAGTAGGATTTCGGTACAATAAAGAGTCAGATTTTTGTTGTTTTTCACATCTTTTTAGTTAACTGGTATCAATCTCAGACAGGTTTGTTCAGTAGTTTGCCAGTTCTTCTTAGGTAAATGGAAACCCTACTTAAAGAGGTTGTTCCACATTATTAAGCAAGTCACAGTTCTCATGAAATATGGTGAGGAAGAAAGATCCTTCTGAAGATGAAAAGTATGAAACAATGCAATGTCTTGCAAAAGGCATCAACACAAACAATATTTCACAAAAAGCTAATAGAAATTATTGAACTGTCAAAAGATTTGTGAGTGACTTAGAGCACAAAATATCTTGGTCAGATAAAGATTTATTAAGGAAAGTTTTTGTCAAACAAATGAACTGTATTGTAATACCAGCTGTAAAAAAAGCCACTGCTGAGCAGCAAACAGGTGTTTGAAGCTACTGGAGTCTCAAGATCCTCTTCATGCAGACAGGCAGTTGTGTGTAAATCTGCGTTTCAGTCACTGATAACCAAACCTCACAAAGAGAAACCTGCACGGTGGCTGTAGAAATACATTTTCAAACTGTTTATCACCATGGTATTTATGCAGCATGGCATGTGTGTGTTGTCCTGCATGAAAATCATTTTATTTCTGAGAACACTATTCTTAATTTTATACCACAGCAGAAAATGGTCAGTTATGAACTCCACATATCTTGCAGAAGTCATTTTTACACCCTAAAATGACCTTACATATCACTTCCCAATATTCCAACCCAAATCATCACCCATCGCCTCCTTGCTGATGTTGCAGTCTCATTGGAATAGGATGGCCATTCATCAACTATCAGAAATCCATTTATCTGGACCATCCATTATACTGCAGCATTCATAAGTGAATAAAACTATTTAAAAACAAGTCTTCATGTGTTTCTACAGCCACTGTGCAGGTTTCTCTTTGTCACTCACAAATTTTTAATTTTTAGTTTACAGTTAAATAATTTCCATTTGCTTTTCGCAAAATATTGTTTGTGTTGATGCCTTTTGCAAGACATTGCATTGTTTCATACTTTTCATCTTCAGAAGGATCTTTCTTCCTCACCATATAAGAGAACTGCAACTTGCTTAATAATATGGAACAACCTCTTTAAGTAGGGTTTCCATTTACCTAAGAAGAACTGGCAAACTATTGAACAAACCTGTCTGAGATTGATACCAGTTATCTAAAAAAAAAAAAACCACACAAACAAAAATCTGACTCTTTATTGTACCCAAATCCTATTGATATGTCACTTGCATAATAATTTGGAACGCAGTAGTTGTAGCCTATAAAAACAAAAGAAGTCTATTGAATGTCCTCATTTAGATAACTAAGTAAACTCGTGTGATTGTGTGTGTGTGTGCGCGCACACAGTTGTGTGAAAGATTATAAACTGCTTTTTGGGTGCAGAAGATAAGAATTCAACAGTATGTGGCACCATTCCTTTCCCATAATGCCTTAAAGCTTTCCCAGAAAAAAAAGCACGTATGGTCACCCTACTTAAAGCATCATTATTCCTTTCAGAGGAGCCTGTATTGTGTTGATAGATTCCCACATCAGTGAAACAGTGTAAAAGCAACAGTGTAGTTAGACGGAGAAATTGAAGAACAAAAAAAATGGAGCATTCCTAGTTCTAAACTCCATTTTAACTTTACCGCTCACAACGAGCACTTGTTTTTTGATAAAGAAAGCCTTTCTGACTCATAGGTTTGAGCGAAGTATGAGAAAAACAAACAAGCAATCAAACAAACTCCCACAGCACCTGCAGGCACACCTCCACCCGTTCCACCTGTGCTAATGTACACATGTGGCCCGTCACACGTGTTTGATGGCAGCGCAGCCGTGATTGATTCTTGATGGGCGGTACAGCGCGGCTGCTGTTTTTAAATCCCGATCAGATTTGCTTACGCTGCCATTTTTATAGCCCACAGCCAACAGCTGACACCGCAGGTACCTCCCCTGCCTGGTTGTGTGTGTGCGTGTGCGCGCACAAGCCGCCGCAAACGCTCTAAGTGCTCCCGTTTAATAACAGACGGTGATAATTTAAGATGCATCGGTGGAGAACAGAGCACAAATCATGCCGGTGACGGCTCCGTGGAGACAAAATGGAAGGAAGGGCAGTAGAGAGATAAATCACACCAGGAGGGATGGAAAAAAAGAACAGGAGAAGCGGATTGGGATGAAAACAAGGCCTCCCTGCCGCGGTGTGTTTATGTGTGTGTGTGCAAGTTTGTGTGATCAGTGATGAACAGACTGTGATGTCTCCAGTGAATGCTAGGCACAGCACATGCTCCCTCCTGTACAGTGTTTACAATGATCATTACTGCTTCACTGCCATTATAATGATGACCACAGAGACTAGTCTGCCTCTCCCTTTGAGACGTCTCTCTCTGTCTGTCAATGACCCACTCATACAGAACCTAGCGGGCCTGCTGGTGCTTGGACCGGGGAGGTCTGCGATACCTGGAGAAAGCTTACTGTTAGCATTCATGTTGATCCCAATAGCAGTTGCACGGCTGGCAGGGAAACAGAGATGGCAAAAGTACACACATCCTTCACTCAAGTAGAAGTATAGATACTCATGTTTAAAAATACTTTGGTAAAAGTAGAAGTACTGGCTACACATTTTTACTCAAGTTAAAGTAAAGAAGTACTGGCTATGACATTTACTTAAGGAAAAATTACCCACTACTACTACCTGTTTTAGTGTCACGCTGGTAACTGAACGTCACGTCATATTGACACATTAATACAAACTAACATGCATTTAATATTTTGTTAGCTAATGAATGTATCATGGCTGAACAACCACCATGTAGAACAGGGCAGGACTGGGACAAAATTTCAGGCAAGGAAATCTCACACTCATCCAGGCCATGCCATACACCCACAACAAATTCTGAAACCACAAATAACCTTTTTGGCCATCACATTTTTAAAAAAGTTTAAAACCTTAGGCTGGGGCCATGCAAAATAATTAAAGGTGCTCCATTGAACTGCACCTTCACTTCCATTTTCCTTTTCAGTCTCTTCATTTTCCATGATATATCTCTACATCTTACTTTGTGTGTGATTTACTTTTTTCCACTAATTTTCTTGTACCTGTCAATTTTCATTATGAACAGAACTGTCTCCAACTTGTTGCAAAACAACCACTTCATTGTATTCTGTTTGCAATAACTTTTTTTTTAGTTCAATTTAAAGTATCACAAAACGACCATGTGTTGTTGTTCTATCTTAAGACTTAAATACTATATATTTAGCAAAATTATACTTTTAAATTGCCTAAATGTCAAAATTAGTGCAACAATAATTACATCATGACAATATATTTAAAGAAAAATCCTAATACTGTACATGTTCTTGCATGATCATGAATCATATTTTTCTCTTACCAAAGTTAACCATGGTTTATTACAGTAAAAGTATAGTAACCATGTTTTTTTTTTTTTTTGGCAGATTGATTACAATCTGTTTTAATTTACAACCATAGTTTTACTACACATTTCATGGTTAGTGTAGCAAAACCATGGTTAATTTGTGGTTACCATGGTTTAACTATAACCATTGTTTTTGGTTTGAATTTTCATAAGGGTTGTGTTGTTATCTGCCCTAGCTACCTCTCCTCTAAACGTATTATAAAACGATATTTTATAACATTTGTTTGCTAAATTACTACTGTAACTTTACAGTAGATGATAATAATGATGTCCTATATCATACAGTATTTTGAGTGATGATAATAATTAAGTTTAGCTTAGTTTACAGTAGGCTATTATTAATCATCTGGCTGCTACTGCTAAGAGTTGCTAGCAGTTTAATTCTTAATTAAGTAAACAAACAAACAAATACAAAACTACAGCCTATATACAGATGAAACGGGCCTGCACTTGAAGTCATGAACAGGTCAGTAGTTTTGCCTCTATGATCCACTCCATTCTTGTAAGAAGTAGAAAGTACAGATATTTGTGTAAAAATGTAAGGTGTAAAAGTAAAAAGTAGTCAGAAAAATAAATAGTGAAGCAAAGTACTGATACCAGAAAAATCTACTTAAGCTGCATGTCGCCAGGGGCTGGCGATGAGGTACGTTAGTGGGCGTTTTCACTACTGGTTGCCTTGACAGCGAGTCAGGTTTCTTGCCGATAAATTCAAACATATTGGAGGCAAAAGACTAAAAATAATATAAATCTAAATTATATCCGTACATACAAACAAAAATGAATGAGAGACAGAGCCTACTTTCTTCCATTGTGTATGTTATCTCCGGCTGAGAGGAGAACGATCACATGAGCTCAACCGTCTTCTTTCCTATTGGCTGTTGCTCCCGAATGTCGCTCTTCATTTGCATAAAGTTGAAGGATTCTGAACTTTGTCGCCTTGCTGGACACGCCCCATCCGGTCGCCAACAGTCGCCGTCGCTCGCTGTCGCTCCTGTCGCCGGAAATCGCCAGCTCTCCATTGAAATGAATGGGATCGTGTCGCTTTGTAGTGTGAACGGGGCTTTAAGTACAGTAACGAAGTATTTGTACTTTGTTACTTCCCATCTCTGCAGAGAAATACAAAAATCTCTTTTATGCTTTTTAGAGTCTTGTTATTTCTTGAAACTGCTGCAACCTTTATATATACCGTATATATATATATATATATATATATATATATATATCAACATGATCTCACAGAATTCCGTGTAATGTTCACAGACTTAATTAACCTCCGAATCTGTGGTGGCATCACGGAATCGCCGAAAATTCCGTGATGGGCTCACAGAAAAAATTCCGCGATTGGCTCACAGAAGTGATGCCAATGTAAGTCAGTGACAGGCATCAGCCGTGCTCCACGCACGGAAACCCTTAGCATCAATATGCCGACGCGATACTGTGAAATGTATCGTCATCATTATTGTTCAGAACTGGGTAGGTTTAGGGTAGGGGTGGGGTCAGGTACTCCAGTGAAAGTATAACTGCATCGGAGTCACTCTTTTTACGTGGTCCGATGCAGCGCTGGTGTTGAACCAGTGAATCCGTGCATGGACCACGGCTGATGCCTTCTGTGAGCCCATCACGGAATTTTCGGCGATTCCGTGATGCCACCACAGATTCGGGGTTAATTAAGTCCGTGAACATTACACAGAATTCTGTGAGATCAGGTTGATATATATATATATATATATATATATACAAAACAAACATATGATATATATATCATATATTATGATAACAAAACACTATTTTAATTAAACATACTGTTGATGAAAATACAATGAGAAAAAAAAATAATGGTACGAAAATTGAAACAGACTTTATTGAAGAAGAAAAATATAGAAAGTACATGAGGTCAAAAATGTTTTGAGGTCATTATAATATTATTTCCGGTTATACACAACACTGACATTTTTTTCACTTGCTGATTTTGTTAAATGTTGATAGATGTTTAAATGAATACATAAAATGCTATAAAATTTGTTTGATTTTTTTTTTTTTTTTTTTTTTTACTTTCTTATTAACCCAAATCGTATTTGTATTGACTAAAATTAGATGCCATTGAGTACAATTAATGAATATGACGTGACACAATTTTAAGGATATTTTCATCAAAAGACAAAAACTATGAAGACTTAAACTGGGTAAAATCACTGCATACTTTGATCAGCCCTCTAAAAAATGTGCTGCTGGTAAAACATATACTGTAAAATATTGTAATATTTGTGAATTATACAGTATGTTTGCTTTTCAAAATACTGTACATGAATACCTTTAAGTGACTGTCAATGGATGATTTTTGTGCCCATGTTTAGTTAAAAAAATCTACCTGGGCCATACTAATTAGTCTAAACTTTATCTCTTTGTTTGGACAGGGCTGAGAAAACTTTTTTTTTTTTTTGTCCTAAAAGTGATATAAAAGTCCAAGCATGTGCCCCACCACACTGTAAAAAAAAAAAAAAAAAAAAAAAAAAAAAGTTGAGCGAACTTACATTTTTAAAAAATTTTTACCAGCTTCAGCAGATTTTTTGAAAAACTTTATTTTGTGGGAGATTCTCAAATTTTTGTTGTATAAACTTAAAACGACAAGTTGAGAAAACTCAAAAATCTGCTGAAGCTGGTTGCCTTAAAATTTTAAGTTGGCTCAACTTAAACTCAACTTACAGTGCACACTGCCAAAAAAAAAAAAAAATATATATATCTGTTAAGTTTATGTACATTTCCGTAAATCTTAATTCAAGATATAAATAAAACACTTGTGAAAAATCACAAAATGCCAAAGTGCATTGAGCCCTACTTTATGGACTTTTCTGTGCATAGGTTCCATGGATGAAAACTGTGCTAATGCTATTTGCAGCGAGTAAACGATTATTGGATGAATGTGATTTGAAGGACTGGTGAGTAATCATGTATGTGCGCTTACTCTCTCTGCCGGAGTGAGTACTGGTAAAGCATATCAGTTGTGGCTGTTTGATCAGATGTTGGTGAGGTAAATAGCCAAACTGCTCCATTCTGCTGACAACCGCCATTTGTTTGGTGGACACTATCTTGTTTACGGGCCTCCACGGGGAGGAAAGAGATAAGGGCATTTTAGAATTCATTGTGTGGCGTTACTCTTTGCGTCAGCGTCTTTCGCACATGTAGAACGTAGAACTGGCTTTAATTAAAATAATGAACAATAGCACCACCTTCGGAGGAAGCGGAGGAGATTGATATGGAACTTTAGTCCAACTTCATTTCTCAAAAGGAGCGTTCGGGACATCAGGAGTGTGTGCTTTAAAGCCATTCCCACCCAGAAATGACTTTTCTGATGAAGTACAGGGGGAGGCTGGGAACAGATGAAATTCATATTTGAAGAAGTGTGGCAGGCAGGTGGAGATACCATGCAGATCAGTGAGGCAGAGGGAGTTGATTTTAATGGAGCCGCTCTCTCACTCCGCCTTGGAGGTGGCTCTCCGTCGCTCATAAATCATGCTGACCCACTCCTCCACTCCGTGCGTTTTCTTTCCTTGTCGTAATTTATGGCCCAACGGTCAAATTGCTACAAAAAAGTCTTTCAATTTATAACTTTTAACCTCTGGACTGAAAACGAGAATTGACGGTGAGGCAATTAAAGTGCAAGCGGTTTTTCAACACACAAATACGCACACGGAGGGATGGCTTTTTCCGTCAGCGAGGTGCTTGCCTGAATGACATTATCATATCGATTGTCACACACTGATGCCAAGGTTTGCTAATATTAGATTAAGTCCCATGTTGCCAGTCGCTCCATTAATGGGGCAATAACTAGCATTTCCCATTAAAATTTGATGAAAGATTAATAATAATGAACATTACTTACGGGGCAGTCATTACTAAATGTCACACACTGATTTGCAGTATCGACTCTGAGGGCTCCAAAAGCACGTTTTTTTATAGTGTTTAGCTCCTAAATTGAAGTTAATATCCTGTACCTCTTTCACGAGCCAATGTGAGCGGCAGACAGCCAATAAAATGGAGAGCTATTGCGGCAGACAAGAAAATAAAAAAGCTATTTTTTATTTGGCCCTCCAAAATTTCTGATCTGCTCAGCCTGTGTTGGCATGCTACTAACAGGACCGAATCTCTCTTGTCAGACACCAGCAGTATGGATGAGTGAGTGACTGACTGACTGACTGATTGATTGACTGAAAGCGATTCCTTCACGCAGAGAAAGAAAAAAGGCTAGGGTGAAGAGAAAGGTGAAAGCACCTGAGGTGAAGAAAGGCGAGATCAGAGATGAGGCAAGAGGAGAAAATAGCAGCGCAGATAGAAGATGGAAAGGAGGGTCAAGAGAAGAGAGCGGCTCAGAATAACTTCTGCTCTTGGCTCTAGTTTGTGTGTGGTGAGTTTGGATAGTAGCCATGTTTTTGGTGGGCGGGATAAGACAGTATCCCATTCATGCAGCTTCATAAGACTGAGGGGTGAGCTGATAGAAGCCCTTGCTCATTACAGTATTGTAACTTTAAATTAAATATTGGAGATGACAGACTGTACTGTAACCTTGTCTAGACATGATTTTGAGGGACTGCACTGGTGAAACAACCAGCCCTGTCGGCCACCAGCATATGTTGTGATTGGGATTCTACTGTCTAGCTTAATCAGACTTTCTTGGTCTTTATCACACAATGCGAGTGGAACATAATTTTGCATGGAGCATTGTCTAAGGATGCACAATATTACAATTATGGCTTATACTACATTATAATTATTATTATTATTTTTTAATTGTGTTATGGTTGATATTAAAATCCTAATCTGTTTTTAAATTAATTAAAATCAATCAATCAATCAATCAATTTAAATGCTGCAATTTAGGCATCACAACATAATGCGTATTACCGCTCCAAAAGTTATGAAGAGGAAAAATAAAAGATTATTTTTAAATGTTTTTGAAAGAACTCTCTTATGCTCACGATATCTGCATTTATTTGATTAAAAATACAGTAAAAACTGCTATTATTATTATTATTAAGTTTTATAGTTTTAATATATTTTAAAATGTAATTTATTCCTGTGATGGCAAAGCTGAATTTTCAGCAGCCATTGTCTTCAGTGTGACATGATCCTTCAGAAATCATTCTAATATGCTGATCTGATACTCAACGAATGTTTTTTTTTTTTTCATTCCTTCATTCATTCATTCATTGTGGAAACCAGATTTGTTTTTCTGTTTAGGATTCTTTGATGTATAGAAAGTTCAAAAGAACAACATCTATTTGAAATAGAAATCTTATTAATTTCTTAAAAAAAAAACAAAAAAAAAACATACTGACTCTGAACTTTTTTAACAATAGTGCACATTATGACAAATAAATATTCATTATAAAATTTGAATTAATTTAAAAAAATAAAAACACCAACAAAATAATAACACTGTTAAGTGTAAAAATTAGCTTGAAGCTTTAGATGATGACAGAAGTAATATTAATGTAAAAACAGGGAGCATAAGAAAAAATAAATACCAATATACAGTATTGTGCATCCCTCCTAAATGCTCCATCACAAGCACAACACACTTAACAACACATAATGCAATTGACCATGGGATAACAAAATAATCATAGTACAAACTATTAGTCAGAATGAAGAAAAACAATAATTTTTAATTCATGAAAATTCATGACAGATGAAAATGAGTGCAGGAATGATGTGGAATTTAAAGAGACTTGAATGTTCCTTTCACCTATGTAATCCTGAGGAATGCTTTCAGGCCAAAACGCGTTGGTATTTAAGTAATAAAGTCTCCGTCATCACAAGTAGTGCTGGAATCCTTTTTCTCACATATGGTAAGCTCAAGTGGCTAATACTCTTTTTCTTTTTTTTCTTTTTTGCTCTGTAGATGTGTGTTCAAAATGTCAAACGGTCATATTTATCATAAAGATGCATCGACTTATGTAAATTTGTTCGGGTTTCAATTCTTCTTAAAGGGTGATTTGCCCAGCTGGATGTCTCTTATATGTAGTCTTGCCTAAAGTGTGATGTAAAAACGTTCAGCATATTGATTGGTCAGCAGACTCTGAGAGGTGACAGCATATAGTGTTTATCATCCGGCCTTGATTGCTCAGCCAGATGGCTGCGGTGACATGCAGAACACACATCACACACAGGCTCATCACCCACTCTCTCTTTTTCACACACACTTCCTTACACACACCCACACACCAACATCCTTGTGTACTTTATGCATACTCTGATGCACTTTCTCAATATGCCAGTTGTCATTGCAAGTTACTGTGGCAGCATTTTGCCAGCTGCTTACCCATCCGTTGTACTGTAGCTTTTATCTTTTTTCTCTTCTTGGTTCTCAGTCCGAGGTCATATGTGTCAGACACTTCCCCATTAATCTTAATTCTGTCAGGTGTAATGCTCTGTAATGCTCTCTCTTCTTTCATGTCCATCTTTTTTCTTATGTAGTGGCTGCGGGGTTGGGCAAAATTCTGAATTTAAAAATGGTTTGCCTTTCAGTTCATGAGTTGGAATTTGAACTGAAATCACATGAAACTGAAATTACTGAATTGCAATTCAGATAATTTAAACATGGTCACACAACAAAGGAATTTCATTAGTTATGCAACAAATCAAAAATAATTACATCTGCAAGGTGCACTCAATAATGTTTTGTACAAATTACACAGATATGGTAATGGACTGTGACCTAGCAGCAATGATTAATTTATTTCACGATCAAAAGTGTCTGATAATGGGGCTACTGAGATGAAGCAAATTATCTCAGATGGTCATGTGATCTTTACAGTTTTGACCCTTTGAGGCATTCTGTTCCATGTGAATCACATCACATGAGAGATTTATCCATATTAAACAGATATCACAAAAGTGCTATTCACTTTATCTGATGCTTTTTAATGAGGAAAAATGGCTGTGTGCACCTTTTCATTCTGAATAATTATTCCTATTTATTCCCTTATATGTGGAATTTGTATTTTACATTTTTCTTAGTTCTGTCAAACGATTAATTGTGAATAATCACATACAAAATAAAAGTTTTTGTGTTAACATAATATGTGTGTGTGTGTGTTGTGTATGTTTATAATGTATATATAAATACACACACATGCATGCATATTAAGAAACATGTTATGTTCATATATTAAGTATATATTAATATATTTATAATATATAATTATATATATTAATTATATATTAATATAAATATATACACATGGAAATATTTTCAAAATATAAACTGTATGTGTGTGTATTTATATATGCATAATAAATATACACAGTACTCACACATATATTATGTAAACAAAAACTCTTACTTTGGATGCAATTAATCACGATTAATCGTTTGACAGCATTCATTTTTATTTATTCATGTATTTATTTATTTTGCAACTGATCAATAAGGTGCCATTTGTTAACATTAGTTAATGTATTAACTAACATGAACATACAATGAACAATGCATTTCTTAGTTCATGTTTACTAATGTTGTTAACTAATGAACCTTATTGTAAAGTGTTACCGAGAAACTTTGCAAGTATATGTCAACTTATTCTATTAACCCTAAACCTACCCTAAGTCTACTCTGAGAGTTTGTAGACACGTAGTTGCAAATTAATGAGAATTAGTTGACATAGTTAAAAAGTTACTTCTAGTTAGTAGAATTTCTAAAGTGGACTATCAAAATAAAGTGTAACCCTTTTTTCTCTCAGAATTGCAACTATCTTGCAATTCAGAATTTATATCTTTTTTTTCTCTCTCATGTTTAACTCGCAATTGTGAGAAGAAAAGTCAACTGTGAGATATAAATTTGTAATTAAAAAAAAAATAGAATTAAGAGATTAAAAGTCACAATTACCCTTTTTTAATTTTTTATACAGTGATGGAGGGGGGGGGTGGGGGAAGTATTATTGGAAGATGTAAACTCATAATTGCTTTTGTTTTATAATTTTATTCTGTGGTTGAAATAAGCTTCTGAACAACCCTGATATGATTTCATAAATCCAATTCTTTTTGTCAGGTTTATATGTAGAGAAGTCTTGATTGTGTTAGGTTAGTTCATGTGTTGCTGTGCTTGCCTATACTTTAGCATGTTGTTGTTTTCTGTGTAGGGCATCCTAGCGATCTGGCACCCCAACATTCAAAAATATAAAATATTTATGAAATTGCAAACATGTTGAACCCACATTTCAAGCAGTGTGCGAGCGAAGAAAGATCACCAATCAAACACTGGGACCTGGAAGAGCATTCAGATAGAATACTCAACATGATCCTCACCCCAAAACCAGCCGTCTCAGGAGGGTGACCTACTTTTATGCTCTCTTAGTTTTAATAGGGGCTCACAAGCTGTCACCCCGCTTTGTTACATCGCAAAAGTCACGTTATAATAAAACTTCCGAGCAGAATTTTGTTTGTCTCACTGATCTCCCAGACACCCTCTGATCTGTAAAAAAGTTATCTATCAGCGAGTCAGAGTTATATTTGTGTTATGTCAGATGTTCAGCATCGTTCTGTCTTGCATAATTTGGTTGCAGTTACACAAACAAGAGTAGCAGCGGCTCTGGACTCCTGAATGCCTATTTGAAAATGTTCTTGCTGTGAATTGACACATTCACTGTGGCAGACCGTTGTTCTGAGAGCACCATGACACCAGTCGTAATGAGAATACATAGTATCCGGTTGCTGAGACTCTCGCTCTCCAAAAGTAGAATTGGTTTTGAGCCGTTGGAAGGTCACATTGCAATGCTGTCCCACTTTACTGACACAATTAAACATTGTTAGGATGGCTGCTCTAAAAAAACGCACACTCTGCCCCGCACACACAGAGTCACTTCTTGTTTTTATTCTGCTTCTTTTCATTTCTTTCATATTGGGTGAAAAGCTTTACAAAGTCATTGGGAAGGAAATGGCCCTGAGGAGCTATATGACGTCTACCTTTCCTGTATAGTTTCTCTCAGAAAATAGAAAAATGTGTTGTTTTTTTTCCTCTGTGAATTGACATTAAAAACCGATAACCTTTCAATTGAAATGTTACATTTGTGAATTAAATAATTAAATTTCTATGAAACTGGGTAGTAGGGAGCTAGAGGAGCTGTATGTAAGTCAAAACATGATGCAACATGTTGGATCAGACATTTTCATTGTAGGTTTTGTTAGTTATAAGAAAGGCAGTGGCTATTTACACTAGGTGTAAATAACGTTGTATGCTATTTACACTAAGTGAAAATAGCTATAGATTCTATTTACGCTATGTTAAAATAGCATGATTTTCCGCTATTTTTAGTATTGTAGTACATTACAAAACAGTATGCAATAATAACGTATTCAGTGTATAATTTTAATTCAAATTATTAAATGGATATACCACCTTATTGGGACAATGAAGCACTCCCTACACCTAACCTAACTCTTCCCGATACTGTATATTGATTTTTTTTATTGAAAATAAATGCTTTTCTGATGTGAAATGAGATTTGAAAAGGGATAACAAAAGTTTGGCAAAAAGCGGGTTCGAACCCAGGTTGTTCGCATCAAAAAGACTACGGTACATGCTTTACCATCTACGCCACTTAAGCTGACGTTTGATGGCGTCTTCCAATCACACGCTGGTGGGTGGAGTTAGTGTAAATAGCCTCTGCCAACAAGGCGGGCTAAGTTTAAATAGACACTCTGTATAAGAAAACAATGTGGTTTTGACACATCGCAACATCTCTTCGGCATACAGTATAAAGTGTTTGTCTTTAGTCAAGTTGTGTTTAAACTCTTCATTCATTCATTTAGAATAGTTGATATCAAAATATGTAATTTCTTGGAGTGGTTGGGGCTGTTTAAGTGGTTATAAAGAATGAATCAATGGCTAAACTAAGCACACAATGATTAGCATCCATGCAAAGCAGGCAAACTTTAGATACACAACTATTTACTGTCCAAAAGAGAACAGAGAGAGATGGTGACTGAGAGCGAGCGAGGGAACGATTGCAAGAGATAAAGAGAATAGTTTGTCCTCTATTTGTGAGTAATTAATGTCTTCACTTTGCCAAACCATTTTGCCAGATATCTACATGGGGACCTTACACAAAGTTGTTGAAGGGGGATGCCTTCCTTAGATAAGAGTGATATTGAATTATCTGTGAATGAGATTACCATCAAGGGCTTCAGAGTTAATCAGCATATCGATTCTGATGGCGTTTAGTATGCTAATCAGGGTGAGGTGTGCCACTCCCTCTCTTTACAGGCGCACAGAGGCCAGACAGAGAGGAATGGAGAAAATACATTATCTATTGCAATACATTGCACAGTACTTTCCATGACCTTTACAAGGTTGTGAAACAACGGCCTGACTTAACAAATATAGATGACTTCATTAAAGAGCTTAAAGAGAACATTTCCACACACGTCTTGGGCATGTAATTGATGGTATGTGTGAGTATGTGTGAGCCTGCATGGCTGCATATTAGTGTTGCAACTATGGGTACTTTTATGCACTTCAGTAGGTTGACTTTTATTAAAACTAACAGATTCTTTTTTTTCTTCTTCTGTTTTTTTTTTTTTACATGAAGGTTGAATTTAAAAGTGTTAAAAAGTATTCTGTCCCTGGTCAGTGTCCCTGACCAATACTTTCAATCTTAAAGTGTAAATGAAAATTCTGTCATCAGTTACTCATCATTATGTCGTTCCAACATGTCTGACTTGCTTCATTTTGAAGCGTCAAACAATTGTTGTTCATAGGGTTCAAAACAATGCTGGATAAGAAAAATAATAAAAAAATAAATAAATACCACACTGAGACATTTTTCAAAATACCGTATTGCCTTTTTTTTGTTCGGATGCAAGATGAAAATCACATTTGAAATTACATGAGGTGAGAAAATGATGATAACATTTGTAAATTTATCCTTTTTAACTATGAAAATCCATTATAAAAAATATCAAATTTTAAAAACAGTGACATAATCATTAATCAGTCATTTAATCAGTAATATTTTATGTGAATTACAACAGTTGTGATATCTTTTGCATCACAACAAACAATTTTTCTCATTGAATAATTAGTGTAGTTGTTAACCATTGAGACAACAGTATCAGTGAAGTTTATGCTTGCGAAGAAATGATTAGAAAAACTAAAAACACCAAAAATATTAATTTAAATAAATATCACTTATGAACAGAAGCATTGTAATTTTCTCAAATTGTGTATTGTATAAATAGTTTAAATTATATACATATACATATTATTATTATTATGATTATTTTTATTAGCCTTACCTAGAGAGAAGTCTACCTTATAAAGGGTTAAATGTGTCCATATTTGAAAAATCAAACAATTTGCATTATGATGTTAAAGTCAAAAAGGTGGTGTTTATGAACGCTCACACACACACACAAACACTAGAGTCTAATTTGTCTGCGAGTCTGCTCAATAAAGATAACGGAGCTTCTAGCAGCTGAAAATGAATTTGTCTTCCTTCACACCAGTATCGCCAGCCATGTCCACTAATTTGCTCATACATTCTTTCAATAAGCACAGTCTCATCCAGTGTCTCGGACAACTCTAAATCTTTATTACATATATACAGTATATATATATATATATATATATATATATATATATATATATATATATAGATGTTGCTAAGTAGAAACCGCCATTAATCGCAGAAACAAATATGAAGCCCATTAGCTTCAGAAACAAGCTTTATAACAACATTTACCAGAGTTAAATTTGATTGAGAATATATCAGATTTACAGCAGATCTGTTTGACACAGTCCCTACGTGCACTGACGTTTGAGGATTTCACAGCTAAAGCTCGTACGCACAAAAGCTGATGGATTGCAACGTTCAAAGACGCCTACGAGAGGGGTCATATGACAAAGGATTTGCTCTCTTTGAGCTAATAAGCGCAAGAAAGTATGAGAAATGAAAGCAAATGACTTTGAGGATTTAAAGGAAGGAGGGACGTCCTTAATCACAAACACTTCCCCTCCCCATGCCACTGTGGGTCTTTCTTCTTCCTCCTCAGCCTCTTGATTTCTTCCTCATCCCTCTCTTTATTCCTCTCCCCCTGTGTTCCAGAGAGGGAGAGAGGATCTCTCAGGGGGTTTGCACATCTGCTTTGATCAGGGTGTCAGCGTGAGTGTTTCTGTGTGTTTCTCGTCGGCGCGCGTGTGTGCTAAATAAATCATTTACACTATGAGTACCCCGCTAGCTTTCAGGCCTCTCTAAAGACTTACATCATGCAGTGCCACAAGGACATTTTCTGAATCCCGCATCTGCGGGATTGACAATGGTTCGGATGGCCCCCTGTGGTGTTCCTGCTTGCTCTCTGTCATTAAACACTTCCTCTCTGGAGGAACAACCCAGGAATGAACAAATCTGATGTCATATCTATAAACATTGGGTAATTTGAGTTGTCTTTGATACAGAGCGCGTGTGTGTATCCAAGGATCTCGCCGTGTTAGGGCCGTCTGGATCCGTTATTGAGAGACATGTAACTGACAGGCAAGTCAGCAACATGGTGCAACACCATGTACTCCTGTGCAAACAGACTTTTGGCTTCAGAAAACGGCTGTAAATGGACTTTACAGAGTTTGGCTCCAAAATCAATGTTGCTCGGATCCCTATAGCACTGGTTTGTTCAGAAAATGGATGTTTTTATTTACTTTTTTTAGCTCTTTTCAGTCGGCATAGCTGTTTGACTCATTACCGTTCCTTATTCTAATTCAGTGCTTAATAGCCTAAGCAAAACACTGAAATCCATCACAAAATCAGCTCATCACACCTTGTTGTCTTGCTTCTGGCTTTCAGTGCTGTCGTTTGAATGCTGTTGGCTTATATAAACATCAGTGGGTGTAGGCTGTCTCACAGTATTCTTATATCACTTTCTAGTTCCACAATTTCAACTGATGCAAATGGTTCAGGTGTAAATTGAGTCCTGTTGTCCTGCTATATATATAAATTATTAATTAATTAATTTTATGTACATAATGAGAATCCTTGAATTTATCACATATACTTTGAGGCTTTTTATGGTTTCTATTAAATTATCAATAAAAATGGTCTGTTCAAGGTGATTCAATCAGTAGTTTTCCAGTGCCTGTCAAACAGGATAAAAAAAAATAAATAAAAAAATCCCCTAGTTGAAGAGGCTAAAGTTCAGCCCATGAAAAGATCCACTTTCACTAAAAAGACTGTAAGACTGTCAGAGAAGAAAGATGCAGAATGTCTGTAGTGCTACTAATTTTCTATCATTAAGTTTTTTTATGCACCTGTCAATTTTGAGATTTTGGGCTTTTTGGTTTTTCATAAAGTGTTTTTTCAGACTAGTAGAACAAAAACATCCAAAAGACACTGTTAAGTGTTTCTTTTATAGCACTTTATCTATTTGTGTCAATAGATTTCAATTACAACACATATTTTTAAAGGCCGTTTTCTCAAAATGAGTTTTTTCTCCTACACTGAGCCATAAATCTCCACTTCAGTAGCACTTAGACACACCAAACTTTACATTTTTATTCCTGTCTATATCCTGAAGGTTTTTACAGAGGGATTTGTTCATATATAATTTGCTTGATTATATACAACATTTTAATCCCCCCAAAATTGTCAAAATATAGTGTTTTCTGTCTGTTCTAAGTATTTTCTGAATTATGGAGTGACAAAATGAGATACCCAAAATTCCCTCAGTAAGAACTTTTGACTGTAATATGTCAAAAAAATTAAACAATAATTTTGAAACTGACTTCATCCAGTGTTTAGATTTTTGTACTAGAAATGTATGCAAATTAGTGCATATTTCATTAAATAATGCCTCATTTGCATATTTAAACCTAACATTTTAGAAAACTTGTAATACAAAAAATGTTTGCAATTATCAATGTAATCAATCAACTAGGTAAGTAAGGCGATAACTATTAGTAAATTTTTTTACCCTATTCACCTGCAGTGTCTCGCCTGAAGTAATAGATTTGTTGCCAAGAATGTACAAAATGGGCTCCCACTGACTGTTCTAATCACATTGGAGATTAATTTATGAAATATGTCTGCACTCACACTCTGTAGCTCCAAGATGTAAAGCGCACTGTACTAGAAACTAAATAATACAAAAGATTTTATAAAATACCAGAGATATTATAAAATGCCAAAAGTGCTTAAATTAACAGAAAATTGTTAGCCAATTTGCTGAAGTGCTTATTTTAAATAAGTATGCTCTTTTAAAGCTGATAACTTAAAAAATAGTGTTGTCAAAAGTATTTGCAAATGGGGACAAAGTTTGTCATATTTGTGAGGGTAGAGAGTCGTTTAACTGCCTTTTTACATGATTTTTATTACAAACAAACTAGCATTTCTTTTTATATACAGTATAACTCTTATACATGAATATAACTTATTTCTTGCAAATCTGTTAATAACAATAATTCTCTCCCTAACACTTAACTTATTCCACTGCTTATAATTTCCTTTCATTGCTAATTATTGTAATTAAGCAAATTTGAAACATACTTTGTTTTGCTGTACTTTACATTTGAATGCATTAAGGGGTATCATGGTTAATTAAGTAAATTAGTCTGCCAGAGAAAAATCTTCTCTCCAACTTTATAAGTTTTTTTTGGCAGGAAACAGTATATCATTAAAGCATTAACCTGTGTTAATGAAGAATGTGAGGTAGATGTGACTTTTGAATTTCTTTTTTCTTCTTCTCCTTTCTGTTTTTCTTTCACTACAGCAGCCCAATGACAAAAATGCCCTTGCGTCTTCTGCCTGGTCTATTGCCAATTCTCTCAGGAAAATGCAAAACACATAATTAGTAGCCAAAACAGCATACACTTGACTGTAAAATGTGTGTGTGGTTTATGAGGGGCCCTGCGCACCTGTCCATCTCATAGTTACATTTTTTACCTTTTACTCTAGTTCATTGAATATTTATGTCTATGACACTGGAACATTTCCAAATTGCTTCTAGGTAGATGCTAATGATTTTCTTTGCCTGTCAGGGCGATTTTGAAAACGTATTATGGCTAAATGTAAAATTTGTACATTGGGAATGAATAAAGGGAATATTTTGTGTCTATAAACAGTAAACGATCTTTAAAGTAATAGTTCACGCCAAAATTGGAAATGTACTGTTTTGTACTGTTCATTTCACTTCAATATAATGTCAGTATACACTGTCAGAAGCTATGGGGATTCATTTTGTGTTCGTCTTATCTATAGTATAAACTGACTTATATTTTCTGAATCACCAAAGACCATGGTTTCAGTGAAAAATCATATTTAGTGTTCTACTGAAGAAATTCAGTCATCTACATCTTGAAAGGCCTGAGAGTAAGTAAATGAACAGTAACATTGCATTTTTTGGTGAACTATTCCTTTAATGGGCATTTTGTATTATTGTCTGACAGTAGAAGTCCACCTCAGTGTCTTTTTAGAGTGTGTTATTTTATTAATTTTTTTAGTCTGTACTTGAAAAATAAAAAGATTAATTGTAGCAGCATATGCTATATGTATATGTGTTTTTTTCCCCTTGCAGATTCATTTTCATTTCCATTGTTTATCCTCTCTCTCACTTTTTTTCTGGCATGCAATACGTATTGTGTTAACAACGGTAATTAGTCTGATATTTATATGATTTATAATTATGTTTTGGCTCATCATGAAATGTCAGAATGTTGCAGAACAATTGATGAAATTATGAAGTCCTATAGAGTGCACATGACATAGATAATCACATGCAAAGAAAAACACACACATAAGCATCCAAAATGTCTGCTTCCAGGAATGCAATTTAAACCCGCACACAAGAATAAGTAATCATATGTGTGTGTATGCGTGTGGGTGAGTGTATGTCTGTTTATTCATACAAACTCCTGCCAAGTGTCTGTCAGAGGATGTTCTGTTCCTGTCACTGGCTCACACCTGGGTTTGTCAACACAGATGTGTGTGTGCGTGTGTGTGTTTGCCTATGGGTTATGACTGTTTTGCTCCTTTTTTCTCTCATTTAGCAGTGCCATTCACTGATCAAAACACACTATAGGTTTTGGTCACTTAAACGAGTGATACAGAAGCATCAAACTAGATCTATACAGGTAATTTAAATGTCATACCAAATGCAAATAAAATACTTAAACACTTTATATGAGAATGTACAGAGCCAGCGAGGGACAGGTCAGTTCACTTCATGTTAACGTTTTCATTGTGTCGTTTTAAGAACATCCTTATTGTGTGATCATAATTTTGGAGGAATAACATCCTCCGGGTTTTATTTTGAGCGAACTTCTCTTCAATGGTATTTTACTGTTACATGTTCATCTTTCATTTCAGTCAGACTAGTATCTGTCATTAAAATTTATAGGGATAAATAGAACATTTATACAGAAATATACATACACATTTTAAATATCAGATTTTCCCATTGTGTTATTTGTGAATCAAACACTGTCATTCACAACCATTGTTTCAGTTGTGAACATTGCAGTGTTTATGAATGATTTATAGTGTCAAAGCCTTAATAAGCATGGTTGTGGGAATTTAGAATATTTCCAAAACATATATGCTTTACTACTTTAAGTACATAAATGGATGATACAGAAAATGGCTTAGAGATAAATGAAAGGGAAAATAAATGCATAGCAATAAAGATAGTAAAATATCAGTGATATCAGTGAATAATATAATATAATATAATATAATATTCCCACAAGGTAATATGATGTGGCCACAAAAATATTAAGTTTTGTGGCAAAATAATAGTGTGATGACTTTGATAGGTGAAATATTGTGAAATATTATTTATGTGTTTACATTTAATCAGTAAAAGACGGTAACAAAATAAAACATTAGAAATAATAATAATAATAACAAAATACTGTAAATCTCTCGTTCATCTGAAGTTGAGTGTGTACAGGTATAGCTTGAGAAGAAGCCCTGAGGAAAGATGATGGTCTCCGGGGCCTGTAAAGACCAGAGGGGCTTCAAATAGAAGCTCACGGTGGTGCTGGAAGGCAATATTCAGAAAGTAGTGCTTTCTCTATATTCTTTCTGTGAAAAAAAAAAAAAAAAAGTTTTAAACTTTAGAACTTAACAAATAAATTATGGGCATGAGAAGAAAGAGTTTACAATTATAAAATATACAGATTACAAAGACTCAAATATGAGGAATGTTGTACTAACCTAGCTATACTTTGAGGACAAAATGTGCTCTAAAATGTGCCTGAAAGTTAGTTAAATCTAACAAAACCTTTATTTGGGGTCTTCTCAAAAGTGGTATATTATATATAGAGTATGTATTTATTTACTTACTTTTATGTTGTTGCATTGTATTGAACGTAATAATTATAACAGCCTGTTTTAAAGGAATAGGTAAAGAAAAATGAAAGAATTTAAGCTGTACAAATTGTGATAAAATTGTTCCTTTGCTGAGGTCTTCTGAAACAGTATGAAGATTAGGAGCAGATTAAAGTTTAACTTTACTGAACATCTTTTCATCCGTTCCAGCTCTTGTCTAACTTTTGTGGTCATTTTTTTGGTCCTTTTTGCAGAACAAATATAACACAGTGTATAGAAAAGGGCAGCGTGAAATATTGCAGAAATGTGTTCCAATATAGTACATGCCAATTTGAAGAGCTAGATAATCATACAGTACATGAAAATAACACAAATGATCTGTCATAATGAAACTTGAAAATAAAAGACAAACCACCAGTGGATGCTGACTGATTGGTTTATATTATAGTGTTATCAAGCATTCTGCACACATACAAACACACACAAACATATTTGATAATTCCTAACACGGCTCTAATGTTCCCTTGGCTTCTCGGGAGGTAAAAAGAAAGCAAATCAAAACAGACTCTTCATATTTGTTTATTGAAAGAGTGAGTGAATGAGTTTGATTAAAATCATTAAAGCATGGCACACTGTTAGGGCTGGAAATGAAAGTGTGATTACCTCCGCCATGCGTGGCTGACTGTGAAAGAAGAGGCATTCACCCTGCCTCTGCTCCCTATTTACTAAAGAATAATGATGTGCTTATAAGTTCTCCAAACTGCCAATTTGTTGTTTCTTTTACCAAACATATTGAAAGCTATCCTGCAAGTCCTTATGTGTGGTCACGGCAGATGAGAATAAATAAATTGCTAAATCAAATGATGGGTGATGCATCGTCCTCCAGATAGACAGCGGTGAAAAGAAGAAATGTCAGCGCTAACAGAGGACATGTGAATGAGTAGGGACATTGACCATTGGCTCATTATCTCTGGACCAAGTGGCAGAAGAGAGCAGACAACTGGCCATATGATGTGGCTTTTCAGCTTCAGTATGGGCTCTGTTCTCTCACACAACATTAGCAACATTCCCTTAAACAATGAGGCATTATGTCAAGAATAGGGACGGACAATGATACACAGGTGCAGAGAGCCAAAGACTTTAGCAAGGTCGTGCCAAAATGATATGTAATTATGTTTTACATCCAGTGTTCAGTGATTTCTCTAGATGCTCTTAAACACAAGTGTCCTTGCTTACCAGACTGGCTTGATAACCACTTACGGGTGTCTCCGAGACACATTTGGAAATATAAACTGTCAGTAATGTATTCAGCTGCCATTCTCTGGAAGGGGAAAACAGAGTTCTGAGTTTTAGACGTTTAGTTTTCTTCCATCAGTCTGATGAAAACACAACTACTGTATGTCACGATAATTATGTCAGTGCGGAATAAATGCTAACACTTCTGCTGCAAAATTGTATCTACTAATACAGACAGTATGTTTTGGAGATTTGCTACTCTTTCTCGTTAACTGTGATTTATAGAAGTAAAAAGCCATCTTCACCCCTCCTCCACCCCCTACAGAGCGTCGACACATTCTTTCAGTGTAATCTTGTTTAATACCTCTTGTGTAACTCATCATCCCTCCACCACATACACAGTTTCATCCGGCTCCTGTAGGGTCAGAAGCAGGGTCATCTTTGGGAAAAGGAACTGCATTTGTCAGTGCTTTTATAAAACATCTTTATGTCCTTTGCCCTTTAGTATATGGATGGCAGAGTGCAAAACACAGAGATCAGAGATGTTTTTGCTTTAAATTTTCAGATATGAATTTTAAAGGGACAGTTCACACAATTACAAAAATAGGAAATTCTCTTAGCATTGGCCTCATTGTTTATGCATATGTGCTTTTTAAAATAATATTTGAGTATATTAAAATATGGATGTTTTGACAACATTTAAAACATAAGCTGTATTACATAGTTACAGCTAAAGTCACAAAATAATTATTAAGTAGTATGTAATGGTTAAACAATTATGGAAAATGTAATATATATACAAATTGTCTTCTTAAAAAAAAAAAAAATGCAATCCTTTGAAATCATAACGTGCTCCATAACGTGTAATTTATGGTGCTAACTCATTTCTAATGAAGTAAATAAGCCTAATATAATAATTTCTAATGTTAACTAAATGTGATAGAACACAATCTCCTTGATCATAAATACAATAGAATCAACCAAGTAATTACATTAATTTAATATAGTATAAAATAGTAAAAAAAAAATTAGTATAGTAAAAAAAAAAAAAGATTCCTAAACATTTGTACATTTGTAAAGTTGTTTAACCATAAATTATTTATATTATAGATGCTTTCAATACATTCATATTTTAGTGTTTATTTTAGTGTCAACAGGGTCCAGTGTTGTGTTAGTTTAGATGTGTTTTTTTTTTTTTTTTTGCATAAAATAATTATGCATTTGGGGGCTGAGCTGTCCCTTTAATGCCTCAGTTTACACTCTCATGTTATCTAAAGTGTTGTCACTCATGGCAACTGCATTAACACCCGTACAAATACAGAAGACAAACCATTGTGCAAGCAGCCCTTTTAAAGTCACTCACTCTCTGTGTCTTAATCATCCTGTACTTGGAGAACTGAACGAGCTGTACTTTCACTTTTGTGTGACTGTGTGGCTGAATGAAGCACAACAAGAGATAATTACAGAGATAATGTACATTACAAACGTGTAAGTGTGAGCGAGTCAGTGTATGATGCTAACGTTCTCCTTGGTTGCATCACAATACCACATTATCTGTTCATGCAGCCCACAGTGGCAGATACTCAATTTCAAGTCAAGCTAATCATAATGTTTTTGGCATTTTTATTGAATATCACAACCCAAGATGTATCTGGCCAGGCTGCTGTATTAGATCTTACTACATCTAACAAGCATGATTGCCTTTCATGTTTGGCAGCGTCCATAACCGCAAGGTTGAAGTCCAGGACAACACAACGTAGCATTTGCACTGGCACAGCTCATTACCTTGTTTCATTAACACAGCCTCCCACATCCATGTGGTTGTTGGCAGAGAGATTTGAGAGCGGGGTGTGTTTGACTACTCTGATTATGCTGTCTAACAGTATGTTGCATTATGTTCCGCACTAGCTAGGCAGCAGCTTCTCTCAATCAATTTGCATGTTTCATTTTACTCTTTTTTTTCTTTTTGCTTTGCTTTGTTCTAAGCGCCTTCTTTTTGATGCCTGCTTCATCTAAAGATGCTTTAAGTATATGTAGCACTGGCTTTCAGTTAGCAGCAGCGCTAACTCCATTAGATGGCAGTGTAGCTTGTCTTTAGCAGGAGGCACAGGTGATCGGCTTGAGATATCACAGCATGTGTGCCTTAAATTTACCATCAACACACACACTGTGAAGATATACAGTGTCTCGTGTGAAATATCATCATTTCCAAAACATCCCATAAGTGTTAGAGTTCTCTATTGCCATGGCAACAAATCCTTTGAAAAGCAAGTCAAAAGAGGCTGTGCCAGTGATGGGTAGCGCTGTTTGAGCGTGAGCTGAGGAGATGTCAATGCGTCTGAGCTGTGATATTTGTCATTGTTACATGGAGAGGACTGTGCAGAATTTTGATGAGGAAAAGCCATTAGCAGGTCACAAGCAATTTTCTGTTGCGACTAATATTTCATACGTGATTGGATCGAAAATTCGGAGGCATTGTTGTGAACTCGAACGCTTTATTTCTATGTGGCAGCTAAAGTTGGTCTAACTATATACACTAGGGTGAGATTGTCGCTAATTTGAACAGCGGTATGTAGGCGGACTGCGTTGTGGCTAAATAACTAGTCTCTGTGATGAACCTGAAGGTTTTCTCTTGACATTTTAATATAGGGAAAACATCTTCAACAGGATCAGACTGTTCTGCTTTGAAGTTTCCTGGCAGAAACAATATTTCTCAAGTCATAACGCATTGTGCTTCTATGCGTTTCTGTCAGGATGAGCGGTGCTTATAATACATGTCAGAGGATCGAGGTGGTAATTAGATACAGATTGTTTGTCAATTTGCCACAAAGACAGGATAAGTCGCCTCCTCTACCCTCCAGGCTTAACGGAAAACAGGAAACATGGCACAGACGGATGAAAAAAAAAGAGAGTTAGAATCTGTGGGAGCACAGTGAGACATAGTGAAAGCTTCCTTTCGTCTCCCCACTGCTTTTTTTGTCTTTCTGGCTGATCAATCCTAGCCTCAGAGCACCAGACAGATGCTCTAAATCTATTATTTAGAAAGACGGAGAATTTCAACATCTGAAGAGACCTCAAATGAGTACATTTACACTCGCTGACACACGCACGCGCACAAATAGCCTGTTGGTGCAAAAGTGCCACTTTAGGGATCTGCATTGAGTCTGTGAAGACATATCTGGCTAAAATAAGACAAAAATCGACTTTTTTAGCACCTGCTTTCTTCTACAATCAGCACAAGTCACGTTTTATTTTAATATGTGACGCATGGCTTTCTATTTAAATCACAGATTCTGCAATCATTTTGTGTGAATGGATTTCTAGGGGAAAAACCTAATGGGCCCTGTCTGCATTTTTTTCCTAAACAGGATGCGTTCTAATAATGTAATCCTCGCAAACAGAACAACATTTCCCTTCATAAAATGCACATTTACATGTTTAAGTCTTCATGCAGGGCATCATTTCTTATGGTGCTGAGCCAGAATATTAGCAGTTGGAGCTTTGTCATCATGCACTGTAAGAGTGAAAACAGAGAGCTGTTGATATCCAATATGGAGTCATCATGACAGCTTCATAACCAGGCCGAGCATCAGACACCAGAGACTGACAGCACAGTGAGTATCAGTTAAGCTGACAGGTGTTAGGTTGGGCAATAAATTGACAATTAATTGTCTGTTTTAACAGTTAATGGTATGCTTTTGGTTTTATTGATCTGTGCTACTGTGTTTTTGCTCCAAATTTACGGTTATGAATCCTAATTTGGAAACACAGCAGCATAGCTAGATATTCATTTTGGGTTCAGAGAGAAAATAAGTAAATTATAACAGTGCATGTGAAGTTGTATGCACATGCAGGAAGATGACAAATGGCAGCTGTTGTGAATCTTAAAAAAAAAAAAATAGTTTTGTTGATGAATCTCCAGAGACCATGTTAGAAAATGTACTAAAATACAAGACTGAAATGTGCTGCAGCAGCCCCGAAATATGAGCAGAATTTGCAAAAATGATTGCAGTAATGAGGATGCATTTGCCTTACAATTGACATCTTAATCATTAAAATATCCACTTTTTTTATAACATGAATGACATAGTTAAGAGATCATTATTCAGGTTGTGAATTTGAAGGGCAGCTGAAAAAAAATAAGGAGCTAAAGGTGGCTAGTGATCAAAAATAATAAAAAAACAAATGCACAAATTAAGGAAAAAGGTACAAAATACTTTCCAAGTGGGAATTGTTACTTCAAATATCAGGGGGTACTGTAGATGCTTCAACCATCCAAACCTTTCAGAGATGCCATTTGCTCACATTGAATGAGCTACAGAATTCAGTTGGAGCAGCAGTCAACAGTCAATAATACAGTATGAAGAACATAACACTGACCTGTATGGGAGGGGTGAAGAAGCTGTTTGCCAAAAAGCAAGCGAGTGACCAAGCTCCGATTTTATGGTCAAATGGGACTAATAAAAAGCCCAAATTCAAAGCAATGTGTGTGGTTGGAATCTAACATTGCTACACCTTAGAAAAACACAGAGAATGAAAGAATTGGTAAAGGGCAGAGGATCTACTCTAGTGTCTGTTTGATGATGTGCTCAGAGAGAGTCAGTGCATTGACTTTCAGTCATGATGATACACTGTTTGTCCTTATTTCTTGCAAATCTGGAAAATCCTCACAGGAGGTGTTGAAAGAATGTTAGAAGTGTTTGTTATAGGAATTTAGTGAACTTGGGTTTGTTTTAAAGCAATTTTGTTTTTCTGACTACATTCTAAAAGAGGTGTCCTTTTTGGTTTCCCCAAAGATGTTACTTCTGAGTTTTCATAGGTTGTTTAGGGATTTTGAACTTGAAATGCCATCCACCCACCCACCACCAACTCAGCCTCATTTACTCCAATGGACAGGCTAATTAGTCCCCTACCAGTATGTACAAATAAATAAATAAACGCTTCACAATAAACTAATTCAGCGAGTAATAGAGCTGTGTGCTGTCAGGTATTGTGTTAGTAAAATGCTGTTTGGTTACAGTGGCTAATTGTGTTAACATTTCCATAGTCGCCAGTGCTCTTTGTGTGGGTGATGATATTGAACATTTTTGTTTTCCTTTTGTTTTTCCTCAATTTGTCTTCTGCGGAGAATGCGGGGTGCTGCTTTTCGCGAGAATGTGTTGCGTGGAAATTCAATCCAAGCTAAAGCTACTTTGGGCTTCTCCCTCGCTGTGTGCCCTTTGTGAAGCAGGATTTGGTGTAAATGCTCCACTCCTGATCTGTTCCATACTCGACGTCAGCCCGTAACGGGGCAGCCACTGACAACTGCCTGGAGATTAGCTAGCACACCAGCTTAAACCCACAGACTTGCTCAAATGAACCTCATTTTAAAACAGTCCTATGGATTTTCTTGAAGACTGGCAGATTATTTGGAAGAATCCCGTTAAAAGGATCTGTGTTAAAATGTTCCATGCCATACCTCTGTCAATCACCCTGGGCATTTGCAAATCCCATCGTATCTGCAAAGGATGTGCCATCACTGGTCACACTAAATATAACATTGGAAGGAAGTGTCTGAAATGCATAAAATAACACACAAAATGATAGAGTGGTCAAAGCAGCTTTAAACTATTTTTAGCCTCATACATGGGCTGAATTTGTTTCACATTTACTGTAAGTGGGTGATGTATATGGGTATGTTTTCAATTATGGACAGTTTTATGTCACAAGGGACGATTTATTATTAAAACCAAGATTTTTTCATAGACTGTTTTAACGTTTATTTTTTCTTATCTTTAAATGCATTTTATGCATAGATTTCAATGTTTAACCCTTGTTTAGATCTTGATTTTTCAGTCTTATTTTTACCATTAAATAATGTATGAATATATAATGTGTGTGTGCGCGCGCGTTTTTGTGATGAGGTTGTTGCTTTTTGTGGAATTATATAAAAAAAGTGTATGAATATTGTTTATTCATGTACTTTAACTGTTTGTCATTACTAGTGAAAAAAAGAATAATAATGAGAAGGTGAAAAGTGTTTTAAGAGGGTTTATTTTCTTAAATGTTCCCATAGTTGAAGAAAGAGCCATATTCTGTCTGTTCTTCCCATGAAGTCATCCACCATTCTCTCCTCAAACCCGTGATCCTTTGAGGCTGCAGTTATATGGCAGTGTAAAGACAACATGAGCATGTGCTCTCGCATGCCTGTCCTTTACTAAATCCTGAAGGTCGTCATGACTGCATCTTTCCTCCAGCAGGAGCTTATTGACTATTGATGTCTGCATGCGCTGATCCTCTGCCAAGCACCCGACGCGAGTGAGAAGGGGAAAAAAAACTGTAGGATTGTTTGCTCTGTATGAATATCATGTCATTAGATTGATAACAGCGAGAATGGGAGGGAATGAGGCTAGTGGTCTGGGTCCTTCTCTGACAAATGTCCCGTAAAGAGGATTAGCAGCGGCTACATTTGCATCGACACTAGTGTGCTCGGTTGAAATCGAGAGTCACGCAGAGAGGCTCGTAGAGAGGTATTGACACAAAATATTAAAAGCTGGGTCAATGGAAAAAACACTAACTGGATTATTCAAATCCTACAGGGTGGCATTTCTCTCAGGAAATGTGCATAATCAAAGCATCCGCATGTCCTTTACCTTCCTCTCATTTGCAGATGTCCTCAATAACTGTTTAGATGATAGTCGAAAGAGAAGACGGTCCATCTGAATAAAGTTGGTGCGGTATTGCGGCCCTGGAGTCACAATCCGCCAATATTGGATGAGAGCTGAAATGTCATATGCGGCTGAAGTCATGACGAAATATCAAAATCTGTTGAGGTATTTATGGAGAATGCCAAAGCGGCTGCTACCCTCCGCTGCGCCTTCCTGAAAACAAGAGAACAAACAGCTTCTAGGTTGGCACAATGAGCGATGGAAAGAAGAGGAAAAAAATCTTCATAATGCCTCACCTTTATGAAAAAATGAAATATCAGCAGGGTTCCACTACAAGGCCGACCGCTGCTTTTGCCATGAATCACTTGAGCGAGTGCGAAATGTCAGCTGAGTGGCCTTTTGCGGGAGGCTGGAGCTGGCCTTGAGAAGCCCCCCTTGTGGCCTTTCAGAGAGCCCCGTGAATTGACTGGGAACTGGAGGGGGGGCACCGGGGGGAACCGGGCCATGCCAGCACCATGGTGGGCTTTTCAACTACTCCTCTGGTATCATCTCTCGGCCCACTACTTTTTTCACTGCAAAGTAGTGTACTCCAACTTCAGTGGCTCACTCCTACGCAAACGAGGTGTGTCTGTGTGTGCGTGTGTGAGAGAGAATGGGAATTATTGTTTGTTTTCGAGCACAACTGGGTGATTTGAATACCGAAACATGCTGTCCAAATGTTATCAAACGCAAATATTTATCCATATTTGAAATGCCGACAGAGAGTGCTCGTGTTTACATGTACATAACAAACAGCAGCGCAATTGGACGGCGCCAGAAAAGTCACGACAAGCCCTCCGGGCCAGTGGGCTCACAAATACAAATCAATTCCATTGTGTTTTTGTGTTTTGATCCGCACTAACAGAGCTGCTCCGACACACCACGTCCCAGGCTGGCGTTTGGCTAGGAAAGACCAGCTAAAGGGTCACATTAGCATAAAAATTTGAGCAAGAGAATGTTAATCGCAGATCGACAGCAAGCGAGCCGGACTCTTTCCCGACATCTGTCGTGCGTGTCCGTTCTTCTAGGTGTTCCTGACACAATTTGCAGATGGCTCAAGAAGCAGTTGGTAAGAGTTGAGCTTGGTTTGAGGCTCAATTTGGCTCAGGAATTGGAAGCTGCTAAACTGTGACATTCGAGACTCAACCCTTCGGCTGTCCAGACATCGCCCGAGAGGATAAAAGAGCAGAGCACATAACAGCGGTGATGATTTCAGCAATCCGGTGTATGACACTGTGAATTATGTCCAGCAGCCACCTGTCCTATCCTCCCCGCACGCCTCCCTCCTGTAATACAGCGCTAGCGGGGCCGGGGTCATACCTAAGCTTCCCTCGGTTTGTACCGTCGTCAGCGATTCCCTTTATAGACTGTTCGCACAATATGCTGCACAGCACTTTCTGTCTTTCCCTCTCTTTCTCTCTTCCCCCCTCAAACAAGCCTAGACGAGCACCCGTGTTCCCTGAGTGGAACCCAGCTGGGGGTTTTTAATTAGAGGTTGTGATTTTTGTAAAGGATGTCTTTTTCAAATGCATGGGGACCCCACGTATGCTATTCACTCATGTAAGCTGATGCCGCTGACATAACTTATTGCCATAACTTTGTGCCTACTAATCAAAACACGCTCCGGAAGCGTAAACACGCTTTAAACGGCTACTTTTGATATTTTCCTCAGAAAGCAAGGCTGCAGTGAATGCCTCTTTGTCAGTTCAGGTTTTTTCCCCATCAATTTTATGGCGCGCCAAGGGAGCCATGACAGACACAGGAAAAACTTCATTAATCAAACACTTTCCTATGCAAACAGCATTTGTCAGTGTAAAACAAAGGTTTTTGATACCAAAAAGGAAGAAGAAATCCCATTAACGTTCAACGATGTTTAGCTATAGGAGGGTTTTGTATTTATTATTATTATTTTTTTCCCCCTGCTTGACCAATCTCCCACCTCTGTGAGAATGAGATCCCGGGCGTTATGTGCCCAAAGCATATTTAAGGCTTGAGAAATGTACTGAACTGCAACTCAAAGTAATTTGACATAAGTAATGCACTTTGGGAAATGAAGTTTTCTTCCATCCTTGTTCTCAAAAGATAATTTAATAATTTTGATAATCTAACTGTATTAGTAATCAATATATAAATTACATTTATTAAAATTACAATGATATATTTACTTACTGTACGGTTTATAAATTAACTTTTTAACTTTTAAACAAGGTTATAGATTTTAAGGCTTAAAGGCTTTTTAAACTTTTTATTTATTTCAAACAAGGCTTTGAGAAGCCATCATTTTTACAATGTTTTATTATTATTATTATTTTTAATAATATTAATAAAATAGCTCTAGTTATGACTTTGAATTTCAGTTTTTGTTTCTTCCTTACATTCAAACTGTGACCCGTTAAAAAATACCAACAAATGACTTTTTTTTTTTTTTTTCTTCATAAGAAGGGGTTTATTTTTGCATGTGCAAATAGCAGCATAAACAACAATATGAGGAGCATGACGATTTACACATTGTCACATCACACGCCTGCAGCGCTCCTGTGAACAAGGAAAAAAAAAAAAAAAAGCTTACACAAAATATATTTCACTTATATGATTAACATATTAACAAAAAAAAAAAAAAAACATTGAATCCTCTGGCACCAAATGTGTTTGGGCATATATTTGTCATATAGTCTGTGTGTATGGAACAAAGCTGTGTTGGTTGATATTACCTGAATTCTTCTGGTAGTTTTAAAGTATAGTTTTCACTCCCGTAAATCACTGAACAGAGGTGAAGCATTAAAAGGTGAATTAATCTGCATTGTGTATATATGCTCATATAATTCCATTTTTTTAAATTACTATAATTACTTTTTTAAATGTTTAACTGATCATTAGTGGTCATTGGTTAACGGTTTAATTGCATGCATCCCTAATTGTATTTTAAAAGCAGTTTTCAATTCAGTTCTGAATAGCGCACAACCCTGGACACTCGGGAGCGTTTATGAAACCTGTTTGAAGCACTTATTTTTGTAATTCCATTTGATGACACTAGTGGTGCGGGCATTACACACTTCAGCTTTAACTGTTCATACCGTTGGTGTTCTACAATAAATCTAGCAAGTACACGACTGCCACCTTTTCTGCTGAGCTCAGCCCTTTGCAGAGAGCATGATAGCTCCCTCTTTGTATTCATGCAGCATCTCCCAAAGAGAGAAATCTTAAGAACGGTCACTTACCATTCTGACAGCTCGTTGCCAGGCATGACGCCAACCTCCGCGCGGAGCTGTAAAATCATGAGTCAGCGTTTTCAGATCGGGTGCCAGTGTTCATCTGAAATGTCAAACAAGCCAAATATGCCTGTGGTTTAGCGATAATGACAACAGAAGGTGAATAAAACCATTAAGTAGGCCAAAACCAGGACTGTGACCTACGTAACATCTATAGAGTGCAAAGAACACACACAATTTCCCTGCTACTAGGTCTATTTCTGCTTGGAACAAGGGGCAGCTAGGAATGGAATGGCAGGTAATGTTTAATAAAATTGAGTGGCATTATCAGTCCCAGCAACTGACTTTTTAACTCAAGGACAAACACTCTACTCGAGGACTAAAGCTCTCGAGAGCTTAGCATCCTAATCAATGGCTCTCTTGAGCAAGGTCTCATTCCAGAATGAAACAATGTATGGTGTTGTTACTATTAAGAGCTGATTAAGATGTATGGTGCAGACTTTTTAACATGGCACTTATGCATATTATACAACTGCTCTGTTGCTTTAAGCCACATGGCTGACACAGTACATTTTTCACAGATAGGACAGAAGAGAAAGAGACAACAAGAGTGTGTTTGGACTAAAAGCCACCAAGCTGAATGATCGTCATGTTGGAATTATGTTCTGGAAGACAATACTGTAGATTTAAATCTAGTCCTAATAGACGGCAGTGGTTAATTTACTACTGGCTCGGTCAATTCTTTTCATATTGCGCAGACCTCCAGCAACTCAGTTCATTAACTTTAGGCCTCAAAGCCAGGCTCTTAAACATTTTAATTAAAAGAGTAAAAATCTATAACAACAGATTAAGAGCCCTGAGGCTCAAAGAATACAGTTAAAGACCAGCTGAGATCTTGGCCCTGCTTTTTCAAAAATGGGGTGCCAGGTCCTTTTGCTGGAGTCCAAATTAATTTGAAAACTAGAAATCTAAGTATTAGAAGGCTAATCTCTCTCTCTGATAAGGTTTGACTTTTTAAAGATTGTTATTAGAACACTCGTTTCTTAATTGAAGCTCTGATCAGTGTTTAAATGAATATTTAAAAGGTTATTTTTTAAAGAATAAAACAGCGTAAAATAGATTGAAGAATTTAATTAAGTCTTAATACGTGAATTTATTTAGTTAAATATGATTTTTTTATTTACTACTTGGATATTTTTGCTGGTTCCATTATCTCTTTGTCTTCCTTGCTCTGTTGTAATCTGGCCTCTTCAAAAACAGCATAAAGCACACAGAAGTACTTAAAATTGTCTAGATAATTATTCACAGACCTGTAATTTATTTGGATGTGCTTTAGGGGGTCAGGTTTTGGCTGGTTAGCATTGTCCAGTTAGTCCCTAGTAGTGGATGATGTAAGTACACCATCTGGCTGCAAAAAAGCATGTTTTTCCATTGATGGCCATTTAGGTAAATTTTTATTTTTGTATGATATGATAGTATATGCCTTTATATGATAGTAGCTGTTTTGCCAAGTATTACAGGCAACCTTGATTTGACTACAGGTTAGATGTTTAATTTAAAAATACTCTAAGGCCCGGTTTCATAGACAGGGCTTAGCCTAAACCAGGATTAGGCCATAGTTCAATTAGGACATTTAAGTAATTTTTATAAACGTGCCTTAGAAAACCCCCAAAAAACAACAACAACATTACTGGTGTGCATCTTGAGACAAAACAAAAGCACTGATATATTTTAAGATGAGTCAGTGCAAGCTTCTTTCATTTGAAACAGCTCAGACTTACATTTTAGTCTAGGACTAGGTTTAAGCCTTGTCTGTGAAACCGGGGGTAAATCTTTAAAAGTAACAGGTAGGTTAGGTATGTGTCGCACATATACAAAAGCACACACAAAGTATCAGAGAGCCATTATAAGTGTTTAAAGGTCTTCTTGTCCCAGCTGTGTCCAAAATCACCCCAGGGTCATCAACAACATATCAGTACAACCCTTAAAACAATGGACATAGCACTCACTCATTGTCAGCTCTAACCCTGAGTCTCTCACTTACAGAACAGCTCCCTGAAGTTTGATATGATGGGATCAGGCAGGGGTCTGCGGGAGCCTGAGTGCGCTGATGGATGAGAGTTTGAAGGCTAGCCAGATGATAGATCTGGACTGGAACATGTCCGCTGAGTTACTGCCAGAACTGACAGCTCAACACAATGGTGATGTCTATAAAGATCTGTGTGTCCAAATTCATGTATGACAGGGAAATGTAGCAGGGCCGTGGAAGAGAAATATGGACTGGTTAGTAGAGGTTTTGGGGAGGCTGTAATGTGACATCCCTGAATTTCTGAATTATTAATGTGGATTATAGGGAATAGCAAAGTTTAATTTAAGCTATATAACTTTCTTCCCCAGTCTAAATACAGTTTCAGCTGAGAGGAAATAAGATCCCTCGATGATGATCATTCCATGTTAAAGCTTCAAAATGCAGAGCAGTTTAATCAGTAAGAATGTGTTAAATATTCATATACCCCAGATGCACATTCATGTAGGGGCTTCTTGCTGGACTCTGGACACATATAATGTGGATAGTTTTTATCTGAATTGTCCAAGACTGGACAGATTAGAACGGCAGCTAATTCCCTGATCAGAATAATTAATTTCTCAATAAGAATGTTTCCAAAAATGCCAAATTATCCCATCATTCTGAATGGAACTAATTTGGTTTTTCAGCACATGCAGTTTGCTGTAGGTCTGTGTGGGCTCCTGTGATCAGGATGGCTTTTCAAAGCAGACCTCAACAACAAGGAGCATGATGGGAAGCGACTGAGCGTTAAGAGGGAGCGCCAGGGGCGACACGTTAGCAAAGAGGGCCACAAAACTCTGTATTCCAGTTGCCAAGGCAACCAGCCGAATGTTCTGCGTGTATACAAAAAGGCAAGCCGGTTTGACTGCGAGGCAAGCGCACAATTCAAACACTCAGTTATGCAGAGCAGCGTATGGATGATTATTTAGAGACTAAAAAAAAGAGTCTGAAATTGCTCTGCTGCTCTAATTGTGAATTTCAGGGAACATAAACTTCAGAGTCATTTTGGGAAAGCTAATTGTGACAAAGCAAGAAACAGAACTGAGGGGCTTTGCCTAAAATAGAGGCTGCATTTAGTGCAATTAGCTAAAATAAGTCACATTTATTTAATTAAAAACATTTATTTTTAATTAGTTATACTTATAAATAATAAAAGCAACAATTAATTTCACCTTAACTCAAATTGAGAAAAGTTTATCTCTTTATATATAGTATATATATATATATATATATATATATATATATATATATATATATATATATATCTTGATTGATTTTTTTTAATAATAATTTAAGACATAGTCAGATTGTAAGAAAAAAAAAAAAAAAAAAACCCTCCACTGTGAACTCCTACCTTTAATAAGAAGATTTCTCAGGTCATAAATCCCTGTAGAATATCATTCATTTTTCCCCCCAAGATACCCGAAATGTGGTTTTAATGTTTGTGGGGTAATTAGGTTAAACTAGGGGAGAATGGCAGTGTTTTGCCTTAGGTGGATGGTTAATGTGTATAGAATTATATTTCAGACTAAATCATGAGGCTTCAAATCTAATCTGGAGCTGGACCTGATTTGCATAATGTTCTCTTTTTAAATATGTATATTAATAAGCAGATGAGGACATGGGAAGTGGAGTACATTAGCATGCTTTTAAAGGAACTCGTGTGATCTGTGATGTGGCCAGGGCGCAGTCTCTGCAATGCATTCAAATAGAGGTTCTGGGCCCTTAATGAGCTTGGGCCGAGGGGAGGCTGACGTGATTAAGAACTGAATTCCAAATGGTAATATTTTCACTGTGGTTTTAGTTAAGAAATGTTGTTTATATGTAAAATTTAACTAGGCTCCATTTCAAGGGCTTTAATGGTCTTAGTGGTGCCCTAATGGTAATACAGTTCAATGAGAAAGAGTCACTTTACTCTTGCATTTAACTGATCAATCAATCCTGTATTGTGACGAGAATTTGTACTTGCCCTCACCCATTATTTGTCCATACAATGAAAGTCAAAAGGGTTTGGACCCCAGTTTCTTTTCTCATTTCTTTTAATAGGGTTTAGAGCAGTGGTCTCAAACTCAATTCCTGGAGGGCCACAGCTCTGCAGAGTTTAGCTCCAACCAGCTCCAAATCACACCAGCTTGGAAGTTTCTAGTGATCCTGAAGACCTTGATTAGCTGGATCAGGTGTGTTTAATTAGGGTTGCATCTAAACTGTGCAGGGCTGTGGCCCTCCAGGAACTGAGTTTGACACCCCTGGTTTAGAGCAACATGAGGGTGAGTAAATTAGGTTACACTTTATTTCGATAGTCCACTTTAGACATTCTACTAACTATAAGTAACTTTGTAACTACATATCAACTAGATGTCAAGTAATTCTCATTAATTTGCAACTACATGTCTACTAACTCTCAGTAGGGTAGGTTTAGGGTTAGAAGAATAAGTTGACATATACTTGCAAAGTTTCTCATAGTCAGTATGTTGTATGTTGTGGACCCATCAAAATAAAGTGTTAGAAGATATTAGGCAGACAGTCTACTAATACTCTAATGACTGCTAGTTGACATGTTGTTGCAAAGTTACTTACTGTTAGAAGAATGTCTAAAGTGGACTATCAAAATAAAGTGTTACTGTAAATTATGGCAGAATTTTTGTTTTTGGATGAACTGTTCTTTAAGAACACTGCAATTAATGCATTCAAGCTATTACTGTTGTACATTATTTTGTTGGTTTAAATTCAAATTATTTCCAAACTATTTCAGCAGCTTTGATTAGGTAGCCATACCCCTGCTTGAATACAATTAGCTATTCCGATAAATTACATTTGATATCTTTGTCCTCTAAGAAGGTCAGTTAATTCTAGTCTAGTTCAATCATCATCTGGCTGAAATTAAGTTGTATAACCTCAGGCCAATAATAATTCATATTCAAAAACATATTGTACCAGAGGCTGTTTGAATCAGGGTAAGCGTTCAGGTTTATTGTATTTTAGGTCTGGTACAGAACAAAATGTTTTAGATCAATGAACCATTTCCCCAAGAATAACCATCTGGATGTTTTTTTTTTTTTTTGGACCGAAGGTCAGTTAATTCCAGTATAGTTCAGTCATCATCTAAAATTAAGTTGTACAACCTCAGGCCAATGATAATTCATATTCAGAAACATACTGGCGGCTGTTTGAGTCAGGCTGTGCGTCCAGGTGTATTGTATTTTAGGTCTGTGGTACTGAACAAAATATCTGCGAACCTATAAATCAATGAGCCATTTCCCAGGAAAACCTGCTAGATTTCACTTGCTTTTTGATATTACGGACATAAGGTTAGAATTAGAAAGTTAGAAGTTCTTATCTTTTGTGAAGCCCTCTCCATGCATAAAGGTATATAATTATATATTTATATATATAAAATAATAATAATAATAATAAATACATATAAAACAAAGCATCCATTAACAGTCTCTCTTAGTCATTAGCTGAAATTTAATCTTTTCACTGAGAAATAATTGATTTGGAAAGACCTTGGCATGTTATCTTCATCTCAAGGAGTCCAAGAGGAATGGCAATACAGTGATGGGGAATGGCAAGAACAGACTGACTCTATCCTGTGCCATCACCAAAAGAGACACGCCAGGGAATATAATCTGTCAATAGGAAACTGCCATTGCACACATTCTACTGATTATCAGTGTGCACAAGATAAAAAGTTAAAAATGCTAAAAGAAAGAAACTCTCTCTTTCACTTTCTTATTTGTTCCTCAGAGGAATCAGATGAGATGAGAGATCTACCTTTTGACTAAAGAACATCTATTGCCCTTTCACTGTGGAAAATCTGTGGGCTGTGGAAATCTTTGGTCCATTAAAATGTGGTGATTGTTTTTTATTTTATTTTTATTTTTTTGCAGCACATGAGAAAACAGTCATGGCATTTTGTTTTGACACTTCGCTGATAAAAGATAAACTGCGTATAAGTGTGTGGAAACTTACTGTGTTGATTTTTGTGCTGTCTAAATTGCTCTGGGACATATTTGCTTGAACATATGTACACACAGTCCTGTCCAGGCCTCCAGAAGGCTTTCTACCCACACTGGTCATCTGTAGCCTGCCATATAAAAATTCCCACAGGCTGCTTCCTGTGACAGGGCAAACGCTGCAACTTGCCTGAAAAGACTGGCTCTGAAACCAACATGGCCGGCTCTCAGGAGAATATACCCACAGGGCTACCCTGGAGCCAAAATGGCCGCATCCCATGGGCAGCGTACCCACATGGCTGCCCTTAAAGCCAATATGGCCAAAATTCCAGGATGTGCAACATCTTTGTTGCAGAAGACTCGAAATGGCCAAATATTAGTGGCGACCTCCCAAAGGGTAGCACTAGAGCCAAAACAGCTGACAACCACAAAGCTGCAAGCAGGCCACGTTTTTCAAAACACAACTAGCCAAATGGCCAGATGTTTAGGAATCAAAAACTATTTAGTCATGACAGCGTGCCTGAATGATTTCACCTCTTAAGCCATATAACGGCGTATCCAAATCATCTCCCTCTTTGCCAACTATGATCTGTTTCTTGGACTGAAATTTAGAGACAATTAACTCACCAAGGACAGTCAAGCAAAGCGAAGTCCATAAAATCATCACTCGCTAATCTCTCATGCCTGTAGCTCAGGAGAAGATTATGCATCGATTTAAAGCATAATTAAAATATAAAATTGCTAAATTGAAAACTGTAATTTGCAAAGACACCACGGACGAGCTTTTAAACGAGAAGTTCATGCATTCTGACATTAAATTTGATGGTGAAGTTCAATTTTAGACTACAGTGCGATCAGAATTATACTTTTCACAGAAATCATGCCTCTCAGTTGGCTAGATAATATGGCTCAGTGGTGAGGCAGAATGAGTGTGCTGATGTCTTTGGTAATTGTGGAGGATTAGAAATGCATTGAGTTTGAAATGACATTAGTTGGGCTAATTAAATTCTGGACGATTGTGCTGCGCTTCCACTAGGATCTATGTGTGCTAAAAGAGGGAGAGGGGTTTGTGTGTGTGTGTGTGTTTAGGTCTTATCTCCTTCGACAATGCAACATCCATTCAGCCCTGTGGAAGAAATTACTGCCTGCAGCAGGTAAGGAGAGAATATGTCACTGGCAGAATCAAACAGAGGTAGAAAAGAAAATGGTAAAAAAGAACGCAAAGGCGGTGGAATGGGGGACTTTTTCATTTGTAGTCAGGCAGTCGACTGATTATCTTAATTATAAATTGTTGAGGTTGAGAGGTCACATATTATTCATTAACATAAAATTTAAGCGGCCAAATTATAAATCTGAGGGTTAAAGAGAAAAAAAGAAAAGAAGATATACGGTAGAAGTTTGTATTTCAAAACTACCTAATTATCTCAAACTGGTTTTTGGTTCAGACTTCTTTGCACATGTTGAGCATTGCTGATTATTCCATTTTATTTTATTTTTTTCCCACAGGGAAAGCACAAAATTAAGCCTTTGGAGTACAATGAGGAAGTCTGCCACTGGTTCAAGCTCCTGTCCTTGACAGTGCCCTGGATTTACAGTATAGTTCTCTGATTTGTTGAGGGTGTTTATATAAAATGTGATTTGTTGTTGATGATTATGTAATGTTAAAAACACTGCTTTGAAGGTACTTTTGGGACTACTGCTCAAATGTGTCACAAATGTTAATGAACAATAGCAATAATAGTCTTTTTAATGAACTGATTTAACTGGTTCACAAAACCGGTATAAACGGTTGGTTCTTTAACTGGACTGAATTGCTCCAGGTGATTCTTGAGTCAAGAATTCACTTGTTGAGAACGGAGAACTGAAATTAAAACTGCCTTTAATGAGTCATTTTCTAATTAACCAACAATTTTCAGAATTTAACTAGCACATTTCAGAAATAATTACAAAACAATAAGAAACAACATTTTTTTTTTTTTTTTTTTTTAAGTAGAAAGACTGAAATAGTATTTTCTTGTAAGTTATACTCCAATAATCTTTGTTTGATTTACGGTTTTAAAAAATCAGCTTTTTACTGTTGTTTATTGTGCTTGCAAATTACATTTAGGTACTCAACTGAACAATGAGGTGAATCATGAATCAAACGAATTTCTTGAACAGGTTCATTGAATCAGACTGTTTAAAAGAACTGAATCTCATTAATGACTCGTACTTCTAATCACTAATGCATAACAGTATTCATCCGCACATCGTCTCTCTTACAGACTCCTTGAGCTCACAAATTAGAAGCATTATATGGATTTGTTTGTTTCTTTGCTTTAGAAAAAGGCTGGAGCTGAATAGCAATAATCCCCAGTTGTCATCCTGCATTAACAGATTATGGTTCATCTCCAGAGAGATTCCCCAAACTTCATAACCTCGGTTTCAACACCTAATGAGATGTCTTTAAAATGTATGGGGGAAATAATAAACATATTTGTGTTTAATGTGGGCATTTAAGTGTGCAGTGTGTGTGAGAGAGACTGTGTATTTATGGCTGGTATAAACAGATGTGTATTTTTAGCCACCTCAGCAATGGTTAGTCCAGATGGGAACAGACTCTGTACAAGAGTCCAATTCATCAGATAAGCATTTAGTGCCCTTTAATTGACCAGAGAATGAGAGACAAAGAAACAAGCATAAAAACCTTCTAGTGGGTTTGAAATTAATTTCAAATTTCTGTTATCTAAAACTACACGCAAAAACACTTTCTGTAATGGAACTCAGCTAAATTGTATTTATGCGATTCGATCTGAACCGCCCAATTTCCTTTGCATAAGTCTAACAGATTACTGTCAGATGAAACATTGTACTGCAATGTGAACTGACAACTGGCATAATGACTCCAGAATGAACTGTGCATGTGTGATGTGCATCCAGTGTGTGTGGGTGTGTTGAAGGGTAAATAACAAAAAGGGGGCTGCAACATGCTTGATGCGATCAGATATTTGAGGATGAAAATCATGGAAATTTATGTAATGATCTGAGTTTTAATAATTGCCTTAAGTGCTCTGTGATAACCAATTTAAATACTGTTTCCCTCTCCCCTCCTGTCCTCACCGTGAAATGATTTCTGAAGCAATGTGACACAAATGCATACTGATATGATTTAATTTTTAAAGTATGCTGTTTATAGGAAGTAATTGTGAAATTGATGTAAATATCCAAAAAGGGGTGAGAGTGTTATGCTCTGAAAGCGAGTAAGTGGGCTGAATTTGGGTCAGAGTGTTGATTTGTATTAAATCTTCTCAATATGGATTCCCTTATCCGAGCTCCAGAGATTCACTGAGAGCAGTCACAGTAATTGTGCATTGGACCTGGAGCTGAAAATTGGTTATATATTGATGTGATATTGCGCTGGGGATAGGAAGAAGGCCACAGGAAGTCCAAACAAATAAGTGGGTTGGGGAGGAAAGCGGAAATCTGGATTATCTCTATTTGAGAATCAAGCCAGAAGGGTGGAAGCTTGGCCCTATTATCGATATAACAAAAGAACCGATAGCCACAGCAAACAGAAACACACAAACGCAAATAAACAAAGCATTTTTTCCTCACTTCCATATGAAATCTGACTTTTTGCCCCCTTGATTTATCATTTTGGTTCTCTTTAGCACATTATAATGAGATAATGCATATCATTATAGCATATATCAGAAAAACATTGTATGCTTTGCTAATTAGTGCAGAGTTTTACATTATATGTTGACTGCTTAGGGCTTAGGGTTGAAATGCAAAAGCTTTACAGCTCTTACTGCTTTTTAAATTAAATAGCAATATACAGATACCAAGCTTTGGCTATGTTTATGTGCATTTTTTTTTTTTTTTTTATTTAAATATATGTATATATTCAGCATACTGAATGTCTTCATTAAATTGCAGTGTTCTCCCAGTGTCAGATACTTAGATAAAGTTTGTGCCTCGTTCAATCTTGAACGCCTGACGTCTTTTCCCTCCATTTGAGTGACCTTCCGGGCATTTACCAACTGTTCATCAATATTTCCTTGATTAGAAGCCAAGATGAGGAGGTTGTGGGGAAGCATGCAGAGATTTAATATTTCATAAGGGCTTCTTGAATTTGTTCTCTGTACTCTTTTACATTATAAAATAATCTAATGTTATGATGATTGAGAATGCTTTTTAGAGAGTGGTCCCATCAAGTTGGGTATACTTTCCAGACGGACATTTAAAATCTTCACACCTCCTTATTAAGAAAGACATTTAATTTCCCACAAGCAATGAGCTCAAGTTAACAATCACTTGGCCCATGTCAAGTGTTACGACACATGGACTTGTTTATGTTTTTTTACATTTGATTACAGACTAGTTGATGTTAGCAGGGCATATACGGTTTAACTGCTAAAGTTGCACCCCTCGACCAAATGTTCTGTTATTGTCTCATTAATACGCACAAATTCCTCTGTGGTAACTCTTGGCAGGGGTTTAATGAAAGTCCTTGGCTAGTGAGCCCAAGGTTAGCACCACATCTCTTGAGGATAATTAGCATTGGCTCATTACAGGCGGACGGAGCAGCAAGAGGCCCCGAAACCCCCATCACGCCGAAGAAAACGCGCTCCCGCTCAGCGCCAGCAGCCTCGCAGCCAGACTCCTTGCATCAGATCATATATGACATGCACGCGCTCTGCAATCACACGGTACCAGCTCACTGAGGAGCGAGAGGACTGCAGGGTGAAGTCTGACTGCAATCAAGAAGCAGGCTTGAGTGAAAGCTGGATTGAAGACAAAGGCCCTGTGGAGTCGATGATTTCACTGCGGGTTTAGACAATGTAGGAGTAGCCTTCAGATAGAGGTAGGAGATGAGTGGAAGAGTTTGAAGTGTGCTTTTTTTTGGCTTGGAGTTTTTGAGTTTGGAGTACATGGGAATATCGTAGACTGGGATAGGTTGGCAAGTTTTTCTTGAAAAGAAGGGGAGGAAAAGAAGACTTCTGAATCCAAATATTCAAACTACACACACACACACAGACTCAGACCCTCGGGTGTCAGGGTCTCGCTTAATTACCGGACTTCATTAGAAGAGTTGGCAGCATGGTGTGTGTGACTGGGCAGCTGGCCAGTGCTGCAGAAATGAGACCAGGTCTCACTGTTTGATCCCTCAAGATAGTGGACCGAAGGCTCCTATCCAAAGCCAAATGTGTGTGTGTGATGGTTTGTTCAGATTTGAATTGGTGCGATTTGATGTGATCATTTTAAGAGTGTAACACTGCGTATTTGTGTATTTGTGCAGAACAGCAGGTGTTTGATTTAATCAGCTCAGCTCAGACCCCTCCACTGTCCACCCAAGAAAAAAAGAAATTATGAGAGAGCCATACCCAACTACTTTTACACGCTCACACCTGTTAGCTACAGGCATTAATAGCCGGTAGATAATATCCTTTGATTTTTCTTTCCTGAATTTCCTCCTGCACTTTCTTTTTCATTTATTTGCATTTATCAGTTTCTTCTCCAACTTTAAACAGATTCTGTAATCCATCCTTTTGGTGATACTGAGTAAAGCACTGTTGGTGTTTAGAAAGCAATTGTTTGTAATGTTGTTTAATATTCTTTTGCAGTTCAGTAAATTATTTTTTTTTTACAGCTGATTTCCTGTAACTAGAACATGAAGCTCATTGAAAATACATTTATTTAACTTGACATGCAGTACATGTCTGCCACTGTTATAGATATGTGGAGCAATAATATCTCACTGTGACCTGTGCAATGCAACAGAAACAGAAAAAGCGGCCATCAAAATGTCTTGTTTAATGTTTGTCACTGTCATGACTGTTTAGTCACGTCAAGTCAATTCGCCTTTATTTATATAGTGCTTTATACAGTAGCTTCATGGTAAGGAACAGGAAAATAACAGAATCGATGCAAACTTCATCAGGTCAGTTCAGTGCTGATTCAGTCTAATTCAATAACTGTGTAAAGTTCATCATATAAGTTCAAAATAAAAGTTTTTATTATGTTTCGATTTTGAAACTTAACAGACATGTTCAAGAACAAACAAAGTGTTATTTGGACACTTAAGCCACACTTTAAAAATAAATGTCTTTGATTTACAGTATATTACAAAATAGAAAACCAAGTGGCTTATAGTTATTTTATAGATAAAACAGGCAACCACATTTCCTATAGTGAAATATTCATATTCTTTTATAGAAAGTTTATGTTTGTCAAATATTAGTGGAGCATGTCCATAGTTAATATGATGAACTGTAAGGACACTTGTATGAACCTCAGAGGAACTGACTTCATACATCAACTAAAAAGTGCAGTCAGTTCTAGAATTGTTTGTTTGCAGATGTCACTTGGTTTGATATTTTGTTATCTAATGCGACCAAATTCAGACATTAAGTGTGACTGTAATGTCCAAAAATCTCCAAATACTTTTTTTGGGAGCCCCTGTATATGCAGACATACACATATCTAGCTCATTGTGTTGCGATCACAGTCAGAGTTTCTCCATAAATCTACCCCCCTCACTCTCCCTGGCGGTACGGCTAGATAAGGGTCCTCAGACTGGCGGAGCATGCAAAAGCACATATCGAATTAACTGTTGGTAATTATCTTAAAACGATGCTTGTTGAAGCGACATGGGGAGACGAATGCATAAGAGAGATAAAGTAGCCGGGCTCCTCCTAACAGCAGGCAAAGTTAACTCCTTTTTGCAGAAGGCCCAGATAAGCTCTCTTTGCCTAAGGCGCTCAAGTGCATTTGTACTGTTATTTGTTGTGTTATTGCTTTGTGCACATTGAATGGGCAGTTTGGTGCCCTCACGCTCACTGAAACAGCCATGCATTGGGCCACTAGGTTGAAGGCCAACTGAAGCATTCTGTCAGGCTGAGCAGACTCGTGATTGCGGATTGTCTTATCCAATGAAAGCGTGGGCTGCTGAGAAAGCTCAAAAATTACTGAGATGTGTGAGCATTGCATGAATATAAATGCATCATATGTGTGAAAACTGTTTGTGCATCAGGTGTCATGTATGATCACCTTGATGGAGCCAAAAGGCTGGAAAACATCTGGCTCACGTCATCTGCATGACACTTATAAATATATCACCCTTAACGTATTCATTGCATTCATTTGGAAAACTTAGGAGCAAGTTCACTAATCAACTACTTTTGCGTGCAGCATTTTAATGTGAAAACTTTTTCATAACTTTATTCTGTTTAAAAGGACGTTTGTGTACATTTTCTATCAATCATGACAGGTAGAATTCATGAAGTGATGGATAAGAAGAGCATTATAAATTAGTTTATCTAAGGTGTAGAAGAGTGCCGACTATGGTATTGTGGTAAAAAAATAAATAAATAAATAAAATATGAGGAAATATGCAGTGCAAACTGCATGCAAAGCAGAGTTTGCACTATTGCCTTATTTACATAATTCCTTTCATGAATTGGGTGCTAAAACAATGCAGAAAGTTTATGTAAATAAGTACCTTCAGTGTAAGTGCAATTTATTCTCAGTTAAGTCTCTATCTTTCTGTTTTGATTTTTCTTTATATGTACCATGGCAAAATAAAAAAAACAAAATCACTAAATTAATTATTTAGGAAAACTGATCATTGATTTCTTTAAATTTAAATATTGATTTCTGCATGGAAATGCCAGTGTTGTCGGAAAAAAAAAAAGACATACTATAGTGAAACAGCTCTGATGTGCTGATAATGGTTGAATTACATACATGCTTACTCATTATAGATCGGGTGAATGATCCCATGTCTTGTGAAAGAGGAGCAAAAGTCAATAATGGCTGATTCTGGCAGCATGATTACGATCAATATAAATACATTAACTTACACACACACTTCCAGCTTTAGTGTTGTGGGCATTGCTGATTGAGGGTCAAGAATCAAAGCTTTACTCTTTATATTTGTGTATTTATCTCAAATTCTCCTCAAAGTAAGGCAGTATCTTTGAGTATCAGGTGTTTGGCAAGGAATGCTTGTCTGGTGTAGCTGGATAAGAATAATGTGTGTGTACTGGTGTGTGCCACCATATCAAAATGTGTGGGGACTTTGCTTCAGGAAATCTAGATTCTGCAAATCCACCTTAGTGTGTGTGTGAATGAGTGTGAGATGATGTACGTGTGTGTGTGTGTGCGTGTGCGAATTGTGTTCAAAGATAACATAGAAATGTCTCACTTCTCTCTGTGCGGCTGTAGTGATCTGTTTTTGTGTGTCCCATTTAAAAGCCTCTCAGTACCTCTTTGAGGATCAGCCATCAGCTTCTTGATATCTCAATTTTGGCACTCCGTTCACACTGTGAGTGTGAGTTTAACCTTCAAACAAGAAGTTTCGACATGAAGAGGACACTGTTCACAGGTTGTAGAAAACAACAAATGCATTTGCTGCAGTGAAACTGACGTTCAAACTCAATATTACACCTAGAAAAGGTAGACAGCATGTTTCTCAATGTCCTTCACGAGCAGACTCGCCAGGCGCTGGATGGCTGTTGTTTGTTGTGTGTTTTTTGACCTAGCTTAATTGCGGCTGCAGACTCCTTTGAGGCAGGAGGCTGATGCGGCCCTCAAAAACGCTGATGGGTACACAATAATAACTCCCCTCTCTGATTATTTTTTAATCTCCTGTTGATTCAGATCTGCACAGAGCTGAAAGAGATTTTTTTTTTTTTATTATTATTTTATTTATCTTGAGCTGGGCATGGAGATGTGGGAAAATGGAGAGCAAGGTCAAAAACCCGCCTGTGGAAAAACATCATGGCTAATTCCACAGTGGACAGAAGAGTCATTACCCATAACATATAAATATGTAGCAGTCTTTATGCAAACAATTTCAGCTGGTTATTGCTTATCAGCACTCCCGCCTTCTTTAATCTTGGAGACGTGTTATGTTTCATAATGTAGTCTTTAAAGGGATACCTCAAGCAAAATTAAAATGATGGTGTCATTTACTCACCCTCATGTTGTTTGATGCTGAATGGTAGTGAACAAATCATTCAAACTAGATTTTGAATTAAATAAATGAGTCATAAAATATCTGAATCAAATTAATGAATCTCTGAAATGGCATACTTTATATAATAGGGAAAAAAGAAGTATAGTATGTCTGAATTTATAGTATTCATAAAACAGCAGGCAAAAAGTACCCAGATAGCTTACTTTACAGATTCTGAATCTTATGGACACTTTACTATCCCATGAGGCCACGGGAGAGAATATGTGAATGGCAGTGAAGCAACGATGCTGGTAGGTCACATGACAGTGAAAACATGACTGATCGGGATTTCATTCATACATCACACATTTATACTATATAAAATGTTATTTTTTAATGATTGAGAAGGAATTACTTATTCAAAAGAAGTACCTACTCAGACACTTTGGCAATTTGTTATATTTGAATCTTTTCGATGAATCATTGATCTGGTTCACGAATCAGACATTTGAACTTACAATGACTGAAAAGAAGTGAAACTTGAAAATGTTATTGAATTTAATGTTTCATACCTATTTATGCCCCCTGATGCATATTATTTAAGGGGAAAGGCACACATTTCTTGTGGTTGTGTCCAAAAGGACCAATTCACTTCCACTTTAGTTTGCTGAAGTGATGAGCACTTTTCTAAAGGTCTGACAGGTGGAAGTTAATTCACCTGACAACTATTACCTAGAACCACTCAGGCCATGGCAATTTATGGTTAATTTTCAGAGAGAGCTCTTAACACACACACTCACATACACACATCACATATATACTCACCCGCTCTTCCTCAACCTATATGTTACATATCTGCAAATATATATTTTTTCTTTCCAGGGTGAATGAAGAGAAAGGAAAAAGAACAATCAGAAGTCTTTTTGAATTAATTTGCTTAAGTGAGGTTACAAATGGGCATAATAGCCAAGGCAGCCACAATTACAGTCAATTTACACTTTCCAATTATCCATAAAAGGTACTTAACCTAATACTTGATGTGTGTCAGACGAAGGCAGGCCCAATTAAGCATGGGGGTGGTCTGAATTTCTGTGCCCCCTCTATTTTGCACACATTCTCTCCCCTAGCTCTCCTGATCTAAGCACCACTCTAGTGAATTTAACACCAGCCATCCAAAACTCCACTCTGGGCAAATCACAGCCATTCCAGTTCAGCCTCCACTCCAGCAAATTTCCAGGGATTTCAACCTGATGAGCAGGATTGTACCGTTCTAACTATTGTGTCCTGTTGGTCACCATCATCATCCTTTCTCTTTCTCTGGACGTCCTGGGTGGAAGCACTTTATGAGTTTAACGGACAAGCTAATCTATTTGACAGTACACATACATTAGCGATTACAGTACAATTCTGGACCAATAGGCGCTTTATCAGTTCTGCACATGAAACTGTCAGTTACTGATATCTTGATTTTCAAAAACCCTGAAAAAAGCTCTGCTTTTATGTGTTGTTTGCTGGTTAGGGCTGTTAGTCAATTCAAGTTTTAGTTAATCAGATTAATTAATCATAATTAATCACATACATAAATATTTGCTGGAAAAAGACTCAACTTAAGATAATTCAAATATGTTTTATTATTGTGGCAGACGAGTAAATCACAGAATAGACATGGATATAAAAATTGGCTTAAGTCAAAACCTTATTTGTTTTTTTTTTAAGAAATCTTGTATAATTGAACATGAGCCCTTTATGTTTTCTTGTTTATGCACTTTATAATGCCTTATCTAAGAATTATTTGTATAACTGGTGGAAAATGCTGCAGCGGGAGTGCTTACAAAATCCAGCAAAGAGAACACATTACACCTGTTTTAGCTCATTTGCATTTGCACCTTTATATCTTTCAGTTTATCAAAATATGTTCAGATTCATAGCTTGTGTTAAATAAAATGTGTTATTATATTTATGCATTTGGCAGACACTTTTATCCAAAGCTGCCTACACTGCATTCAAACTACACATGTTTCTAATTCATGCATTTCATGAGAATTAAACCAACCTTGGTGCTGCTAGAGACTGTTTGCATTTTACTTTTTGAGCTACAAGAATGTTGTTTATTATTAGAATTATTATTATACATGCAGATAGATCTTTGGCCATCATGTCACATCTCTCTGTTTTTTAGTGTCTCACGTCATGAGCATAAATTTTTTGACACATCATATACTGACTGAGAAGATAAGCCTTCACTCTCAAAACCAGTTTCACATACAGTACACACAAAATTGTAGTTTATTTTTATGAGAATTACACTAGAATTCCCTTCCTAATTTTGTCTCTTGATGTGTATCTGAAACCTCAAGATACCCTTATTGAGCACAAGGACTCAAATCGCTATGGCGATTGAGTAAGTGGGACGCAGGAAACAGAGCGGCCCAACTGGGGAGTGAGAGAACGGGTGGGAGTAGGAGAGGGTGCAGAGAAAAGGAGGGCATCCTAAAAGACACTTGAGATGAGAAAAATAAATTAAATATATCAGAATGACATGCAAATGATCACCAAAGTAACTAACTATTCTCCTTATAAGCATTCTTTCCTCATTGTACTTGTGATGTACTTGTATATGTCAAAAAAATACACATTTTCAAGTGATTATGCAAAATTAATGGCTACATATAAAGTCATAAACATATATATATATATATATATATATATATAAACAAATGAATGAATGAATGCAAATATGTCATTACATTTACATTTATTATGTTACATACGCAGGCATATTTGTTGCAAAAAAAAGGATCTTAAAAATATCAATTAATGTAAGTAGAGCACCCATATAATGGCACATCTTGCCATCAGCCTTCTTAGTCTATGATTCTCATCTCTTTAGTAGCATTTAAATATAACCTTCATGGACACAGTAGCAGAAGACACGTGTGTATGTTGTCTCGGCGAGTAATTACTCTCATTTCAGGTTTAATGCCTGGTGCTTGTTGACATGCACGCTCACCATGCAGTGCCCATGCACACAGATGGCATCATCTGAAAATAAAGATCAAAGACTACTGAAATCCCATTCGTTCCACTCCGAATGGGATCCGCATGCTTTGAGAGAGAGTGTGAGAGAGATTTGGTTATGTGCCGAAAGAGAAAAACGGAATTCTGGATCAGTGACTCCCAGATGGTGGTAGCAGATATGTGTGGTGCCACCTCTAAAAAGAGGGCAGAACATAGAGAGAACAGAATACTCATCCTGTGTTCTCTCTCTCTTTAACGTTATCTTACTTTCTCCATTTTAATTTAGCCCACTCGCTTCCTCGCTGTCTCTCTGTCTCTTTTCAACATTATCTTACTTTTGTCACTTTAATTGAGCCGTCTCACTCTCTCTTTCTCTTCCTCTGCCCCTCTTTCTTTCTTACCCAATCTCATCTTTTATCCAGTTTTAATGTTTGTTAAAATTGCTTCTTGCTTTAATGACCGGATATGTTAGTCTTATTTCCATGACGAATTCAGCATGTGACGTCAAATACAAAATTTTCAAGTGCCGAAAATAGTCTTAAAGAAGTATTTTAAACAATAACTTTCAGTTTTTCTCACCCTGACTTCGGGCTACTTAAGGCCGTGTTCACACTTGGCGTCTTTTTTGACTAGAAAAAGTCGACAAGAGCGCTTTTTTAGTAAAATAAACAGCTGGCAGCGTTTTGGTTACAAATAGCAGCCGAGGGCGTCTTTTGTTGCTATAACAACAGCTGCAATGGTAGCTAGCTCTGTGTGCTGCAGAAATGTCGGCTTTTGAAGTTAATGCGGAGGGTGTCGGTTCACAACGGACTTTTGTGGGAGCGTGACATTATACGGGGAAGGAAACTGTATGGTGCTACCAACAATTGAACTACCGGTTGGATGATGCATGGTTTCATACAACTCCTTGTGCTCCGAAAATAGCGGCTATCTTCTCCTTTTTTCTTGTTGTTTTTGTTGTTATGGAAACGACTCGCCACTCGCTTGTCATTGGTCAGCTGTCAAAAAGGCGCTTGACGTAGGGCGTTTTTTTCAGAAAAGTTAAACTTTTTTCAACTTGAAAAGACGCTCTGAGCTGCAGAAAAAGACGCCGGCGGTGGCGGGTTTTAAAAAGCGCTCAGGACTTTTTTGAAAACACGGTTTACTCCATAGGATTATAATGTAAAACAGACGCTGGCAGCTTCAAAAAAGACGCCAAGTGTGAACACGGCCTAAGTGAGTGTTTTTCTCACCCATATTTCCATCCAAATCTTAATGACTTTTATTATGATGCAAAAGCACCATAAAGTATCATTAAAGAGGTCTTTGCATGACTATATATCTTCTGCATCTCTACAATTGCTTGTGTAAGAAAAAGGCTTAAATGTATGCCGATATTTACTAATAATATGCGACCAGATCATAAGTGAGTTGAATAGAATAGAGTTGAATAGTAAATAGAATCTAGATGAATAAGTGAGTTGAACTTGAGAACCAGATCAATCTGACTCTTAAACAATTCAGTCAGACCAAATCCGTGAGTTTTTCAGCTGTTGTGCCACTTTAATAATACTACTTTTAAAGGGATAGTTCACCCAAAAATTAAAATTCTGTCATCATTTACTCACCCTCAAGTAGTTCCAAACCTGTATGAATGTCTTTGTTCTGCCGAACACAAAGGAAGATATTCTGAAGAAAGTTTGTAACCAGTTGAGTAATAAAGTTCAGTCATACATCTTCTTTTGGTATTACACATACAGTACAGTTAGTTGTACAGGTTTGAAATGACATGATATCCATTAAATGACAGAACTGAAATCTTTGGGTGATTTTTTATTTTTTATGGCATGTGTATTATTCATAGGCATGAGTACGTGTCACCAGTACTTGGTTCATTAGTAACAGGTTCATATTGTTCTGAGCCCCAGTACACAGTGGTGCTACAGCAGAGGTGAGGATGGAGTAATTGTCTCATATCAAATGAACAGGCATGAACAGCAGAGGCACACATCACCTGCATTGTCAGATGAGCACGTCGTCTGCGCCACTGATTTGAATCCGTGGCGTAGCTTGTTTACAAGTCATCTAGGGCACCGCCAGCGAACACCAGGGCATAAACAAGTGCACCTCATGTCAGGTCGAGTGTCACTCTTGCAGCATTCTACACACTAATCACAGGAATCCGGAACTTTTTCTCGCACATGCACCAAAAAAAAAAAAAAAGAAACTTACATTGCTGTTTTGGATGGCTTGTCCCCTACCGAGCTGAATTCTGCCATCTTCACAATAGGGTGTTAATCGAGAATTGTATGTCAAATGTGTAGACGACAACATCAGAACCAAATAATTAATTTTCTGAAGTGTGCTGACAAAATAGTCTGGATGAAGAAGAATCCAATGGAATGAGGAATGAAGAGGGAAGGGAAAAAAAAAAAAAAAAAAACACATGAAAAAACATGTCGTTATAATTGGCGGTTTTGTTTGTGCATTAATAAAGGACTGGGGAAATGAATGTTATACATTATTTCCTTTTGAGCCAACAGACATATCTGAGGAGGAAATGAGATGGATGGAGTGTGAAATCCGCAATGTGGTGCGGCTTGCCTGATGCAAATGAAATGTCAACACACAGCGAAGGTAGTTAATGAGATTTCCAATGCGTAATTTCCACATTGCAGGCAAAGTGTGAAAACACAGAATAAACCCTGTCATTAAAACAAAATACCACAAATATAGAGACAGTAGTGTTCTTTTCTCTTCTTGCTTTTTGGTTCCTTTCTTTCGTCTCCATCTCAATCTTTGTCTTTCCTCCTCTCTGTAACCTTAAAACAGGTCTAAGATACATCTGAAGGTGAAACAAAAGAAATAACTTGTGTCGCTGCCATTTGCTGGGAGATAAAACATGCTAAATATCACACCATCATTCAAAGCATGGCAGGATATAAAAGCCCAGCATACTGTATATGTGCCTGCTGTTTATGTTGTTTTATAATGAAGAATTGTGCGATGGGATACCCTCCACTCGGAGGCGGATAAACTCTTGTCATTCTGCTAGGGAAAGCCACTTAAGCACATACTGTTGACCCATATTTTAATTATTCATACTGATTGGCAGCTATTTATGCTGTGAGAAAGACAGATTAGTGTAGCATTTTTATCTGCTTGCATCCATGTTGCCTGACTCTGATTTTAAGCCCAGGCACTATAAATCACTTTAATGAGCCGTGCCAATTGACAAGTGATTTCATATTTTTTTTTTTTTAAATACGGTACGTTTACAGCCAACACACTCACTTAAAAGCGCCTGAAGTCTAAAAATAAAAGCCTCAGGTACGCAGAACATCCTCCATCTCTAATATGCTTAGAACAAATTAGCTTCATCAAGAGATCTGACATATGTACTACAGCTTCATATGTAACTAGCTTAAAGACTAAATAGTGACAGTTTTGGGTGTGAAGGTTTTTATTAAAATTAGTTTATTATATAACCTACAGTCTACTTGTTGATAGAGTAGATGCACTCAAACTCGTGCCCAGGATTTATTTTATATCATATACTGTACAACATAAAAACATGATCATTTTCTCAAATACTGTAGCTATTTTTACTTGTTCAAACCCTGAAAGTTGTTTTTTGTTGGTGTAAACATATATACAATATGTATATAATTCAGTTCATTGAGTAATATTAAATATGCTATTTTATTTTATTTTTAACATAGTATGATCAAACATAAAACATTTTATGCACGGGTCCTGCGCTAAGTTGGGACCCTCAAAAGTAAAAAAAACCAAAACAACAACAACAAAAAAACATAATATATTATGCAGAACCATTATTTCTCACCAAATCATATCAGCATATTAGAATGACTTCTAAAGGATCATGTGACACTGAAAACTGGAGTAATTACATATTACTGTCATTTCAAAATATTACTGTTTTTGTATTTTTGCTCAAATAATGCAACCTCGGTTGAACATAAGAGACTTAAAAAAAAGTGTAGGTAGGCTATTGAATGATCATTCATGCACATTGGTATTTGCATTGTACTCTAAGGTTCAAAAAAAAAAAAAAAGATTAAAAACAGTTTTTGTAATGCTTTCATGTACTCTTTTGATTCTAAATTGTCTTTACCTATTGACTCATTCACAACTGCACATGCAGGTGTTGAACTTAATGAAAACCTTCATTGTTGGCAAAGACTATAGATTCATTAGCAGGTTTTGTTTTAATTGAATGTAGATAAGTAATAGCTAAACATTCCAATTTATCCAGTGCTCGTATTTCATTTTTATAAGTGACTGTTTTGAAACATTCCAAGCAATTAATTTGTGCATCAGGACAGCAATAAGCACAGTTTGTTCAATGAATACCATCACTGTCCACCCTATGTGGCCTAATTACTGGCCTTGATTATAAGGTGCAAAGTTAAAATGAAAAGTAATAGCCAAGCAAATGCATACAGAAATACAGACTAATATACAGACATGCAAATAAAACTAAATCTAGAATATATATATACTGTACATATATATTATATACTATACATACTGTATATGATATCAGTGATGGTGCACAGAATAAAGCTTAGTGACAAAATATATGACAAACACCAATCCATTTCTCCTTTTAAATAGAAAATAATAAAAATGAACTTATACAACAGCGAGAGAGAGAGAGAGAGAGAGAGAGAGAGAGATGCCAGTACCTCGCGGGAGAGTTTTCCGCAACTATTTTGTTCATGTCCTGGGGTTGTGCAATCTGTTTGTCTGTTTAATATATCAATTAAAAATCAGTGTTTTTGTGGCCAGGAGCGATTCACCAAATCTGCATACTTAATACAAGCCCTGCGGCGAATACTAACACGGCAGCGTGTGTATCAGACCTTCTCCAGCTACCCGACCGGATCCAACTCCTCGCCATCAATTATTCAGCCTTACAAAGTAAGGCCGATTACCTTAGTATCTGTCCTGCTGCCCTGTCAATATTTAGAGACTTCAGAAATAAGCGAGCGAGGGAAGACAGAACTGCATTATTAATCATAAATGTGTCACCAACTAACGTTAGTGTCACTCACATGTTTGTGCTTGATTGTGTTTTGCTGAGAGTCTCTCGTTTGACTCCTGTGAGTGACAGCCCCTTTACGCCCCCACACTTGTTCCTGTCCAGTTCTCAGGCAGCTGTGAGGGCCTCAGGGTCCGGCTTTGAAGGTCACAGATGACCACTGACCATCGACACTCAGAAAGCAAGAGCCAGAGAGTGAGAGTGAGTGGGCTACAAGCTCCAGCTTCCCTGTGGACTTGGAAAAACCACATTAGCGACTGTAGGGAATGTGTGTGTGTGTGTCTGTCTGTGAAGGTCACGATAACAAGCCATCTCTCTCCGTCAGAGCAACAAACTCCCGATCCATCACTCCATCACAACGATATTTTAAGTGCGACCTGCACCCAGCTGTTCACATGTAGCTCTTTTCTTAATCGCTCTTAGTTCAGATTTCACACTAAGACAAGTCTGCAAGCAGGCCTGCTGGGCGCTATTGTCACCACATATTACCTTTCTGTTCGCTCGAGGACATTCAGATGTTGTGGTGTGTGTGTGGGTGGTGAGATGTTGCCTACCTGCAGCTGACAGTGTTTTACCGTCTCGTATGAACATCTCCAGCCTATGCAACAAAAGTTGAACCCAAGCAAGGTTGCAGAGATGGGGGGTGGGTGTCCTAGTTTTTAATAAGACGTGTGGTTTTTCATCCCAAAGAATCTGAGAACTACTCTCCTTTGGGAAAACAGCATCCCCAAGGTGACGGAACAATGTGGTCCCTTGTGAAAAACACACACACATACACACACAAGCTCCTGATGCTGGTGCTAGAACTAGAGCTAAGGGAAGTTTGCATGTTCATGAAGATGGATGCGTTGTCTTGTCAATCATAACTTTGTATGTCGGAATCCGTCCCAGAGGACTGTGGACAGGATCTTAAGATGATCAACACGACAGATTGTTTCCGATGCATAAATCTTGTGCTTTATATCTCATTTAAACAAAGTTTGGATGTGTGCATGCACAGAGTCACGTCTAAATTTGAGCCAGTGTGTGTGCTCATATGTGCATATTTTTGTGTGAGTGAGATATATGTGCTAACTGCCTATTTGGCTCCCCTGCTAGGAGCTAGTTAAGGTCTACATCTCATGTGCAGCCAACTATTTAACAGCGGTACAAAAAAATCTTGCACATGCTTTACATATTTATTTTCACATTACTGTAACGCCTTTGTTCTTTCGAAATTGTTTAATCTATTGCTATAGCTATATATATACACACATACATGCAATCAGCGGCTATTTGCACTAGCAGTATTTTAGCAGTATTTTATAGCAGTACTTTATTAGCAATATATTTACACTAAGTGCAAAAAACGATAGATTGCACTATGTAAAAATAGCAGCAATTTCTTTGCAATAAGTGTAAATAGTAAATGCTGTTTATGCAAAAAATGGCAAATAGAATATTTTCACCTCAGTAGCCTACAAAGAAAAAAAAAAACAGCATGTGGAAGTAGTAGTTAAGTGTAAATGATCATATTTCTTAAAATTACTAAATGGAAAGTGGATTCAAACTCGGGTCGATCGCGTCAAAAAATTATACTAGGTGCTTTACATACTACACCACTGAGCCTGTTAAATAATGAGCGTATTTTGTAATGTTGTCTCTGCCAACCAGATGCTGGTGGGTGGAGTTACTGTAAGTAGCCTCTGCCAATAAGGTGGGCTATTTGCACTTAGTGTAAATAGACACTCCGATACATGTGATAATGATTAAATGGTCGTTTCTATGTCAGATATATTATTTAATATGGCTAAATCCACCTGACCAAATCAGATTACACAAACTGATCATTTTTAAGGCTTTGATTAAGTAGAAATGGCTTGTTAATGTAACAACTGCACATTTCCAGTTTTTATAGAGTATAATATTGGACTTTATTCAGATTGATTCAGAAAATGTACTTTTCTGCCAAATTTCATCATCGAGTTTTGACAGCAGAATTTGAGATGACTATTATGAGCAACTGCTCCCTTCTGGATGAAGAGAGTTTCTAATATTTATTCTGTTTTCTTGAAAATGACATTTTTCATTAACGGTTTAGTTAGTAAACATGCAGTAGGTATCCTGAACTAATTAAGCAATATCAAGTCTGTATTTGCAAATATCAACAGGGCTGTGATTCTGCCTTAGGCAAGAGGCTGCAGGTAGTCACAGCCATGATATATATATATATATTTTTTATTCAATATAGTTAATAGTTGATATTGGGTAACTAATATTTTAGCCACAATATTTTGTCTGTTTTTGCTCTTCCAAATAAAACAGTTATGTTTCAACACAACACACAGCAGCCGGTAGTGTTTGGTTCTTGAATGAATCAGTGTTTTAAATGAATAATTTGAGTGAAAATTGTGGAATTCAAAATGAATTGGTAATTGTTTGTCCATGATACCTAATGCATTAGCTAATGTTAACAAACTGAACCTTATCACAACTTACTACCAGTTTTTCATGTTAAGTTTTTTATATACACACATACATACACTTTCCTGTGAAGAAAATGTAAAGCAGGCCATAAACAGGTGTTTGCTCATTCCAACCTCTCTCTATTTTTATATCATCATGAAGATTTCAAATAAATCTTTAATATTTAATCTACATTTGGATGGTCCTGAGATAGACCATCTGTCTCCCCTCCACTGCTCCTCCCGTATGGGAACACACACACACACACACGCGCGCGCACACACATACTCAAAAGTTTCCCAGTGTAGTGGTAACTGATACAAACAAGAAACACAAACTCTTTCCAACATGCACAATGGAGAACACACACCAACTGTGCCGCTAATGTCTGAACGAGACTTTCAGACACAAACATGTGAGAAAACCCACACAGGCAACAGAGAGCAGACGCAAATGTGCAGTTGTTTTGTGAGGCTGTGTCCATGGAGGCATTTTTAAATATTTAATTCAAACCCGAACTGTGGCCCCTTCATGTGCCTGATAGTTTCCCCTCATCAAGGTCGGCAGATCGGAGATGACACACTTAATCACTTTGTGATGTATGAGCGTTCCGCCTGGTGTTACTACACCTGAGTGTGGTACATAAATCCTTATTAGCAACTTATGAAATAACCATACACCATATGTTTATCTTCACATTTCTGTGGCCTGAAAATTATTGAGATGAAAATATTCCTTCCGCTTTCTGGCTATACATTGGCTGTATGAATGCAAGCGTTGGCAAAACAAAACAAATTCCCACAGGAAAGGCAAATCACAAATGAGATCTCAATTGTTTGTCCTAGATAGTAATGAGTCTAGGGTCTTTTGAGACCCTATGCAAATCACATTGCACTCCTGAGAACAAAGCTCAGGAATCCCACTTGGATCTATAGGTCAGGAACCCAAAAATGGGTCACAGGTGATTTCAGATAAGTTTGCTGACAGCAGGTAAAAACAAATGCAAATTTTAAATAATCACATAATCATGCATACTTAGGATTTTACAATACACTTTCAGAATTATTTGACGTCTACTCAAAAGCATTTTTTCTGTTATTGTGAAACAAGTTTGTATTTATATAACTGAAATACAACCAAGAATTTTCTAGTTTGGTCATTTTAGAGTTTGTTGTTGTTGTTGTTGTTTTCTCCGCATAATGCAACAGCTCTGGACTGGGATCTGTTGTGAAGAACGTCTGAAGTAATGGTGATGAGCAGCTGGGGTTCAATTGGCCTTTAAATATGAATATGGTTTTAAATAACAAAGCATCCTGCTTGACAAAATAGAGTCTTACATGAAAATGAGAGGGGAAAAAAATGTCCTCTTGTTTTCTTCATAATTAAAACCTCTCTTAGGAGTTCCACAAAGCAATGTCCTATTTCCAAACACACAACAACTCTTGTTTCTGTTTGTGTGTCAGCACAAATCTGCATCATTCCTCTTAAAAAGCCGTTTACTGTCTCCCTGAGTGACCCGTCTAGCCTTTCAAACCGAGCTCGGCCAACAACGGGGACTTTCTGCAATGCCACATACCCATAACCCGATCTGAAATGCCATCTGCCCACTCTCTCTTCTTTGTTCCATCCTTCCCTCCTGTTTTCTCTCTCCCTCTCTTTCAGATGTGGCACGCGTTTTCAGCAGCATATGCCAATGTGCGTACGGCCGCTGCTGTTTAAAAAGAGTTCTGTGTGCATGTCTTCATATTCTGCCAGCCCATCACCTCGTGAAAAAAAAGCTTCGTCCCTATGGACCGAAATACTGCATTATTGAACAAGGGATGGTGGGAGAAGCAGAACTTTGAATGAAAGATTTACTGGAAACCGAGCAAACAATGAGATACCCTAAAAGATCTGTGTAATTAATGGTGCTGTACCAGTGACTCAGAGATAGATGAACATGCGACTGAAGAGTATCATTGTATGAATCATCTCTCATAAACACATCTGATAAATGTTATTTGTTAAGCTCATCACATGCGATTCAGCATCTGGTGTGAGAACAATTCTTCTTTCTAAGATAATAGGCAGATATGAAGAACTACGATCAGCAGACAAGAACTTTTCATTCCTCCTCATAAATCTTTGTTCCTAACTCACTGCGCTACGGAATGGTTCTTTCTGGTTTCTGCACAAAACCAAAGCTCTTTTCTGAATGGTGCACAGATGATGTTTAATCGAGTTTTGTGTTGGCATGTTGCCAATATAATGGACTATAATCAGAGTTGTGAGTCATTTGAATTCAGTTTGAATTGAGGTCACAAACAGGTTGCAGAATTTCTATTTAAATGTGAAAATAATGAATAGATACATAGATAAATAGATAGATAGATAGATAGATAGCCTCAAAATACTGCTCATTAGGTTTTGGAACAGAGCACTTGCATATGGCATGATCTTATCCTTGGAGTATTTCATCTCGGTGACTAACATAATATTTTGCTGCTTGAAGCTTGATGTGTCTGTTGAAAATCTCCTGAGACTGCGGAACTATCTCTCTATAAACAAGTATATAGGCAAATAAACAGTGATAATGCCGTTTCACAGCAGTGTCACTACACTCTGCGCTTACCAAACAGAAGACTGCAGGAAAAATCATGGCTGGGTGCCCTGCAGTTTGAGAATTTGCTGCCTCTTAATTTGGCCAAATTGTTTTTCCTTAGAGAAAGGTCATAGAAAGGTCACTAGAGAATGTGCACAGCGGTGCCAAGAAAGCTCATGATGACTGGTACTTGGTGACTTGCTTTGTTTATTTTTAAGATTTCAGCCCTATTTTGACTGCCATATGGATCAAAAGATGTTAAAAAACAGTGATAGTGAGACATTCAATTGTATGAATGACCAGTTGGGTAAACTTTTTTTTGTTTGTTTTGTATAGCGGTTAACTCGCTTGTATGTTACTGAATGCATTTATGTTGTAGTGAATAAAGAATCGATGTGACTGTTTGCACTGATGCATATATGCGACTGGCAACAAAGCGCAGATATTTGCACCCCAGAAGTCAGGTGGAGACAGACAAAATGCATATTTGACATCTGAGACATAGCCTGGAGGGTAGCGCTTGTGTTCCAATGTTTTGTGCGGTGACACTTATGTGCAGGCGACCCTACTTCCAATCCGGATTGTGACATTTTCTGATCTCAACCCCTCCCACTCGTCTCCCTGTTGTTTCCTGCCTACACTCCCACTATCTGAATAAAATGGCAAAAAGCCCAAATGTTACAACGTTATGTATGTTACAATCAGGGCTTGACATTAAATTTTGGCAGCGGCTATTTACATTAAGTGTAAATAGCGATAGATGCTATTTACACTAAATGCAAATAGCAATAGATACTATTTACACTAAGTGTAAATATATTTTCTTAGGGAGAGATGCTATTTACACTAAGTGCAAATAGCGATAGATTAGGGTGACCATACGTGCCATTTTTCCCGGACGCATCCTGTCCAGGATTTCTATATTGCTTTGATTCAAAGTACCTCGAGAGCGTTTCGAAAACATAAGGAACCGATACACATCATACACCGATCGGTCTGCACACGCAAACAAAGGCAAATCCTAGATATTTTAGGCAATTAGACGCTATTTACACTAAGTGCAAATAGCAATGGATTCTATTTACACTAAGTGAAAAATAGCAGTATTTTTTAACGATATGCTATTTACACTAAGTGCAAATAGCTAGATTCTATACTATGTTAAAATAGCAAGCTTTTCTGCTATTTATATTACTTATTGCAAATAGTGGCAATTATCTGCACCTTAGTATTGTAATACATTATAAAACAGTATGCAATAATAATGTATTGAGTGTAAATTATAGTTTTAATTCAAATTATTAAATGGATGCCACCTTATTGGGACAATAAAGCCCTCCCTACCCTAACCCTACCCGATACTTTATTTTCAACTTTTTTATTATTTACTTCATTTTTATTGAAAATAAATGCCTTTCCGAAGCGATATGAGATTTAAAAAGGGAGAAAAAAAGTTCGGTAAAAGGCGGATTCTAACTCGGGTCCATGTGTCAAAAAGCACACGTCTTACCATCTACGCCACTGAAACTGATGGAAAGCATGTGTCTTTTTGCAGTGTTGACTGTCCCAATCACACATTGGTGGGTGGAGTTGGTGTTAATAGCCTTTGCCAACAAGGCGGGCTATTTGCACTTAGTATTTTTTTTTTTTGCTCACCAGCCACTGTGGCTAGTGGTTTTCCCTACCTGGTCTCATGGCATTTACGTACCTGGGTGCACGTTTTAGCGTGACATGAAATACGTACCAATAAGTACATATCACTGCAGTTTCCAAAATAAATGAACACTTTCACACAAATTTACAGAGTTGCGATTAATAAAGCATAATTTTCGAACAATTACTTGAAGAATATCATGCTATGACTTCAAAACAATATTAATATGCTGGGAGACTTGAAAACTGATGCTTTTGAACGTTAGCATCGCACACATCCAGCTTCATATCAATGGGTTTTCATAGATAAGTTTGTTCGGTAGCTCACGGAGTACGGAGACGGACTTAGGAGATGAGAAGCACCTGTTCGAATCCTGTGTAACTGCGGTTTGACAAAGCAGTTAAAATCTGCGTAAAAGGAATTTCAAATGGCACAGTTGCATCGGCTAATACGTTTTTATTTGGTGTAGGGCACATTTCCAACACGATAGGGCATTAACCTTTAGCGACAGTACCCGGATATTTGAATTCTGAACCGCCGCAATACGTATCTGAAGCAACGTAATAAAAAAACAGCAATACGTACCAATAACCTCGTAATAAAAACGTGCCAGGGTTCACATATTGAACCTGTGTTTTGGCGCCACTCAGTGGACATTTCTATTTGAAACTGCGGCGAAACGTGCAGCAAGGTACGTAAAACGGTGTCGCACAAAAAGTGCGCAGAGGTACGTATTTTTATGAGACCAGGTTGGGTTTTCCAAAGTTACTAGCCACTCAGCATTTTTACTGGCCACAATTTTGTTGTTGGAAAATCACAAGTTGATTATGGCATGCTAAAATATAGCATGACTTACAAGAAATTATTTACAATTCAGTTACAGATTTTCACAAAATCTGAATATTTTATCATATGTTTTATGTAGGCTGTTTATTGTATTTGTGTGTGTGTGTGGTCTACTACAAATATAATCAATAGGGTTGTCGAATGCTAAACTAATATATATATATATATATATAGATATAGTGACGGGAGGAGCCAACGACAGACACAGTGGGTGTGGCAGGCCTCGGAGAGTCTTTTATTAAACAAAATTACTAAAATAAAGTGTCCAGGGGAAGAAGTGTCCAACAAAACGGGGGGATCTGGTGTCCTCGTTGTGCTGCGGGGCTCGTGAAGGAGGGCAGTGTTCCAAAGGGGAAGGGTCCAGGGAAGGGGCGGAGTCCGGTGGCCACACGCGTTCCCGCTCTGGTCCGGTTTACTAGGGGCGGCGGCTTCTTCTGAGCGGCGGCTCTTCCTCTTCTTCCTCGGCCTTTGGCGGGACTTGATCGGCCCGGCATCCTGGCCCGACGGCCGTGTCTGGTGCGGCGTTCTCCCGGACCGCGGGTTCTGCAGCTCACATCTCCGGTGGCGCGATGTCCCTCTACGCACCCTTCCTGGACCCACGAGGACACCAGCGTGCATGCACGGGGGAAGAGACCGGTCTCTCGAGGAGAGGCGCGCTGGGCATTTAACAGCGGCGGTGATGAGGCTTCATTCAGTCCAGCTGTGCCTCATCACACGCCGCCAGCCCGCGTTGATCCCACGCCCCTCCTCTCATCCACCCACTCCAGTCGGGAGCCTGGTGAAGGGCGGCGAATAAGGGACGGGGTGGTGATGATGATGAGGGGGAGGGCCACCGATCCGTCACAATATATATATATATATATTATTTAATTTTATTATTATTATTATTAATTTTTGTTAATGTGTTAATGTATTCAGTTCATTTTTAAGGGTAGAAAGCAATATGTGCTTTTATTTATTTATTTGTTTATTTCCATAAATATATGTATAAAAGACTCTGGACAGTGGTAGATTATTGCAGCAGTGCTCTTCATCTCTCACACACTTTTTTTTCTTCTTCACAACACTCCTCTTCTGCTCCCATCACACTTCAGAAAGCTTCAGCTTGTGTTATTCTCATTTGTAAATGTCTTTTGATAAAAGCATCTGCTAAATGAATAGATGTAATGCAATGCAAATGAAGTTTAAAAATAACAACAAAGAAATATATATATATATATATATATATATATATACACACACACTCTGTACAGTCTCTATACTTCTTTATAAAGCTTTGTACTATTATATATTTATTATGAAGCATTTTACTATTGTATATTTATTATTAGTATGCATTTGTGTTGCATTTGTTATTATACACCAACTCTGCTGTCACCAGCGAATATCCAGCATTGCTTTTGACTGCGTTAAATTGACCCTCCTTGACAAATAACAACGCAAGAGTCATAATTTGCTGGTTGCGACTGAGAAGTGTGCGAGAAACGTGTTGACAGTAGAAGCATTTTACGTCACCGTGTTCAAATCACATTTATGCAGGATGTCAGGATGTTTCAGGGTGAAATGTTTATGCTAAGATCCAGTAGGTCAGTGTCTATAGCACCTACAGTGGGTCAAAATTACCTGCAGCAGCACATTATTATTTACATTCAGGTGCAAATAGCATTTTCCATTAAGAATATGGACAAAATGTAATGCGTTTTATGGGGGGAGAAAAAAGTAACCTGCTCTGTTTCTTCTACATTTAGCCGGGTGTTTCATGTACTACGGTTTAATGATCTCTGTAATCTTGTTTAATGTCAATTATAATCAACCACAAATTGAGCAAATGCAATCTGTCATCCTTTTTAAGCCCTCATCCACACCACCTGAAGATCAAAGGTCAGACATGATGAATTACAATTTCCTACTTTAGATAAAGAGCAGGATACACATAATGACTCCTCTCTCGTAGACCCCTCTTATCCCTCCCTCTGTTTTTCTCCTTTCGCTCTCCCTCACTCTTTATCTCCTACCAAACACTTTGATTAGTTTGAAAAGAAACCACACTTGAACAAATTGTGGCGAGATACACAAATCAGGCAAATCACTTTACCTGCCAAGTCTGCTACTCATCCAACAGGGCTTTGTTCCTCACGATTGGTCTGAAAATAAAAGCAGTAAACACTTTCTAGATGCAGAACAAACACAGTTTTGCAGCCATGATGGTGTAGTTATGGTATCTACCACCAGGGGCTCACCAATCAATTCTAACCAGTCAAACCTTGACCCCTCGGTACATAAACATGCCCGTACCTATGTTTAGAGCTGATGTCCAAAAGCATTGAGGCAAAAACACAAGGTGTGTTCTTTCTGAATAGGTCGTGTTTGTGTGTGCTCTGTGTGTGGTGGCCGCTATGTTCACAGTAACAGTTTGCGTCAGGCTGACTCAGTTGGGTGACACACGCAGATTACATCACAAATGTTATTAACATAGCCTAGGCCTTGAAATAGGACAATTACATCTCAAATCAGACACATCAGTCCGGGGATCAACTTCACACTACAGGCTTTCTCCCTATTAGCTGTTTTTGTGTTCTCACTTTCTAACATGCAGTTGACTGTGATCAGCAAGGGTTAACAGCTCCTGAATGCCGCTTGACAGCCATTGGCCAAGTGATCACGGTTAACCTTCCGTCACTGACCCTCTCGGACCTCTACTGACACGTAAACACACACACACAAACATATACCTTCACTCAGAAAATCTACCCTGCCTTTACAGAAAACTCTCAGTCTAAAATTGAAGCGGCATGGTACAGGCTGCATGTTTTTTAGAGGGTGGTAAGAAAGACCGGTGATGAAATATTCAACTGTGAGCTTCACTGATTTCAGTTTCATCAAGAAAAAAGATACATGGCTGAGGTTTGTGTGTGTGTGTGTGTGTTTCAGAGGGCTTGTCCCAGGATTTATGCAAATATAAATCCCCAAACATGTGCCCCAAACATGTGTTGAAGTCATTGATTAGACTTAAAGGATGATCCAATTTAAGAACAACTTTTGATGCTTTGAGAGGACAGTGCACAAATGTATGAATAAAAATATGTTTTTAATCTTTCTGAATTTTACATATTTTGTTGAACAATGCATGACTTTTACATATTTATTTTATTTATTTTTTTAAATGGAACAATGTATGACCTTATTTTTAAATAAAATAGGGTTAAGGATTTGAAAATGGCATGTTTTGCTGAGAGATCAATGATTTGTGGTAGCTGCTTGGGGGACAAAATAACAATAGCATAATCAACAATGACACTTACAAAAATTATGATCATCAACATCATTGTTGTCATTATTGCCATAATTATTGACATCTGGGTCTTATAAGTAAAGCACACAAAGATATTTAGTTTATTGCTGATTGGATGTGCCTTTTTTCAGTTCCAATGAAAAAAATTATAACAAAACATACTTAAATATTCTATAAATACTTAATATATATATATATAAAATATACAAATATTTTGTCTCCACCTCAGAATAAAAATAAAAAGTGATAAGAAATAAGAAATTAAATCACAATCATGAAAAATAAAAGTTCAGTTCAGTTAAATTTTATTTATATAGCACATTTAAAAACAACCATGGTTGACCAAAGTGCTTAATGTCAGGAAACCCCCCCCCCCCCCCCCAAAAAAAAACAACTCACATACAAACAAGACAAATACAGTAAAAACATCACAATGTCTCAGCTCAGCTCAAAATAAAAGCCAAGGAATACAGGTGTGTCTTAAGTAACGACTTAAAAATTCCATCAATCTGAGCAGTTCTTACGTGTACAGGTAAACTATTCCATAAATTAGGTGCCACCACTGAAAAAGCTCGGTCACCTTTGTTTTTTAACCTGGCTCTCGGAAATGGTATATTTTGTGATATAGTTGCAATTACAAGAAATAAAGCCACTATTAACTGTTTTGTTTTTCTGGTACTTCCATATATATATATATATATATATATATATATATATATATATATATATAAAGTTGATACATTTATTCAGCAAAAATGCACTCAAATTGATCAAGTTACAGTAAAGCCATTTGTAATGTTGCAAAATATATTTCTAATGTATTTTAAATAGATGTTGTTCTTTTGTATTAATCAAAGAATCATGAAAAAAAGTCCCACGCTTTCCACAAAAATATTACGCCGCAAAATTATTTTCAACAATGATAAAATAAGAAATTTTTCTTGAGCATGTTTGCTGGAGTAATGGCTGCTGAAAATTCAGCTTTGCCATCACAGGAGTTCAGGAATAGTATACAATATTACTGTTTTTATTGCAATAGCTTAATTTCACTCATTCCATTCATCGACTTTGTTTCATTCATTCGTTTTATGAGTTGTAGTATTGTTGGTTGCATGTCTATTTCATCAATATTCCCCACAGTCTTATATTTATCTATATTCTTCACATTACACAGGCTCATGCATCCTCACTGATCTCACGAATCATGTATAGAGCGGCATATACAATCGATACCTACGCTGAGTGCACATATGAGCACATCTAATGCAGTGCTACTAATATGCCCCCAGGAGAGAGCGAGCGATCTTGAATCAAACATTATTCTTTGTGTGTGTGATTTGTACGAGTGGTGAAGCAATTCAGTAAATTCTTACTCTTTGCACAGTCGAGTTCATATAAATCTCATTTGTCACAACGATGAAATATTTTGTAACTATCAGAAGAAAATCAAGCATAACCATGCTCGGCCCTGTATTATTTATCTTTCTTTTCTTTGTTGTCCCAGGAGGACAACTCTCAATGATATGCACACACAAAAGCTTGAAAGGCATTGTTCATGACAAACCGGGAGGTTTTACGACTGACATATCCTGCAAAGCGTGAGTAATTTGCTTCTTCTTCTTTTTTTCCTTTTTTTATGGATTTTTACAGTTGCAATCTGAAAGAAAAAAAAAAAACATTTTTTTTTTCTTCCCTCCAGGTTAATCTGCTTTAAACAGATGCTTATTGCCATTTGAAATACACAAACACTAGTTTGAGATTATCTCACCCAGCCTTTGTTAACGAACAGTGTTAGAAACTTTGTTTCGTAAGGTACCATTGTGTTAGTAACGTTTCTTTCTTTTTTTTTTTTTCACGCATCGACCCCTCCTAACATAGACACACGTGGGGTGACATGACACCAATGTCCTGTGAGACATCACAGATTCACAGCTGCAAGACTTTTGCTCTGTGGCAACAATTTGAAGCAGCAAAAATGTGAAATCTCGTAGATTACAAACTAAATACTTTTTGCTATTCTTTTTCTTTCTCTCTCTCAAGTGTTCTGCTTTTGTACACATAATTGATGACTTATTTGTGCTGAGTCTTGTTATCACATGCACAAAAGTAAACATTTTCTACCAATGGAAATGGAGCAGCTAATTTAGTCTCCAGCACACTTTCCTCTGCCATCTTGTCCCATGGTCCCTTTTATCGTTTCACAATCTATCTTGTTTATCTCTTACTTCACCTCCCAACTGCATCTATCCACTCTCTCTCTCTCTTTCTCCATCTATCTCTCTTTGTTTATCTCTGTGAAACTCTAGTCAAGGGGTTCTGATATATCCAAACAATTAGTTGGGGGAGAATGCTATTTGGCCAACATTGACTATAATGCAGCTATAAGAAAAAAAGCAAATTATCCTTTCACTCCAGCCTTGTGTCATCTAAAACTCTCTCTCTTCCCCTTTTTTTTATTATTTTGCTCACCCTCAATTCCTCCCTCTTTCAGTCCGTCCTATAAGCTGGCACTAGCAGTTTCTTTTTTTTTTTTACCCTTGGCTTGGGAATGAAAGTCTCTTTGCCTGGCAGAAAGCTGCAGTTAGTCTGACAGTAACACAATGCCTCTTCATTCACATCATCAAGCACTGACTCCCTTCCTCACAACAGAGTCAGAGAGGGAGAGAGAGAGAGCGATGATTGGGTGGGTAATAGGAGATTGGAACATTTTTCTGTGGACGTTAATGACCTGTTGTTTGTGGTAGTGGAGATGAGTTCACCTCATGGTGACAGAGTGTCTTATTGCGAAACACTGGGTGTTCCATGCTGCCACAGTATACATTTTCCACGACAATTTATAGCTTTTTTCAAGAAACGGTTAATAATAATAATAATAATTTTTATTTATATAGCGCCTTTCTAGCACTCAAGGTCACTTTACAAATCAGGCTTAAGGAACAGAGACAATAGACATTAAAGAGATAGTTAATAAATGAAAATTCTGTCATTTACACACCCCCACATCATTCCAAATCTGTTTTTTTTTTTTTCTTTTATGTAACGCAACAGATATTTTGAAGAATGTTGTTAAGCAAACACTTTAAAACGTATGCACTATATTTAAATTTTTTGAAGCCATACACTGCCATTCAAAGTTTGGAGATGGTAAGATTTTTTTAAAGTTTTTGAAAGAAACCTGAACGATAGTGATAGATTTGTCTGAGAAAGAGATTGAAATTGAAGCTGTTATTCATGAAAAGCTTGCTTATCAGGTTTTGGGAAATCAACTACCATCTAAGATCTCTGTTTCTTCATCAGAACAGATTTGGAGAAATTTAACATTACATCACTGATAAAAAACATCACAATAAGTTAACAATTAACATCTTGTGAAGCAAAAAGCTGCAATTTTGTAATAAACAAATCCATCAAGCCATTTTTAATGTTTAGACAAGTCCTCTATCTATAAGACTGCTTTCTCTTTGCTAAAGTAATTGTGTGGCCATATAATGTAGATGACTTAATTTCATAGTTTTCAGTCACATGACTAGCACGGCGACCTGAAGGGAAAAACATCCATAAAACTACAGTGCAGGCCTGTCAATGTTCCATCTGTTTCACTTGCGATCCATATACAACACCTGATTCAGTATTACAGTAGTGACATTCTAAAACACTTCACATGGAAAAATATTTTATGTGCCCTAATGTACTAAGACAGTGATATAAAAAGATCAAATTCAAAGTAAACCGTATTGGTGAAGCATACTATCAGATGAATCCAAAATATGAACACAACATGCTAAATTGTATGTTAAGTGCTTTCTTTATAATGGTTTTTAAAAGAAAATCGCTTGTGTGAATCTTTGCTTGTTGCATTCATTAGATGCATTCATCTTGTAATAGTTTTCTGCAAGTTAACGTGCTGCATTTATATTCTGGATGCATCTTTGGCCATATATATGTCTTGCATTAGTACAACCTGGTACAAAAAAAATAAAAAGATTAAAAAAACAAAAAAACAAATAAATAGGATTTACTAAAGATGCGCAGTGAAGAATTAGCGCTGAAAAGGCGTGGACACAGTTGCACCTGATTTTATTCAATATGCATTTGTTAAGAGTTTTCCTTTTAGACACAACATTTATAGGAGGAGGGTATTAAAATGAATCACACAACACGATTTACTAACATTTGTGCTCGTCAAATTACTGATTGAGCCATTATTTAGTGCCCAAAAAAGCATGTATTAAACTATTTTGCGTCTGTGACGTAAGTAGATCACCTGGTATATGTACTTGGTATATTGTGTTGGTCGATATGTAAATGAGATGTTGCGTCTGTGTTCTTTCATTTGTGCATTGTAAGTAAATCACCCGCAGAAATTTCCACGCCCATCTGCACTGTTTTGGAATAGTGCTCTCACACTAATTTGCCCTGTTTAGTAAATCTGGCCCCATATCTTTTAAAATATTATTTAATTTCACTTTTTGGCTAAAAAAAAAAAACAATAACACAATAGTTTATTCAAGTATGTTCATCAATGTGACCCCCTCAGGGAATGGAGCATAGTGACTTTTAACAACTAAATTAATAAACATGCATCACACTTGCATGTACATGACTTTGTTTGCTTTCGCAGAATCCAAACACTTAAATATTATAAAAGCGTTTCTCAACTGAAGGGCCACAACCCAAAAATAGTATGCATTCCGTTGATAGAGTTGAGAAAAGGCAATGCTAAATAATAAAATACTGAATGATAAAATTATTATTATTATTTTGATGAAATATAAAATAATAATCATTCATATAGTGCATGATAGTAAAAATAAATTGACTTTTCAACTTTAAATCAGCTGAGAAGTGTCAGACTGTGTCTCAGTGTCTTGTGTTTCCCCTCCTCGTGACCATATTTGGAGTTCCTGTCCGTGTCCTAGTTTTTGTCTTCATTAGTTAATCAGTCCCCAGCCCTGTGTCATTAATTATCTCGTTCCATAGTATTCTTAAGTCCTGTGTTCCCTCCCTCTGTGTTCGGTCTTAGTTGTCTATTGTTGCTATTGTCATATGTTGTCATCGTGTATGTCTAGATGGTTATTGTAAATAAAGTCTTTCATCCCGAAGCTCCTACGTCTCCGCATTTCCCTGGAGTCAACTCGTGACAAGAAGACCGAACCTAAACCGAAACCGAAACTGAAGAGATGGAATTCGCCGCTCCCATACTCGCCCTTGCCCGACGTGATCTCCCCTTCTACGAGTTCGCGGTGGAGTTTTGTAAATTGGCCGCGGCAATTTTCCACCTGTTCCGACTTGGGGTCTCCTACCATTGTCCCGTGGACCTCTCAGACACCACAGGATTGTGCTGGAGGGAAGGGGTCAACCGGTGTGAGAGAAGCGTCCGGTCCTGAGTCGGAACCATCCCGCCGCCCGCGGCTCTCCCTCACATGCCGCCGTCCGCGGCCTGCCCAAGCCCGTTGACAGAGTCGTATGGCAAGCCCGCCGCCTGCGACTCTCCCTCACATGCCGCCGTCCGCGGCCTGCCCAAGCCCGTTGACCGAAAGAATGGCAAGCCTGCCGCCAGAGTGTATGGCAAACCCGCCAGTGCCTGCCCCTCGCAAGAGCCCTCCTGCGTCTCCACTGGTCCCGTCCAGCGCCGCGTGTCCAAGAGCGCCTCCCAGTGCCTGCGCCACGAAGGCGCCTCCCTATCTCCGAGCTTCCAGAGCGCCCCCCAGATCCCGCTCCCCCTGAAGGTCAGCCTAAGGATACCCTTAATTTCCCCAAGAAAATTTTGGGGCCCCATGCCGTGAGGCCGAGGTCTCAGAGGCAGACCAACTTTGGCCTCCCGAGTTCCCAGATCTGCCATGGCCCCGAGTTCCCAGCTCCGCCATGGCCTCCCGAGTTACTAGATCCGCCATGGCCTCCCGAGTTCCCAGACCCGCCATGGCCTCCCGAGTTCCCTGATCCGCCCTGGAGGCCGTCCATCCTGGTACCCTGCCCCTTGAGGCCTCCAGAGCGCCCACCCCCCCTTCCCGTTGGATGTTGTACAGCGCGGGACGCGCCTTCCAGGAGGGGGGAGTACTGTCAGACTGTGTCTCAGCGTCTTGTGTTTCCCCTCCTCTTGTGACCATATTTGGAGTTCCTGTCCGTGTCCTAGTTTTTGTCTTCATTAGTTAATCAGTCCCCAGCCCTGTGTCATTAATTATCTCGTTCCCTAGTATTCTTAAGTCCTGTGTTCCCTCTCCTCTGTGTTCGGTCTTAGTTGTCTTAGTTGTCTATTGTTGCTATTGTCATATGTTGTCATTGTGTATGTCTAGATGGTTATTGTAAATAAAGTCTTTCATCCCGAAGCTCCTACGTCTCCGCGTTTCCCTGGAGTCAACTTGTGACAAGAAGAAACCAATTCCCAGATCTTTCTTTTATGCACAGTACTTTAGTTGAGTCTTGAGTTGAGAGCGAAATAAAAACCAGTTGAGTTCCATTGCCATAAATCAACTATATTAAGAGCAGTACACAACTGTTTGTATTTTTGAACATCTTAATGACAAATTGCTCCACATCCTCTTCCGCTCTAATGTCCATCCTCTCCAATAACAAGATTGTTTCCCTTTATCTTTTTCTTCTCTCATAGTTTCTTCTTGTACTGCCTTTCTCATACTGCTGTTTCCACTCTGACCTCATCAGCCTCTTTATCTACTAGGTTCTATAAAAAGCAATTTTATTATTTTTTTATTCAATACAGTCTTGTTGTATGTTTGCAATTTTCTGTTATCAATATTCAAGGCTATAATATTAAAGCCTAACAAGACCTTTGTTATGTTTTGCACCATACTGACATTGCCAGCAAGTGTTTTGACAAAACTATTGTTGTACACTTGAAATGTAGACAGCTTTGTTGATTACAATGAGAGTGGTTTAGTTTTTCATGTTGGGTTGCTTGTTTGCAGCCCTTTTTTCTATAAAAGTATATGATGAAACGCATGATATTTACACTACTGTTTGTTTATTTTTATTTTTTTTTGAAAGGACAAATCAAATTGAGCAAAAAATAAATAAATCATATTTGCACAAAATAATAAGCAGCACAGAAGAGAACTGTTTCCAGCATGACAATGAGAAATGTTTGAGCATTAGAATGATTTCTGAAGGATCATGTGACACTGAAGACTGGACTAATGGCTACTGAAAATGCAGCTTTGCCATCACAGGGATAAATTACATTTCAAAAGAAAGCATTTATTATTACTGTTCATTATTCATTTCATATATTATAATTCATGCTGAGTCGGAACCATCCCGCCGCCCGCGGCTCTCCCTCACATGCCGCCGTCCGCGGCCTGCCCAAGCCCGTTGACAGAGTCGTATGGCAAGCCCGCCGCCTGCGACTCTCCCTCACATGCCGCCGTCCGCGGCCTGCCCAAGCCCGTTGACCGAAAGAATGGCAAGCCTGCCGCCAGAGTGTATGGCAAACCCGCCAGTGCCTGCCCCTCGCAAGAGCCCTCCTGCGTCTCCACTGGTCCCGTCCAGCGCCGCGTGTCCAAGAGCGCCTCCCAGTGCCTGCGCCACGAAGGCGCCTCCCTATCTCCGAGCTTCCAGAGCGCCCCCCAGATCCCGCTCCCCCTGAAGGTCAGCCTAAGGATACCCTTAATTTCCCCAAGAAAATTTTGGGGCCCCATGCCGTAGAGGCCGAGGTCTCAGAGGCAGACCAACTTTGGCCTCCCGAGTTCCCAGATCTGCCATGGCCCCCCGAGTTCCCAGCTCCGCCATGGCCTCCCGAGTTACTAGATCCGCCATGGCCTCCCGAGTTCCCAGACCCGCCATGGCCTCCCGAGTCCCCTGATCCGCCCTGGAGGCCGTCCATCCTGGTACCCTGCCCCTTGAGGCCTCCAGAGCGCCCACCCCCCCTCCCCGTTGGATGTTGTACAGCGCGGGACGCGCCTTCCAGGAGGGGGGAGTACTGTCAGACTGTGTCTCAGCGTCTTGTGTTTCCCCTCCTCTTGTGACCATATTTGGAGTTCCTGTCCGTGTCCTAGTTTTTGTCTTCATTAGTTAATCAGTCCCCAGCCTTGTGTCATTAATTATCTCGTTCCCTAGTATTCTTAAGTCCTGTGTTCCCTCTCCTCTGTGTTCGGTCTTAGTTGTCTTAGTTGTCTATTGTTGCTATTGTCATATGTTGTCATTGTGTATGTCTAGATGGTTATTGTAAATAAAGTCTTTCATCCCGAAGCTCCTACGTCTCCGCGTTTCCCTGGAGTCAACTCGTGACAAGAAGAAACCAATTCCCAGATCTTTCTTTTATGCACAGTACTTTAGTTGAGTCTTGAGTTGAGAGCGAAATAAAAACCAGTTGAGTTCCATTGCCATAAATCAACTATATTAAGAGCAGTACACAACTGTTTGTATTTTTGAACATCTTAATGACAAATTGCTCCACATCCTCTTCCGCTCTAATGTCCATCCTCTCCAATAACAAGATTGTTTCCCTTTATCTTTTTCTTCTCTCATAGTTTCTTCTTGTACTGCCTTTCTCATACTGCTGTTTCCACTCTGACCTCATCAGCCTCTTTATCTACTAGGTTCTATAAAAAGCAATTTTATTATTTTTTTATTCAATACAGTCTTGTTGTATGTTTGCAATTTTCTGTTATCAATATTCAAGGCTATAATATTAAAGCCTAACAAGACCTTTGTTATGTTTTGCACCATACTGACATTGCCAGCAAGTGTTTTGACAAAACTATTGTTGTACACTTGAAATGTAGACAGCTTTGTTGATTACAATGAGAGTGGTTTAGTTTTTTCATGTTGGGTTGCTTGTTTGCAGCCCTTTTTTCTATAAAAGTATATGATGAAACGCATGATATTTACACTACTGTTTATTTATTTTTATTTTTTTTTGAAAGGACAAATCAAATTGAGCAAAAAAATAAATAAATCATATTTGCACAAAAATAATAAGCAGCACAGAAGAGAACTGTTTCCAGCATGACAATGAGAAATGTTTGAGCATTAGAATGATTTCTGAAGGATCATGTGACACTGAAGACTGGACTAATGGCTACTGAAAATGCAGCTTTGCCATCACAGGGATAAATTACATTTCAAAAGAAAGCATTTATTATTACTGTTCATTATTCATTTCATATATTATAATTCATGCATAATGTCATCAACTATGGTTTCCCAGAAGCACACTTCTAGTTTGATGAAACAAGGAAGAGAGGCCGAGTCCAGTCCTCCTCTGTTGATCTCTAAATTCATATAGGCTCCATGACATTTCAGTGACTCCTCTGCAAAGGTGTATATGCTTCTAGAAAACTCTGTGAGTGCATGTAAAGTACATGCCTGTGTTTCTTTTCTGTACATGTCACTTTTCTCTTGACATGCGCTGAAGTTGACAGTGCGATTTGTGCTGCACCTTAGGGCTCACTCAGAACACAAAGGCCGTGTCTCTCACCGCTATTTCCAGCAGGCACTGGCAAGGTCAGCCGTCCTCCTTAATGCATGTCCAACAAAAGAGCCAATTTAGGAGCCATCAGGCCCCGGCCGGCCCCCAGGCTCTCTCCGCTTAACTGTTATGAATCCCGTCAACTCTGTAATGGGAATGAGCCTCCGATTAAAACACTGCTTTTCTTCATCCAAGCAGCAATAAGAGACCCATTTCCCGACACACAGAGAGAGACACACTCGCACAGGCAAACAAACACAGACCAAAGATTCCCAGTGAGGTTCTGAGGCCAATAAAAATCAGTCACTGGCCGCACATCAGATAGTAAAACACATTTCTAAATGAAATTTTCATCCTGCACATCCAATTTGAGCACCGTCTCTCACACACACACACACACACACACTCACGACCGTTTCTAGGCATAGACAAGCTAGGCGGTCGCCTAGAGTGCCACCAGCTGGAGGGGGCGCCAATGAGCGCACGTACTAACTGCCGCTACATTTTAACAGGGTTGTGATCAAGAGTTGCACGGACACTGAAATATAATTGCCGCCCCCACTGGATCCCCCAACATCATTGGGGTAGAGGACTGTCATTCTGACGATGCCTTGTATGCCATTGGATCAGAGTGCTGTCAATTGTTGCCTCTGATTGTTGCATGCAAAGTTTGCATTTGGATTTGGAGCGTTCAACAATGCCATTAATGGGTTCTGTCTGTATTTTGGCAAGGTAAGGCTTTTTTTGCCGTGCAAGTCTAAAAGGTATGCGTTTTTGCGCCAAAGCATTGTTAAAGGTTCAGTGTGTCATGCAATATTTACATATAAAACTTTTACAGCCAATTAAAATCAATACATACTTTATTAAACCACTTTGTCAAATTTAGCACATCCTGATGGAAGTGTTGAAATGCTGAATCAATTAATTTGCTTCCCCCCCCAAAAAAAAAAAAAAAATTAATTAATTCGCTTCCAATAGCGTCATACATATAGAGGGCAGAGCGTCACGTTATTTAAAGGGAAAGTTCACACGCCAATGAGTAATAAAAGAACAAGTAGCTGCATTCTGATTACTTTTGTCACTGATCTGGCTTTTATTGGCCTATGTAGTTTGGGGTAACAAAGGGTTTTTATAGGTTTGACTGAAATAATAATGCAATAACTGACACAACAAAAACAAAACAATTGAACAAAAAAACTGATCAAATCAAAAAGTAGCCACTGATAATATCTAAACATGCATCCAAATGTAATAAAATTAATTTATGTGTGATGACAATTTCGTAGCAACTAGGGATTGTAACAGCCAGTTTACAAATAGGTCTAATGCGTTCAGATTTGAGGAACTCACAATGCACTGAATTTTACGGTGGCCGAGAGAGCTCAACGCGCTGCAAATAGAAAAAACACCTGCAAATTAAGAAAACAACTTCATCAATTTGACAATATGCGCGCTGCAAATGCTCACAACACAACCAAATAAAGAAACGCACCGCAAATAGAAAAAAACGCCTGCAAATTAAGAAAACAACTTCATCAATTTGACAACACGCGCGCTGCAAATTCTCACAACACAACCAAATAAAGAAACGCACTGCAAATAGAAAAAAACGCCTGCAAATTAAGAAAACAACTTCATCAATTTGACAACACGCGCGCTGCAAATACTCACAACACAACCAAACAAAGAAACGCGCTGCAAATAAAATTCTTTATTTGGTTGTGTTGTGAGCATTTGCACCACCTGCTGTCAAACTGAAGATGTTTTCTTGATTTGCTGGTGCTTTTTCTATTTGCATGTGTTTTCTGAAGTTGCAGCGCGTTGAGCTCTCTCGGCCACCGTAGAATTTCCACAAATTAGTGTTGTTACTATGACAACCAATTTATATAAAACCTATAGCCTATAGGCCTACAAATATAATTTGTAAATGTATCAATGTTGTTATTTAAGATTTGAGTGTTTACATAATCAGTTTTATGTTATTTTGTATGTAATATTAATTATCTATTGGGCGTGGGAGTTGGATGGGGGCTAATAGGGATTTCGCCTAGGGTGTCAAAAATGGCTAGAGACGGCCTTGCACACACCTCACGTGTAAATTGTGAGCATGGCAACCCACTGACTGAGTTTTGATGGAAATCTACAGCCCACACTCTTAAGCTTAACAGACATTCCCATTCAAACCTGTGATAGCTTATTGACTGCCTCAGCATAGACACTGTCACCTGACATTTCACTAAGCTGCTGTCAAACACCCAAAAGTATTGTGTCACCTGTCATAAACTGCAATGTGTTGGAGCGCCACTTCTTACATAAAAGTAAATATTTCGTTTTAAATTTCACAGACGTTACTTCATAAAATATCTCAAAAGCATACATAAATTCTGCTTGTCCGATCAGTCCTCATCTGAGGCGACTAAGATGTGTGCTGCTTGGACACTCTGACATTATCGTGTCCAGAGGCTGATGAGAAGTGTGAGAAGCTGTGGAGTAACTGAGGTTGAAGCTGTCAGGTTAGTTGATCAGATGTCCACTGCAGGCAACAGGAAGCTGAATTAAAACTGAAGAAATGTAAAGCGACAGAGTGATGAAGTTTTTTGGGTCCCACTTTATATTAGGTGGCCTTAACAACTATGTACTTACATTTAAATTAATCATTTAGTACTATTCACTTATTGTGTACGTACATGTTTTTACATTGTACTTATATTTGTTTAAAATACCTACATGTAATTACATCTGTAATTAATTTCTGTAATTAGATTTATAATTACACCGCTGACCCATCCCTTACACCTTAACCCACCCTTAAACCTACCCAAACCACCAAACCTGTCTCTAACCTTACCCGTATCCCACCTCAATAGCAGCAATAGTGTTTTGCAATACAATATGAACACAATAAGTACATTGTACTTATTTTTTGATGTAAGTACATAGTAGTTAAGGCCACCTAATACAAAGTGTGACCGTTTTTTGTAATAAATATGACCGTATCATAGGCACAGCTCTCTGACTTAGCTCACAGGACTATAGGCTTATATCAGTTTATTTTTTAAACACCTGCTTGACAAGCACACTTTACTTTCTTCTGGTGGTGAATTTCTTTTTGAAACAGGACGCTCAAACAGCAGACAAATATAGTTTACCGTGAACCGTGATTTGCTGCTGGTTAATGCTATTAGAGGCAGGTGGTATTAGTTGGTGGACTCTAAACAGCAGTTTATTGTCAGTTTTAATTTTAATGTTTTTTATTTTATTTTTATTATTACTATTTTTGGTCCATTTTAGGGGAAAAACACTACATTTTTTAATTAAATTTGTTCTTTAAATGTAATTTTGTCAACGTTTAGGCAGACACTAACATGCATATTGTGTCAAAGCTAGCACATTTACTACCTTGCCTGCCCTAGTAAAAAAAAAAAGTAATATAATTAAAATACATTTATTTCAAATCTATTAACATATTCACTGACATATCACTGGATTACATTTTATTTGGAGTACTACTTGTGCACAATGCACATTTCCTAATATTAAGCCTAAAATGTGTTTTAATGTCACTATATTGTTGAGGATTGTATGATCTTTGAATCATACCGGTCTTTTATATGCAAAATATTTAAAGTGTATCTAAAATATACTTGCAATAGTTCCACTCTAGTGCAATCAAATATACTTCAGTATATCTTTAGTTGGACTTCAGCACTACTTCCGCACAATTAAAGTGCATTACGTACAACATTTAGAAGACTTTACGTATATCAGTTTAGTAAACTACAAATACAACTGCAGGGTATTTGTATTAAATACATAAATATATTTGTAGCAAACTTAGCATGAAATAAATGTTTTTCAAATATATTTTAATATATTTATTTTTCACTAGGGTGAAGATGCTTTTATGAGGGCTTTTGACTTGTCAGCTGGTCCAACGAAACTAGCTGAATATCAACTTTTTATGCTGGAATACTGTTTATATTTGTGATTTCAAGTTATAAAAACAACAAAAAATATTAGAGTACTATAAAACACTATTTCAGTTTTTCTCATTTATTTTAAATTATTTGTGAAATTTATTGGCAAAAGTTTTTTTTTTTTTTCTGAGTAAAAACCACAATAAAATGTTGGGGGGTACTAAATATATATACATTGGCATACGAAAGTTTGGTAACCCCTTGCAGAATCTGTGAATAATTTTAACAAAATAAGAGAAATCATACAAAATGCATGTTATTTATTTATTTTTTTATTTAGTACTGTCCTGAGTAAGATATTTTACATAAAATATGTTTACATAGTCCACAAGACGAAAAAAAAAAATTGCTGAAAATAACCCCCTTCAAATGTTTGTCATGTTCTACAGATTTTTTTTTGGGGGGGGGGGGGGTGAAAACTTTTGAACAGGATGAAGATGTCCATATTTTTTTCCATTTAATACTGCCCTTCGAAAGCAACAGGAGATACTTGCATGTTTCCCGGGAGACAAATTAAATACAATTTACCTTGATCTTCAAATTCAAAAAGTTTTCACCCCCTGGTTCTTTTTTCCTTGCATCGTGTTTCCTTCTGGAGCCAACAGAACACCGATTTTTGCCTCTTAAACCAATTTCACACGGCATGTAAACGCAATAATCCCTTAACTAAGGGGAAATAACCTGATTTATTAATAAAGTCATGTAAACACAGCTTAAGTGCGTTGTCAGCTTACTGGTGTGCATGTAAACATGCTTATTGACCGTTTTCTTTTTTCTTGGTCTTGTCTGTACATATTTTTTTCATCTTAAAAGCTGGCAGCCAGAGATGTGCAGTTTATGAATTGCCAAAGACAATGGTTTCACCTAAAAATCTCCTTTACTGATCAATTGAACAAAAAAATGGCCTGAGGGTGAGTCAATTAACAGCAAATTTTCTTTTTGGGTGAACTATGTGTTTTTAGTGATTGATAGACATCAGTTAATAATTTTCTTAAACTCAGTATAAAATGTAAACTAGTTCTGCAGCAATTTCTTATGATGCCCAAATAATAAATCTTAGTTGAGGTAACACATGAAGTAAATGGTTAAATTTTAATTGACATAATTTGCTGTAGTTTTCTAAATGTCTGACCATATAAAACATTTTAGTAGAATAAGGTTGAGCCAACTAAAAAATAACAATTCAGGCAAAACTTTGCAGACAGAAATTGACAATGTAAAATTTCTGTGAAACTAATTACTATATAATAATTAGTTGAAACAGCTTGAATTTATATAAGTAAATAACTATAAACTTGCACCATTTATTAAATCAGTTCACTATGATAATTGATTGTATATTTTTTGGAGAGCATATTAGTGTATCCTGTCCATATTTGAGACTAACAGGGGGTATGAATATCCACTCCCACTCATGACTTGCCAACCGTGCTCAGCGGTCGCCTCCTCTAAATAGAGACCAAGGTCAAACACAAATGTTATTGAAATTAGAGGTAGGCTGCAGTCGGCCAGAGGTGTCCAGTGACTTTGCATGTGTATTTGACATTCAAACACATGGCTGAACCACATCCTAATGGTGTATGGTCATGGGTTTCACAGCCTAAGTAGTATTCAGAGCCAGGTACCAGTGGTTTGCACTTTTATATATTAGGTGAGAAGAAACATGACGATGAAGAAAAAGAGGAACATGACAAGGGGATTGTTAGTCAGTCAAACCCAGCACCATATTGTCACCTATTGTCTTTTTGTTTGTTTCTGTTGTTTTGTTAGTACTGAGATGGTGATAAACAAGGGTGAGGAAAGAAGAAGCTTCACTGACACACACTTCGTCCATATACAACACCTGTGCCGTGAGTCAGTTCACACGCTCTTCATGTAGACAGAGGTGAGTCAGTGAGTGACGGAGGCGACCCTGCCGCTTCGCCTGTCTCTTCTCCTCAACACCTGTCCATCACTCTAATGGCTGTCACACGCCTCCCCACTGTCCGGCTCTCACCTGTCACGAAACTGCCATGAGCACATCCATGGAATGTTTCTGGGAATTGGAATTTCACAAAGTGAATGCATTTATGTGTTTATTTTGGTCATCTTCTGTTGTTTTTTTTGTTTTTTTTATTATTATTTTTTTATTTATTTTTTTTTACTTTTTTAAATGTGCATTCATAGCCTTAATTTGGATGATTAATCCAGGTTTTTTTTTCCCCTTTAATGCTCGTCTTCATAATCTTTTATCAAAATGAAATTATTTATATTTAATATATATATTTAATTTTTAATACACATTTTGGTGCTAAATAAATATTAAAAGCTAACTTATTGTAATATAGTAACAAGAAAACACTGTATATAAAAAATAAATAAATAAATAAATAAAAAATTCAAGCTGCTTCAACTAATTATTATTTAGTAACTAGTTCCACAGAAATTTTACGTTCAGTCAATTTCTCTCTTCAAAGTTCTATATGAATTGCTATTATTTAGTTGGCTCAACCTTTACTGAATTAGTTTTATAGTCCATTCAGCTAAAATGTTTTAACTGGTCAAACATTTAGAAAACTACAGCGAGTTATGTCAATTAAAATTTAACCATTTACCATGTTTATATGTTACCTCAACTAAGATTTATTATTTGGACATCAAAATAATAAGATATAGCAAGAAATTACTGCAGAACCAGTTATTGCATTTCATAGGCTATTTATATAGTTTAACAAAATTATTAAAAATGATTAACAGTCTTTCAATCACTAAAAGCACACATCACAATTCATATGACATTTTTCATACAGACTAAACGCACAGGCTTGAAGAGAAAAAAAAGTCACTTATCTTGGATGGCCTGAGGGTCACATCATTTTGTGTATGTATGCATGTTTTTATTTAGAAATTAAGCCCCTTGCTACATTTTTTTTTATTTTATTTTTTTTTCATTGAATATCATGTTTAACTCAGAAATGTGTCCATTTACAAAAGCAAAATGGGTTGTGGGTTGCAAAATTTACACAAATGACTGAGCAAACGCAACAGATATCAAAGGGGTGTGTGTGTGTGTGTGTGTGTGTGTAAGCAAAGGTAGAGAACAGTGGACTTGGTGGCCCTGGTGAGTTCTGTAGATCTCCCAAAATACTTACCACTAGTATATTCACTTTATGAACAATTGAACACCTACCCACACAAAAACGCACACACACACACACACACACACACACACACACACACACGAGTGCGTTCCTAACCTTCCGTGGCCCCGCTGTGTGGAAGATTCATCAAATGTCACATGCACTAATCAGACATTACTTCCTCTTTTACAGAGAAAACACAAAGACAGACAGACTGCATCACCTTTTAATTAAAATGTACTCCCTGTCACCATGGCTGAAAGACGTTTTGGAGGATGTGGCCTGGTGCAGAGTGAGGGGCAAATATTGACTTCCTGGTTGCATTTTTCCACCTTGCCACTGAGCAGAGTTTTAAAAACACTTCCAGAAGTTACAGTCGAGAGGGTCTCTGCACTCTGTAGAGGCTTTGGGTGAAGGCCTTCATTTAGACCGCGGACTTCTGCATACGAAAATAATGTTCTCCACTCAGAGCAAAGTAGCTTAGAGTCTCACAGGGCCACCATCCCAGGTGTGTTGACAGATGTGTGTGTGAACAAGTGTGGATGTGTAATTGGAGCAGAACCACCAAGCAGTTTAACTTGGGCCCCACCTGGACCCAACCTTCATTTAAAAACCATCCCACTGGAGCTCCGGAGCCATCTACAGAGAAATACCTTTAAAAATACTTTCACAATTAAAAAATAAAATATATGATGGGAGCAGCTTGGCAAGACGAAATCCCTTGTATGGAGGTAATAATTTCTGACCTTATTAAATTAATTAAACGCATGTTTCCTATTATGGCGTAAGGCTAAAAAAAATGGAGATTACAAAGGCAGCCCTCGAGACAGGCGCAGTGATGAGACGAGTGTAACGAACACGCACATGCTGAACTCACTGGCTTATTAAATTTGTGTCTCTTTCCTTGGATGGCACATTAATTGTCATACATGTCATTAAATTCAGCCTGGTTTTGCTACGCTTCACGGATACTTGCGCTCATGCGCACACACAAACCCTGTACATATCGAAGGACAGCCTGTGTATTTAGACAATTGGCAATTTAATAGAAATGATTTTCCTCATTAATGTGGCTCTTTGCTCTGCATTTGTTACCATGTTTATCTGTCAAACCTCCGTGTTTAACCCTCATTACATGCACAACTCTCTGGTCAAGAAAAAGGAAACAAGGTCAAAGATGAAAGCATTTTTGGTGTTTTGATAGAAACACTGTATTTGATGTTTATATTTAAAATTTATAAAAAGTGGCTAACACAACAACTCATAAACAGGCATACATGTTTGCTCATGCATGTTTACATTTGTATTAGGCTAAAGGAGCTTTTTTAAAAAGGTAAACTGTGTAATTATTATTATTATTACTTTTTTTTTTTTCAACATTAAAATGCTTCAATATTCCAATTTAATGTACAGAGACGAACATAAATAAGACATATGTGGACTGCATTCTCCAAAAGTGTAACTGTTAAATCATGGTGCTTTCAAAACATTCAGCAGTTTGTTTAAGCTGCCCGACAACAGCAACAATTGCTCAGCCAATAAGGCAAGTTTGGGGCGGAGTTTTCATACATTTCTCTGACCAATGAGGGGTTGGTTTGGGAAACCTGTTCAAAAACAGTCACTATTTGATGCTGAAATTACACTTTAACTATTAATATTGGTGTTTGGAAAATAAAACCTCAATATAGGTTTATATATAAAATTCATTAGTGGAAACTGCAGAAGTATACATGCAAATATCCATATTATGCAGATTAATTAATTCAAATGTTATGTATACCATGAAATTATTCACTGAGCCGCATACGCACACACATAAATGCTGTTCCTTTGTGACATTGGGGGTCTAATGATGGTTTGTGGTAAACAAAAGTCCACAGCTCTCTCTGTGCTCCCCATCAGCGCAGAGGAATTAGAATTTTAGGTTAATTAAAAGAGTTAATTATCATGAATACAACAATAATTAATTCTTAAAGTATATTTGAATTAATTATCGATTGAATTAATTAAGAAGGGTGATAATTAAGCTATATGCAGTGTGAGAAAGAGAGACTCGATACAGAGGAACTCTGTGTGTATGTGTGGGCAGAGATGCATACTGACAGTATGACGCAGAATATCCTCGGTTGTGATGACAAACAACATTGTGAGCAGAATGAACGATGGATGGGTGGGTGGGTGGGGGGACAAAATGGAGAGAGCTAACAAAAGAGCAAAACACACACACACACACACACACACTCACAGAGAGAAAGAGAGTTAACTCAATTAGCCAAAACAACCTGCACCTCTCTCCTGCCCTCAAAACACACCAAACGCAAACTCATCTAATGGCTGCTTTGGATGACAAATGACACACTGAGAGTATTTTGAATCTACATGGGAAAGAGCGACTGACGGATAAGAGGATTCATCCAGCAGCATTCTGTGCCCTGTAACAGCTGCTACACAATCTTCCCTTCTACCTACCCAGGCTTTTTTGTCTTCATTCATCCCTGTCACAATTTGGCTGTGAAAACCACCACTATAATTTTGGTCTTACTCACACGCTGTCCTTAGCATTTCAGACCTTAAAAGTGCCTACCCGCTGAAGTAACTGCATATGTCGAAGTGAAAAAGTGAATGCAGAGGAGACATCATAAACGACACAGTGCCAGCCAGTGTCAAGCCTGCCCATGGTTCCTTACTTTTTCATAGCTGCTGGAGACATTTGCTTTTAGTAGTCCACCTGCCATACAAAATGACTCCAAGATGAAGGCGGAACTCTTAGAAACTTTGAGAGGTTTTATTTATAAAAGGCTCAGGAATAAAGATTGACAGATAGTGGTTTCTGTTAGCTAGGTTTGCTTATAGACTGCTACCATAGATGTCTCACAGTCAATAAACAGTACTGAAAAAATAATAAAAATATGCTTTTATAGTACAAAGCTCTACACAGTGTAATACACACAAGCTTAAACCCGTAATGCACTACATTTGTTTCTGTATAACAGAGAAAAATGACAAAAGCTGAAGGCTGTGCAAGTGACCAATAAAATAAATATATGAATGGACATTGGACATATGCCATAATAGGAATTAAATATTGATTTGAAGGAAGACTTGTAAATTAAAGTTTCTGCCAAAAAAAAAAATACCCTCATGTCGTTCCAAACCCGTAAGACCTTTGTTCATCTTCAGAACACAAATTAATATATTTTTGATGAAATCCGATAGCTTTCTGATCCTACAGAAACGCAACTGAAATGTTCCCAGACCCAGAAACTTTGTAAGGACATCCGTAAAACAGTCCATGTGAAATCAGTGGTTCAATCATAATTTTTACGAAGCAGTGAGAATACTTTTTGTGCGCAAAGAAAACAAAAATAACAACTTTATTCAATTCTTCTCTTCCAAATCACATCTTCTGCCATAGTCATTATACAAAAATATTTGCCCACCCAGTGCTGTGATTGACCAATCAGAATCAAGTATTCTAGAAAGCCTTGTAATAAGGCCAAGTTACATAACCATTCTAATAATGCATGAGGCTACAAACTTTACGAACAAAAGAATTTAAATTAAAAATGCAGTTTTACTTAAAAGATGAGACTGTCGTAACCCACTGGGGTACAATGATATGTGAATTACGCTGGAGCACTCTGTACAAATTAAAACGTATAAGTCTAAAATGGGCCTCACGGGGTATAGAAAGGGGGGTGGATATCCGTCCTATTGCAGGCTTTAGAATTTCGCTCTTCAGTTATGTAATTGAACACACATTAAGGTGATTCATTGTGGCTTTCTTTGCTGATTCGAGTGTTTATATCCAGGGGCTGGAGAAATAGATCCTACCTGATGCTCTCATAGGGTGGATATGTTAGCCCTTTTCTGGTCTATAAGATTTGAGTGCTTTAGCCTTTAAACTGATGATCAGAGCAAGATCGCTCTGCTTCGACTCCTCTAAAGGGGGTGTTATATGGCTAATTGAGTTTGAAATGTGCTCCGTTTGTGGTTAGATTGGACATCCCGCAGGATCCATATATTTTTCTGTCTCTGCCATTTCACAAGTGTGCACAAGGACACCGACAGAAAGAAAGCAGGGAGCTGTATGCAAATTCTGAGTAGGTGGCAGAGTTTTCACCAATCACTAGATGTTGGGAGTTTGTTATACTGCCATAGATCATGTTACAGGACAGTCAAGATTGGCTTTCATAGTCACTTCTCACAAATGAACTAACAGTCAAACTTTAATCCTCAGTGCTCTCATTGTGTCTCAGACCTTCTCCAAATAAAATCCATCACATTTACAATGCTTCTAGGGTTTCTAATAGTCCTATATAATACAGAATCATGCTATTTTTAGGAGAACAGAATTGCTTAATGTATTGAAAGTCCATTTGGGACTAAGTTTGTTGTGTATTTTAGCATCTTACAGCTGAACAGCCACAGTATTTATTGCATTTGCATCTGTTTTGCATACAGTTGAAAAAAAAAAAAAGGTTAAATATTGCACATGAAAATGGGAAACAAATCATGAAAAATGGATGTGAAACACCATGGATGTGGTGTCAGAGCATGAACGCTACTCTTTTATTTGTGATCAACTTTTTTATTTTCTTTAAATCAACAAAACAACATCCATTCAAACAAACAACAGGGAGGGGGGAGCAACAGACGCACTATCAACAGTTTCACAATCTGAAAGAAAAAAGGGAAGGAAAAGCTTGAACGCTACTTTTGACAGCGTGGGAAGGATCAAGGAAGATAAAGGAAGAGCAGCTACTAGCTAACTTTTATCTGTTGGCTTTTTGCACTTTTAGTTGCACTGTTCAGATCAGAATGTATTGTTTGTGTAAATAGTGAAATATAAAGACTAAACTTTCAATAGCATTTCAATCAGTGTCTTTAATGCAAATTGTTCACAAAAATTTGTTTTTAATTCAAAAGTAAAATACAAAGCACTTAAAAGCTGAACTGTGAATCTGTTCATCTTGAAATATTTATGTTTATACAACAGTTCTTTCTGGTTCTCGAATCTGATTGGCTGATAGGTATGCGATATTGGAGTCCAACATAGCTCCTCGTCCTCTTCACCGTTTGTATCACTCTGCTTGCCGAAGTTGCTGTATTTCTCACAGCACGTGTCATGGCGGATGGCCAAAACCAGTATAATTTTAAAAATAATACTGTTTTGTGTAACGGAATGCAGTTTTAAGAGTTTTTTTAGGCGAGAATGTGCTTGCTTGGACTTCAAATATGTGGTTTGTTAACAAAGATAAGGTCTATTTAAAAATTTGCTTTGACGTTTTCGGAGACGAGAGATCCATTGGTTCAGCGGCCGTTCAGAGCTCATTACACCCGCAGAGAGTACCTGACCGCATCCAGATCTTCTGGAATTGAAAACAGATGGAGGTAGAAATCTGAGCGGGTTGCATACAACATCCGAACTCCGACAGCAAATACAGATATACAACGTATGAAACATATAAATATGAATATTAAGCTTGATATGCACTCCAGATAGGCTAGACTACTTACCCTTCAATGACCTGTCATTAGTCCCGTACCCCTGCACCGCAACCCAGTTCTGATGGGCTTACAGCAACTCTCCTTGACATCAAATAAATGTCACTCCCCGACAATTTGTGATGTAAATGCCATAATCTATTAAAACATTTATTTCATATTATTATACACAGTCCCTTATGAAAATTAACAATGGTATTACTATAGTAAGTATAGGCTAACCGTGTTTTTTGGGCATTTTTATTACCATACTGTAAAAAATTGCTGTAGTTTCTACAGCAAAATTTTACAGAATGTTACTGTTTAAAAATTTTACAAGATGTAGCTGTAATTCGCAATGCATTATAGGTCAAATAAGGTTTTACAGTTGTTAACTGTATATTTCCATGTCAACCGCAATTAATTTACAATAAGCAGGTGTTATCACTGTAGCTTCTGCTTTTTACACTACTTTACTGTAGTGTGGCATTATGGGATCGCGCGCATCGTTCAAATCTGAAATTCAGCCGACTGGAGCAGTGCCAGAACGATTGAAGATTAGAGGCTTTATTCATAATTCCTGGTAAGTTCACTTAATTTTACTTAAGAAATATATCCTTTTGTATTTATTTAAGTTAATGTATAAGTGATATCATGTCACAATAGCCTGCTATCACACATTTAGACAAGCGGCCTTGGTATGTGCAGTAAGATGGAAATTGCTATCATACACTGTAAAAAAAAAAAAAAGTTGAGCGAACTTAAAAAAACATTTTTTACCAGCTTCAGCAGAATTTTGAGTTTGCTAAACTTGTTTTTGTGGGAGATTCTCAAATTTTTGTTGTATAAACTTAAAACAACAAGTTGAGAAAACTGAAAAATCTGCTGAAGTTTGTTGCCTTAAAATTTTAAGTTGGCTCAACTTTTTTTTTTTTTTTTTACAGTGTAGCATAGTTAGGCTAAATGCTGCATTTTTCTAATTTTGGCAGTTTAATTTTCTTATTGAGAGCATTTAAAGTAGTGTTTACCCAACTTTTAACGTAATGCCCAGTGTGAACGATTGTCATAGTAACCTTAACTTCTATCTGTCGAAATAACTGACGAACAGCAAAATATGTGAAATTTCATTTGTTTATACAGGTGCTGGTCATATAATTAGAATATCATCAAAAAGTTGATTTATTTCACTAATTCCATTCAAAAAGTGAAACTTGTATATTATATTCATTCATTACACACAGACTGATATATTTCAAATGTTTATTTCTTTTAATTTTGATGATTAGAGCTTACAGCTCATGAAAGTCAAAAATCAGTATCTCAAAATATTAGAATATTTACATTTGAGTTTAAATAAATGACCATCCCTACAGTATAAATTCTGGGTATCTCTTGTTCTTTGAAACCACAATAATGGAGAAGACTGCTGACTTGGCAATGATCCAGAAGACGAACATTGACGCCCTCCACAAAGAGGGTAAGTCACAGAGGGTCATTACTGAAAGGTGTGGCTGTTTACAGAGTGCTGTATCAAAGCATACTAAATGCAAAGTTGACTGGAAGGAAGAATTTGGGTAGGAAAAGGTGCACAAGCAACAGGTATGACTGCAAGCTTGAGAATACAGTCAAGCAAAGCCGATTCAAACACTTGGGAGAGCTTCACAAGGAGAGAACTGAAGCTGGAGTCAGTGCATCAAGAGTCACCACACTCAGACGTCTTCAGGAAAAGGGCTACCAAGCCACTTCTGAACCAGAGACAACGTCAGAAGCATCTTACCTGGGCTGTGGAGAAAAAGAACTGGACTGTTGCTCAGTGGTCCAAAGTCCTCTTTTCAGATGAAAGTAAATTTTACAAGGTCCCAGAGTCTGAAGGAAGAGTGGAGAGGCACAGAATCCATGTTGCTTGAAGTCCAGTGTGAAGTTTCCACAGTCAGTGATGATTTGGGCTGCCATGTCATCTGCTGGTGTTGGTCCACTGTGTTTTCTGATGTCCACAGTCAACGCAGCCATCTACCAGGAACAATTAGAGCACTTCATGCTTTCTTCTGTTGACAAGCTTTATGGAGATGCTGATTTCATTTTCCAGCAGGACTTGGCACCTGCCCACACTGCCAAAGGTACCAAAAGCTGGTTCAATGACCATGGTGTTACTGTGCTTGATTGGCCAGCAAACTCGCCTTACCTGAACCTGATTCTCTATGGGGTATTGTCAAGAGGAAGATGAGAGACACCAGACCTAAAAATGCAGATGAGTTGAAGGCCACTATCAGAGCAACCTGGGCTTTCATTTTCATACTTTTCAGTTGGCCAAGATTTCTAAAAATCCTTTCTTTGTATTGGTCTTAAGTAATATTCTAATATTTTGAGATACTGATTTTTGACTTTCATGAGCTGTAAGCTCTAATCATCAAAATTAAAAGAAATAAACATTTGAAATATATCAGTCTGTGTGTAATGAATGAATATAATATACAAGTTTCACTTTTTGAATGGAATTAGTGAAATAAATCCCTAATTATGATATTCTAATTATATGACCAGCACCTGTATGTGTTCAACTGTACCATATTGACGTGACATCTTACTATAATTATAAACAACATGTAAATGAGAAATTGTGTCTATTGCCACTGTAGTTGTACTCGACATTAAAGCTTGTCCGGGGCAATTGTTTTGTGAAATACATCTTTACATGCCCGATTGGACAAGTTAGCCTGATTAAAACTTGAGTGAAAAAAAATAACTAGGGAAGCATCGAAACGCGAGACTGATTCTGATTTTGCTAATGTTACATTCAACAAACAAATAACCTTAACAGCACACATAAACTCACGGAAGAAACATGAGGTAAATGTTCAAACTGTTGAGTTTATTTATAACATCTGATATTGTTAAGTATAATAACAAGTGATCTGTTGCTGATTATCACGATTGCAAATGTTACGTAGTTCAATAAACAATTAGTTAACATTAAGTTACTTACTTTTTAGACACAATATTGACTGTTGTTTTATTTCACCAACGAAAATCGTTCCAAACGAAGATCAAAAGCAAAACTCAGCGGTGTTTACTAAATGATTCAGCATCCTGAACGAATCGGTTCAATGAATGACTCAATTGACTGACTCATTAAATTATTTGCTGCCACCTAATGGCGGTTTAGTTTCACGTTTAAAAAGTATCATTGCATTTTTACAACGTTTCTTATTTGTAATTTCAAAAATTAATGTAAAACATTAATGTCATAACACAGTTGTAATTTTGCATTATAAATTATTTAATTTGATTGGTGGTACAGTTCTACAATGTATTGTTATAATTTAATTTATTAATCAAATGTAAAAGTTTATTTTAAAATATATGCCTTTTTGGGTGTTCATTTTGGTCTCATTTATGTAAATGCATTTTTTTTTTTTTTTAAATCACAAGATAATTTTCATTATTTCTTGTAGGTGCAAAGAATAGCAGCTGATGTCGAGAAATGTTTGATGCTTCAAGACTCTCTGAAGCTGATTATATTAGGTAATGTATTAATTCTTATTAATTCTGTTGTAAATCATTTGATAAACTTGTATTTTATATTACATTTTATATTGAAATACTGTATTGTAAGTTACATTATTGCTTCTATTTATTAATTTCAGGTGCACCCAGTGGCTTTTGACTAGGCCTATTCGAGGGTCACATGGTTGTGAATTCATACCTCAACTTTGCGGCTGGATTTTCAGTCTTATTACAACTTCAGCCCGGCGTCCCGGGAGCAGGCGTCTTTTGCACACTTGAATTAATTTCAAAAGGTAACATGTTTTACTTGAGCAATTTCATTTGTGAAAAAGGTTACTTATTTAGTTTAAGTACTGGTAAATGCTGATTGTATTGTATAAGTGGCATTTTTACATTTATTTTATTGAGCTAGTTTCATTCAATACTGAACTTTATTCTAAAGCTTCTGCTTGTTTTTATGTGCAGATGTTTTGTTGGAATCACAACACTCACTGGATACAAGACGGATACACAGAGGCAAAACAAGTGGAAAGGTCTCAGAGAAGAGGGACAACCCTCATGTGTGTCCTCATCTCAGAAAGTTGATGGACTTTCAGTATGTATTTATTAAATTGTCTTTTGCAGGAATATTCTAAATTTAATATAACATAAGCTCAAACAACAGAATTTGTGGTATAATGTTGATTCCAGCATTTTATTTTAATCCTTTAACGAAAATTATACAAATTCTGTTGATTGACCTTAATTTTTTTATAGAAAGTGAATGTTCTACTCAGAATATGGCTTATTTTTTTGTGATATAACAGTTATTTGTAGTTATTTTGTGATGCTATGTTATTTTTATGATAAGATTTTAACTGTTGAAAGACTGACATTTTTATTTTTACCAGTAAAAGCCTTGCAATGTCTTTCTGCCAGTTTTAATACATATTTATTTGCAACATCTTTGACTTGGTTTTTATTCATTTGTAAATGTATTAAGAGAGTTCTCATGATAATTAATTTAAATCAGTATTTTACTGTTTACTGTTAAAATTATTATTTGCAGCATTTTCATTGTTAAATTATTACAACATCATCTTGGATTTAGGGGTATTTACAGGATTTTATTGGCAACTTTTGTTGCCAGGTAAATACTGTACTTTAGTGAGATTACAAAATATTGCTGTAAAATATATTTACAGGATTTTATTGGAAACTTTTGTTGCCAGGTAAATACTGTACTTTCGTGAGATTACAAAATATTTATGTAATATAAACTACAAGTTTAATTCAATGTTACTGTAAAAATACTACAAATTACTGTATTTCACATACAGCAATTAACTGTGATTTGCTTTGCAGTATTATACTGTAATCCATTTTACAGCAATTAACATCATTTTTACAAGATTTTATTGGCAACTTTTTTGCCAGTAACATCCTGTAAATTCTACAGTACATTTTTTACACTGCAGTTGTAGCCTGTAACCACAGTTTTACTACGAATACCATGGTTAATTGTAAAAATGATTAGGCTATACGTTTAGCACACACCACATAATGTTGTGCATTTCAAGGCACTTCAGTAGACCTTTAATGTTACCTACAGGGTTCCCACTCTTTCATGAACACCAGATTCAAGGACTTTCAAGGACATTTTTAAGCACCATTTATTATATATCAAGCACCTATCAAATTCACACGGCAGCATATGTAGTGTCATGAAAGACCTTACAGTACTAAACATTTTACTTACACTTAACATTTACATTAAAAATGTCAGAGTAATAATGTTTTAAATGTGGAGGTTTCATGAATTTAGACCGTTTTGAGCAGTCGTGTTAATACTGGTAATATTCAAATACAATTTCTAAAATATTGATAAAATATGCATCAAACTGGTTTTTGCTTTAGTTCTTGTACAAGATTTAAATTTGAAAGAATTTCACAATTTTTAAATGAAAGTGGTTAAATGTTGTAATAACAGTGTAAAACCTGTTAGTGTTAACATTAAAAATTTGCACATTGTCTCAATAGAGACGTTACTCATTAATAAATAACTCAAGTCAAAATTATTTCTAAATTCTAAATCCCATTTTTTCATCTTTGACCTAGAGGAATGCAGGTGCTCAAACATGCAGCTGCTCAAAATTTCTATATTTTAAAAAAATGTGTCATGAACATTTTAAACCTTGTACATGTGCAAATTTGCAAAAAAAAAAAAAAAAAGAAAGAAAAAAAAAATAGGACTTTCAACTTTTGCTTTAAAACTGTACACGCTTTTCATTAAGCTGTTTTTCAAGTTCTACATTTTCTCCTTAGCTCCATGTCGCAGTAAGTTCTGGGAGTTCATTTTTAGTCCGTCTCCTATCCTGAAAAGTCTGTCTTGCAGAGATTGACTAAAAATGAGCTCCTAAAACTTACTGCTATTCTGGAAGAAATTCTTCAAACAGTGGTACAAGAGGATGTGGTGCTGGTCCTTCAAGAGTCACTCTCAATTTATCGGTCTATAAAGCCTACAAAAATTTGTCTTCATGTATTTCACAACACTTCAGCATGTTATTCTTATTAAGCGAGGGTCATTTTTTAGGATGTTTTACCCAAGCAAAGTCTCTGAGAACTTGACACATTGTAATTCTAGAGAATCCAGGAAGGTTGCAGTTCTGGAAAATGGTGGCGCTGGAGAATAAAGGTTTGATGCTTTACACCTAATTCTTCACATTAATTCTTAATTATTTTGTCTTTTCTTCTCCACCTGTTTTTGTCTGACCCTGCTGACCCAGTGAGCATTTCGCTGACCAATGGTCATGTCTTAACTTTACAATTTCTGTATTGCATTAGTTTTGAATATTTCTCAATGGTGATTTATTTTTATTTTTTTTTTACTTTTCAGGTAAATCTCTTTTTTGGCTCATTTTATCTGTAAAAGAAAATGTGCCTAACAATTCTGCACACATGAATATGAGGAGATTTTCACTTCCAGCCTTCATGGACAATTATACATCACTTTTATATATATATATATATATATATATATATATATATGTATGATTAAATACAAAATTAATAGTAGTTATTAAGATCGATGTGCTTTGGAATTGGTAAAATGTCCTTGGAAAAAAATGTGATCAGAATATCAACATGCCTAATAATTATTCATGCACTGTAAAGATGTGCTCACTTTACACAGAGTGTGTGTGATCATGAAATCGAACGTGAAAGTGAACTGCGAGCGCTCATTCAAATGTGATTGCAATACCCCGCATATTAATAGCGCGAAAATGATATACAATATAGAATGTTTGCGGAAGCGGGACACAGACGTTGCGGGAGTGGGCGGTAATAGTCAGAAACTCAGCGGGAGCGGCTTAAGAAAACTCTAGGCTGCACATCAACACACGCCAAGTTTTTTTTTGCGCTACCCCATCTCCACCCCAATCATTTGTGCCGTTTCGTTCTGTCTTTGACAGCACATATAGGACAATTTTGGAAATAGCGCCATGAACTAAATTTATTTCAAATTTAATTCAAGCACTTTCAAGGACCTATGTTTGTTTTCAAGTACTTTCCAGGCCCACATTTCATGTAAACTTAATTTGAAATCACTCTCTGGGGCCAGAGTTGTCTATTATGTTGTCTACAAGGGGGAAGCCAGAGTCCTGAATGCTGGCAGGCACACGCGGGTGAACCGCTAATATATGATGTAACAGGTGGAATACAATTTATGTGTAGGGTGCGGTGCGAGTCCGGGCCAGATGGTGACAAGCACAGGTGGGTTGCGGGTCCAGTAACCAAGAGCTGGACCAGTAGCCAATCGCGCTGCCACTGATTGACAGCTGTAGTAATTATATTTAAGGGAGCACTCTTTGCTTGCTTTCTGCATTTAATCTATTCACAATTTGAATAAAAGTTTTAATAAATGAGTTTTGTCTTCCTCATGTAGGAGATTTAATGCAGGTGCAGGTTCGGGTCCCAGTTTTTATGTCAAATGGGTCGGGTATGGGATTAAATTAGTGTTGCTGTCAGATAACGTATCAGGTGTTCTGTTAATTACTGCGATTTTGGGAAGATCATTTCACCAGCCAGGAAATGTGAACGAAAATGCCTCTCTATGATGTTACCACAAGGCATCGCTTACTTACAGATCTCAGATCTCTGGAGGGGATGTAGATTTGTAAGAGTGAGGAGGAAGTAGGAGGGTGCTGAGCCTGTGACTGTTCTGTACGCAAACATCAATGTCTTGAACTTGATGCAAGCCGCAATCGGGAGCCAGTGCAGGGAGATAGTGAGAGGTGTGAAGTGGGCCCTTTTGGGCTCATAGAAGACCAGTCGTGCCTCTGTGTTCTGAAACATTTGTCAAGGTTTGATTGCGCATGATGGAAGTCCAGCTAGAAGAGCACTGCAATAGTCCAGCCTAGAAATGACAAGGGCCTGGGCAAGAAGTTGTGCAGCATGCTCTGTTTGGAAGGGCCTGATCCTCCTGATGTAGTGCAATGCAAACTTGCATGATTGAGTTGTCTTTACAATATGGTTCTTGAAGGTCAGCTGGCCACCAAAGAATAATTTTTGATGAACCTAGCAGGATGATGAAATCATGCTGTAGAGTCGGAGTGGCAGGGAAGACAAGAAGCTCAGTCTTTGCCAGGTTGAGCTGCAGGTGATGTTCTTTCATCCATGCCGAGATGTTTGTCAGGCAGCCTGAGATCTGTGCAGCTACTATTGGGTTGTCTGGTGTGTCATCAGCATAGTGTGATGGGTACCAGTGATGTAGAGTATATGGAGAAGATGAGGGGTCCAAGAACTGATCCCTGAGGAAACCCTGTGGCCAGTTGATGTCCTTTGGATACCTCTCCTCCCCAGGAAACCTGAAAGACCTACCTGTGAGATAAGCTTCAAACCAGTGGAGTGCAGATCCGGTGATGGTAGACAGGATAATCTGATGATTCAGAATGTCAAAAGCGGCAGATAGATCCAGCAGAATAAGAACTGATGATTTGGAATCAGCTTTTGCTATCTGCAGGGCTACAGTGACCGACAGCAAAGCAGTCTTAGTTGAATGGCCGCTGCTGAAACCTGATTGGTTAAAGTTCAGTTGGTCATTCTGTGAAATAAATAATGTAATTGTGTCTATAAAGGTGTGAACCAAATGGTCCATCCCATTAGAATAACAAAGGAGCAGCATTCCTCAAGAACACTGCAGAATCTTCAGTGGGAAGGTCCTAACAGTATTGTTTCTAGCCCTTTTGTCCTCAGGTATAAAATTATATCCCACAGACAGAACTATGGGAAAAGCTAGGATTCATACAAGGGTTAAGACTGTTTGAAGAAAGACATGCTAACATAGCTATTGAAGAACTTCTATAAAACTGCTATTTATCTTCAATAAATTCTTCTCCCCACAAGCATTTTGGTCAAGCCTACTTAACTTTTAGTATTAGAGAAATCTAGTACATTGGTGAGCCACCCAATAGACTGCTCAGCAAAAATACAGTAAAGATGGGGCATGGGGCAACTTTTTAGGTTAAAAGGAGTAGTATGCACTAGCCAGTCTAGACAGATATCGTCTTGACAAGAAGTAAAAGTGGATCATAATGTGTCAGTTGCTGTATTTACATCCAGAGATGAGAAATGGCTGGGTGAGGGGATGACACTACAGAGGAAAAATGGAGGTGTGAAAGGGAGCGTAGGTTTTTGCCTAAAGGTAACTGGTAGAGGAATTGGTGGCACACAGGTAGTAATACGTAGGTTAAATATAATAAAGAAATGAGCAGAGATGTCTAGAGGTTTTACCAAATGTTGTCTGTGATAAAATTGCATGTGTAAATTAAGTCAAGCTGGTTGCCTGATTTGTTAGTGCTTGTAGGTGGTAAGCCTTTTGAGATCGAATGAAGCTAGGAGTGGAAGTGGAAGTCTGCAGTGTAAGGTTTCTCCAGATGGGTTTCAAAGTCACCAAAGACTACAAGTGGACTGCCATTCACAGAGAATGAGGACAGCAGCCCATCCAGCTCCTATATAAAGGTGCCCAGTTGACCAGGAAGGCGATAAATCATTACAATATGGAGTTTAACAGGAGCTGTTACCATAATAGCATGAAGCTCAAAATGTTTTTTTTTTTTTTTTTTGCATAGGGAAGAGTGGGTTGAGTATTTCCAATTATTAGAAACGAGAAGACCAGTACCCTTGCAACCTGATGGGGCGTGTGAGAAAATGGGAAGTTGTTAGTGAGAACATCAGTGGTTGATGAGTCTTCTGAGTGAGATCAAGCCCAAGATACTAAGAGTAGACTGAGAAGCAATGGCCAGAATGAAGTTTGTTGAAAGCTGACTGACAATTCCAGAGACCCACAGAAAATGACAGAGGTGCAGCAGAAGAGGTGCAGAATAGGATGCAGTTTAGCAAGATTGCATTGCCGTCTGTGTGTGATGTTAGAGCATTGTTGAGAGAGAACAAGAAAGTATTGGAAACATACTACCGCCTACCCTACTCTGCCTGAGAGGTAAGTAAAAATACACTTATATGAGTTTTGTATATTATATATATATATATATATATATATATATATATACACATATACACACACACAGGTGCATCTCAAATTAGAATGTCGTGGAAAATGTATTTCAGTAATTCAACTCAAATTGTGAAACTCGTGTATTAAATAAATTCAATGCACACAGACTGAAGTAGTTTAAGTCTTTGGTTCTTTTAATTGTGATGATTTTGGCTCACATTTAACAAAAATCCACCAATTCTCCATCTCAACAAATTAGAATATGGTGACATGCCAATCAGCTAATCAACTCAAAGCACCTGCAAAGGTTTCCTGAGCCTTCAAAATGGACTCTCAGTTTGGTTCACAAGGCTACACAATCATGGGGAAGACTGCTGACTTGACAGTTGTCCAGAAGACAATCATTGACACCCTTCACAAGAAGGGTAAGCCACAAACATTAGCCAAAGAAGCTAGCTGTTCACAGAGTGCTGTATCCAAGCATGTTAACAGAATGTTGAGTGGAAGAAAAAGATGCACAACCAACCGAGAGAACAGCAGCCTTATGAGGATTGTCAAGCAAAATCGCTTCAAGAATTTGGGTGAACTTCACAAGGAATGGACTGAGGCTGGGGTCAAGGCATCAAGAGCCACCACACACAGACGTGTCAAGGATTTGGCTACAGTTGTTGTATTCCTCTTGTTAAGCCACTCCTGAACCACAGACAACGTCAGAAGCGTCTTACTGGGGCTAAGGAAAAGAAGAACTGGACTGTTGCCCAGTGGTCCAAAGCAAGTTTTGTATTTAATTTGGAAACCAAGGTCCTAGAGCCATGTCACCCTGTAGCCCAAGACTGGTTACTCACTGAAGCTAAGCAGGGCTGAGCCTGGTCAGTACCTGGATGGGAGACCTCCTGGGAAAACTAGGTTGCTGCTGGAAGAGGTCCTAGTGAGACCAGCAGGGGGTGCTCACCCTGTGGTCTGTGTGGGTCCTAGCGCCTCAGTATAGTGATGGGGACACAATACTGTAAAAAGCACCGTCCTTTGGATGAGACATTAAACCGAGGTCCTGACTCTGTGTGGTAATTAAAAATCCCAGGATGTCTTTCGAAAAGAGTAGAGGTGTGACCTCGGCATCCTGGCCAAATTGCCCATTGGCCTCTGACCATCATGGCCTCCTAACTATCCCCATATCTGCTGATTGTAGGGATGTTCATTTTAACCGTTAACCGACCGATAAGAATTTTGACCGATTAATACAATCAGTTAAATGGTTTAAAGTCACTTATTTATTTATTTATTTTCAGTAATTTATCAAAATATTTTAAAAGGTTTGCTGCATGGTTAAAATAAGCTACGCGTATAAAAAAAATATGTTTTTTAGAGAGAGAGAGAGAGAAAAAAAACATAAGTCGCCTATAAGTAGCATTTTATTATTTCATTCAGAAATAGGCAGACGTGAATTACAAACATTATAATAAACACTGTAAACATATAGGCTATTTTAGTTCCCCTCACTCCTCAACAAATCCTTTCAATTAACAGCAGGCTATTTAGAAAAGAACAAGAATTAAAAATGTAAGAAGCTAGGCCTAGCTATATAAACACAAACCAAAACTAATTAATTTAGGCTAATCGAAACTGAAACCAATGTTGGGTCTCTCATTCATACAAAATCAAATGTTTCCGTATTCATGATGTATTTGAATACCAAAATATTATTTACCTTTTATGTAGCCTAGGCCTACTTCACTCGCGTTCCAATATCCACGTAAAACAAAACATTTTGCATAACTTCACAGCAGTACGGTGATAACGCTTAACAACATAGATTTTATTACATATTTAAACTGAGCAGTGTGTTTTTTTTCCATATGTTTGACTGATTGTTTGTTATAATGATAATGAACAGGCTGCATTGTTAAAGTAGAATGCTTTACTGTGTGTGCGCATGCGGCGCTGGAGTAATCACTTGATTCCCCAATCACTTGATAGGGTTTTTGTTAAATGTGAGCCAAAATCATCACAATTAAAAGAACCAAAGACTACTTCAGTCTGTATGCACTGAATTTATTTAATACACAAGTTTCACAATTTGAGTTGAATTACTGAAATAAATTAACTTTTTCACGACATTATAATTTATTGAGATGCACCTGTATATCAATAATTTATTTCAGATATATATATATATATATATATATATATATATATCTGAAATAAATTATTGTATTCTTGAAAACAATCTTTTATTGCACTATTAAATAAAATATTAGTTAAGCTGGTGTGTGGTGGGCGTTCTGGCGCAATATGGCTGCTGTCACATTATCCAGGTGGATGCTGCACATTGGTGGTGGTTGAGGAGATTCCCACTTCCATGTAAAGCGCTATATAAATGTAACAAATTAATAATTAATTAATTAAAACAGTCTTTTATTGTACTATTGAATAAAATATTAGTTAATTATCAAAGAAAGAAAAAAAACTGATAGCCATAATGTAGACTTTTGTAAATGCTGTGATACTCAGATTTCCTTTTCACATTGTTGATTTCACCATTAACTCTTCACCTGAACAGTTTATGTTTTTGTATATGGTATCATTGTAATCCTTGACCATCAAAACACAGGGGTAGACATCACCTTTTCTGTGTTATCATGTTTGGTTCAGGAGATATGACACAAAATATATAATTTGGTTATTGCGGAAAGTAAAATGGTCGTCATGAGGTGTTTTTGCCATGGCTCCATTTCTGAAAATGTTCAGGGCCCTAACCTGTACAATTGTACCAAGTTTCATGTTTTTATGAAAAAGTGAACATATCACCTGGACTATAGGAGATGCTGTATCAGATGCAGGAAATCACAGTCGCTCAGTCCATATCTCTCTCATAATACTCTACACAATACAAGCTTTTACTACAGTAATACAATACGTTTTCAATGAGGCAACTCCTTCGTTACTATTTCTAAAGTGACGTTTTGGAATTAGTAACAGAGGGGCTAAGCTGTTAAACTATACAGCCATATCGCACTTCTACTCATGTGATACTGCTCATATAGTCATGATTATCTAGTGAAATAATGTGCCTAGGTGGAAGCTAAATTGTTATCTGTGATATATAATGGTATGTGACATTTTGGCATGACATTAAAAATTATTTATTTCTACAACAGATGTGCGCCAACAAGTTAGAGTCAAAATGATTGCATTTCAAATGATTTTCAGTACTTATTTCTTATAGTCTTATATTTTTACATATATGCATTTTGTTTTTGTTTACTATATGGCCAGTGATACAACCAGTGGTTTACCGCGCGGTTTCAGTCAGGGCCTTTAGTAAGCAACTGTAAACTACATGTACACATCTTACACATCTCTGTTACAGCTAACGCAGCCATATGCATAATGCGCATATTATGCCGCACACAGGCTCAATAACAATGACGGCTGATCAACAATTTCAACAGTAGGCTAGATTAGGGTGGGTTAGATGCAGAGTAAATTTCCCTACATGGATCAGTAAAAGTAATCCGCCATGCACATTCACGTCACTCTAATGATGACGCGCCCAAAGCAGAAAAACTGTACAAATGCTGGACATCCACACACACACACACACACACACACACACACACACCACAGTATTATCAACGCACCACGTACACCTCCATAACAATGTGCATGATACATACTCATCAAATAATAAAGCACTCACCTGTCACTTGTAAATAAAGTCCATGGGTATGTCATTCCATGTCCCTTTACTCGTATTAAAATTAAAAAGGTCAACAAAATAACTTGTGCTCGATGCTAGCTGTTAGCCACTCATAGTTGCAATCTTTGAAATTGGCACATAAAAACTTTGCTGGCCTTTGTTAGCGAATTCGGTTAACGTTTGGGTGTTGGTCTTCCTTTCTCAGTTATTCTCTTTTGTCTGCAAACAGTAGATCGGCAACAAAATCTGCTGTAGGCGCCCATGACTGCGGCTGTCGTTTTCTTTTCATTGAATTTCACTTTCGTTCCTTGGAAATCCCTGAAGGGGTGGTCTGGGGTAGCACTGGGCAAGTAGCTAGACCCAGAGGGCGGGCTGTCATTGAACGTCAAAATTTGATTGGCTGATGATTCTGTCACTAATGCTCGTAACAAATCAGATGTGACTTTCAACAAAAGGGAAGCACTATCTGTAGTGCTGGCTTCAGAGTTTTTTTATGTAGGATATTCCAGTTCAACCGCAACTAAACTAATCATAGGCAATTTTGTGGACATTACACAAATGAAAATGATACCCAAATAATCAATAAAAACATTTTTCACACAATTTTATTTGTTACAGGGCCAACAGAGAAGTCCCTGCTTCCCATAACGGCCCACCACTTCTTAAAGCAATAGAGATCATTCAAAAATGAAAAATTCCGTCATCATTTATTAACCATATCTTTCCAATCCTGGAACTTACTTGTACATATTTTAAGAAATGTTTTTGCAAATTTTACTCAAAATATCTTCTTTTTGTCTTCCACAGAAGAAAGAAAGTCATACATGTTTAAATATTCAGAAGATATTTTTCATTTTGGGTGAAATATTCCTTTAAGGCTTAAATGGCACATGGAAATATTAGGGTTTTAAGAATATCTCCCTTATTTTCCTCTGCTGACATTGGCAATCCATATCCGCTTCTCATTTCCTCTCTCTCTTACCGTGTCTAAACACTCTATTAACTATGAATACATGAAAAGAAAGACTGATCAGTCAGTTACAGCAATCTGACAGCTGCTGCATCAAGATTTCATAAAAACTGATTCCTCACAAAATACTTAAAGTTTGGCAACTTTAATTCAAGTAATCTTGCGAAGAAACACACATTGAATGCTAACTGGAAGCATGTTGATGTATTTATGTTGATGCTACCTGTGTGTGACGGAAAGGGCAAAACTGTATTACAGGTAATCATACCAGTATCAGCTGTGTATTGCTGAAGTGTTTTGCTCCGAGCATCTTAATGGATTGTGAGTGTGCTTGTGTGTGTGTTTGTGTAAAGACTTCTTGACCTACATGAAATCAGTGCACATTTCCATTTATTCATCCTGCTGTACGCATCCCTTTTGATCCTGCGCGGATCATGTTTCTCATCACAACCTGCTTGTGTGTGTGTGTTTGCACACATGTGTGGGTGTTGCATTTTGGCACTGAATGTAATTTGCATGTCAAAGAGGAGACCTAGATGGGGTGAATGTAGGTCTGTTATCATCCTTACGGTTCTGATATGTTTCATATTGATTACTATGGCGTACTAGAATCGATAGTTGGAAAATAGTGTGTGGTTGTGAGTGTGTGATCAAAGCAATAAGGAGAGGTTGGGTTAAATGAGCCACCTTCAAAGATCTCTTCACACATTTATAGACTTTATGAGAAGATTCTTTCATTGAATATTTAAAGTCTAAAGCTATTTCCAAATACCATTTGTGTCCTAGGGAATTTATTGAACTGGAAGTATATTTCTCATAAACTTTCCCATAAAGCACAGTGAATACAGTGACCTCAAGATAAAACTGGATGATTATCTGCATTTATTTTGGTATGGAAGCTAAAAATATGTAATTTACGTATGCTTCTATATCTCACAGTTGTAACTATATTTCTCATAATTGTGGCTTTAATATTTTAAACTTTATCTGACAATTAACTATTATTATTATTATACAGCAAAATTATTATTTTTTAATACTACAAAATATTTATATTTAGATGAAATGTTGTTTATTTCATTTACCCAAAAATCAGGGGGATGTTCACAAAAATATTAAGCAGCACAACTGTTTTCAACATTAATAATTACAGTATATATATATAAAAAAAAAAAAAAATTGAACACCAAATCATCATATTACAATACTTTCTGAAAGAGCATGTGATGCTGAAGACTAAAGTAATGGCTGCTAAAAGTTAAGTTTTACCATCACAATAATAAATTATGTTTTAAAATATATTAAAATAGTTTTAAATTGTAATAATATTTCACAATATTACTGTTTTACTGCATTTTGATCAAATATATGCAGCATTGTTGAGCATAAGTCAGATATCTCTTCAAAAAACAGCCTCAACTAAACTCTCTGAACTTGGGAAATGACACTTATAGATAAAACTAAATTGAGCTTTTTTGTTGACCTTCGTTGCTATTGAATTATTACAGAATCCTTTGTGAAAGCATGTCAAACTCTGACTTATTTGGGTCATATACGCTGACATGCAGATAGCTGGGTTGGAGGTTTCACGTGAAACTCAAGTCGCAAAGGGGAAGACTTCACAAAACCCTCTAACACAACTCAAATACCACATTACATTTTACTCATGACTGACCACGAGCACAGATTCAGACAAACACTCGCCCTCACCCAGTCTCTGAGGGACAGCTACATTTTTAATAAGGCTTTTGGAGTGAAAACAATCCTCCTGTCAACCAGCACTCTCTGTCCCATCTCATCCTGTCACTGCAGTGTCAGTCCTGCACACATATCCATGTGTAGGCTGCAGATGAAAAGGTCTTCCGGGCCACAGACACACACCAGAGAGTTGCTCTGAAAGCAGCCAGACGTCCAGACGCACACATAACCACACGCGGGGCTGATCGACAGACTGACGCCACATATGGCCATCAGATATTAAGATGTGAGAACAGACATCTTTTGTTATCTCCCAAAACTCAATTTTCGTTTGTTTTCTGTCTGTTTTCTGTGGGGGGGAAAGGAAGCAGGATTGGAGAACTGAGGCTATTTTCCTCTGATGCTCCAGATTTGAGATTCTGACATGGTGAAACTTAGTTAGAACTCAGAAGATGATTTGGTTTAAAGGCTCTGTCACTGTTCCTTGTCCATCACGCACCTAATGAGAGAATCTGATACCCGTTGTTTTCCAGACTTACCATGGCAGATCTAAATATGGCATCCTGAACTGTAAAAACTCAACCCAAAAAACATGTTAGCTGATCAAAATAAGCAATACAATTGTATAAAATCACACAAGCACAAAATCGAACTGGCTCCTGGATCAACACTCTTATGAAAACAATTTTCTTCCACTAGAAATAGAAAGAATTGAGTTTAATGTTACAAAAAAAGTTCCTAATTCCTGACTTCTAAATCTGATTTGTTAACTGGAATGTTGTTACACACTACCATTAAAAAGTTTTTGAGCAGTAAGATTTGTAATGTTTTTTTTTTGGTTTTGTTTTTTAAAGAATTCTCTTCTGCTCACCAAGATGTATTTGATCCAAAATACAGAAAAAGCAGTAATATTGTGAAATATTTTTACTATTTAAAATAACTGCTTTCCATGTGAATATATTTTAAAATGTAATTTATTCCTGATCAAATTTTCAGCATCATTACTCCACTAGTCTTTAGTGTCACGTTCCTTCCACGTTCAAGAAACGTTTATTATTATTGTTGTTATCAATATTTAAAACAATTGAGTACTTTTTTCAGGATTCAATAGAAAGAATATAAATACAATGATAAAGGGATGATTCATAATGTTACAAAATATCTAAAAAAAAAATCTACTCAGCTGTTTTCAACATAATAATAATAAATTTTTTTTGAGCAGCAAATCAGAATATTAAAATGATCATGTGACTGGAGTGATGATGCTAAACATTCACAGGAATAAATTCAATTTTAAAATATATTCAAGTAGAACAGTTATTTTAAACAGTAAACATATTTCCAAATTCTGCTGTTTTTGCTGTACTTTGGACAAAATAAATGCAGGCTTGGTGAGCAGAAGGGAGTTATTTAAAATAAGCTAAGCTAACAAACCTTAAGTCTTCTTTATTTTTACAGTCCAGATTATTTCTAAGCAGCTTCACAGTAATACACAGGAAAATAACAGAATCAATTATGGACACTTCAGATATGAGACAAATTTTTAAATCTACTGTTAAGTTGCTCTAAAAAGACATAAGCATATTATTCCACTCAAGTCAGTTTGGTGTTGATTCTGTTTACCTGGATAACAGAGTCTATGTTGCAAAATGTGTTAGTTAAAATACATATGTGATTCAGTTATAAAGCAGCTTTATAAAAAACAATGTTTCATCATTTAGCTAAATTCAGTTCAAGTTCTCATTCAATGGCTTCAGCGCCGTCAAATCGATAGTAACTTGACGTGCAAAAAAATAAATAAATAAAAAATCTACAGTATACTTCACAACTTTTTTTGAACAGATGATGATTGTGAGTAAACAAGCAGTATTAACACAGTTGCATGAATTACTTTGCCAAAAAACGAGTTTGTGCTTGGTTTATCCTGCAGTGAAAGAACCACCGCATGTTTATATTTTCTCTACAAATCTTTAATTGAGCATTTTCACACAGGTAATGGAATAAATTACTTACTCTGAATCTCAAAACATCACCTTTGCCTAAATCAGCTTTGCAGGAGTGACAAAAAGAGAAAGCGAGAAAGAGAGCGCTTGGGTGCCAATCATAATGGCAGCTCTCCTCATGCTGTTGAGGTATGCTCACATTATAATACAGGAGGGGAGATAATCTGATTCTCATATTCAAATCACTGTTTGTCCATAAATCTTGAAATATTCATGGAAACTCAAATCTATTCAATCCCTACGGCACCCTCTTGGGAATTAAAGCATAAAGTCGAGTGAGTGCGCCAGTGGCTCGCCAGAACTTGATTTAGAAAATCTCTTTTTGGAAGCGATTCATGTTTACACTCCAGTGGTGTTAAGATTCTTTCTGGCACAGCACTGTTTCAGACACTCCTTCAAATGTGCTTTCTTGAGGGGACACAAAACTCAGCCTTCAGTTCCTCGTGGCTTTTGTACTGTACGGATGTAGTGCCGCTGCGATGCGCAAGGGGGCGCTCCGACTGTTTCCTGTGTTTGCCACCGTGGATCCGGTGTTATTCCGCTCAGATGAAAACCGTGACATTTGGTTGCTGGGAGCCGGGGAGCCGGTTTACACCAACGGTTTGATAGACTGTCGTTTTCATCAGTATAGAGGTAACCGCTCGGATTTAACGCGCTAAAGCAGGCAGAAATGATTTTAGACAAGGAACTGGGCTCTAAACTATTTAGAAACGGATTATATTCCATTAAAACAAAAATATGATCGTGCTTTATTTCTACTCGAAATTAAGCCATAGATGATAATCAGTCAAAATCTGCCATGACAACATTTTGTTTGTTAGCCTATGAACAAAATCTAGCCATATAATTATATAGACTACATATGGTTTTGATGTTTCACCAACCACAATTTTTACATGTTTTTAAACAATCAGTTGAATTCCGTGCAATAACCACAATTCTGTTGTGGTGACAGCCATTTAATAAGTTCTGTCAGACATCTGAAAATAAAGATATTCTGATTCATTCTTGCTGATATTTCAGGATTTGTTTTAGGAGCAATTACTTGGACAACATTTAACAGCTTGTAAGTCATACTAGTCTAGCTTTATGTGACCCACTGTCCCTTACAAAGGACATTACATTTGTTTAATTTCGTATTTTCGTCAGGAAACAATAATATAACTCCCATCCTGATTGAACAGTCATATTGGCACCAAATGAAAACAAGTGATGTCTATTAGAATGGACACTGGGTCTAAACAGGTTAATTATTTAATCCAACATATTAGTTGTGATCAACTGTATCTTATTTAATTAGAGGGATGGTATGCAAGTGCTGGACATTTCCACAGATTTCTGTGCAGTTGCCATGAGGAATCCCAGGCGCGTGACTGACAGCAGCGCAACAGATTCGTTTTGGCAGCTAGGAGGCGCATGTGGCTCGCGCTTGGGAACCAAACCGGAGAAAGCTCCAAAGACAATACGTTGCAAGATAAAGACGGTAGTAAAGGGTCTGTCTAGTTTATGTGTGCAGTCGATATATTAAATTCATTATATACCAATATAAATTATACAAAAATAATTTTAAAATATTTACAGTGAAGAAATAATACCTTGTCTAAAATGAAATAAATAAAATATGCTGTAGTAAAGCACTTGTTGTGAAATGAAAATCTACTGGTTTCCCACTTTTTCACTTTTTTTTGTTTTTTTTAAACTACATTTCATATTAAATTAAATGCCTTTTATTGGCACATCTCTATATACACAATTCAACAACAAAGTGATGTTCAGGTAAATTATACAAAATTCACTAAATATACACTTGTTGTACATTATACAAATAATAATTAATGGAATTATGTAGCCTACCTATAAACATATCCAATATATAAAATACACAATTTAGAAGTATGCCTTTAAACGTTATGCATGATCCCATGTTGATATAAAAAGTTTTTTTTTTTTTTTTCCACAACTTGATCGTTCTTCTCTCTGACTCATTCTCATACGAGCTCATCAGCCATTCAATCATTATGACCAGAAATCCCGCAGCTCTGACCAGGGGCGTGTCTATCTGCTACCAGGAGCTTGATTGACCTAGCACAAAGCCAATAAAGTGTGAGCTCTGCTGGTGCCGGGTGCTCCCATTGGTTGGCGAGGGGAGGGTGCTGCGGGAAAACCGAACAGCTAAGCGTTGATGCTTCAGTACTGTGCCAGCGGACCCCGCAGGAGCGCACCAGATATACCGGGACCATTCAGATATCAGAGACTGTAGCTCTAATATAAAATTCATTTGTTGAATTAACTCTGTGGATTATGATACTGTGTTTTGTCACACGCCAACTGATATCTCTTAGTATCAGTCTAATGTTGTAATGTTCACTTGTGCCAGAAATCCGCTGCGACTCTAAAGCTTGCTCGTGGAGGGAATCGCCTTGGGAAATCGGTCCTGTGTAAACCAGCACGCAGACAGCATGGTTTTTGGCTGACAGCCCCGTTTAAGGAAAAATATTGCCCTACGACCAAAGCCTTACGCACGCCTGTGCGCCTTGCCTTGGAGAAGAGGGTGATGGTTTTGCTGCGTACTCCGCGGAGATAAAATATTCCAAGTGTCCTTTCCGGAGTGGAGATGTTTGTGTTTTTGCTCCTGCTGTGTCTCGCGGATGGGGTAGTTTCGCAGATACGTTACTCTGTGCCCGAGGAATCGGAGCATGGCACATTTGTGGGGAATATCGCAGAGGATTTGGGACTGGACCTAACGAAACTTTCATCCCGCCGCTTTCAGGTGGTGCCCAGCTCGCGGACGCCATACCTGGAAGTAAACTTGGAGAACGGGGTGCTTTTCGTGAACGAGAAAATCGACCGGGAGCGCATCTGTAAGCAGAGCGCCAGCTGTTTGCTTCACCTGGAGGTGTTCCTGGAGAACCCACTCGAGCTCTTTCGCGTGGAGATCGAGGTGGTGGACATCAACGACAACCCGCCGAGCTTTCCGGAGACAGACATCACCGTGGAAATATCCGAGAGCGCGACCCCGGGTACGCGCTTCCCGTTGGAGAGCGCCTTTGATCCGGATGTCGGTAGTAACGCATTGCGCACTTACGACATTACCAACAACAACTATTTCTACCTAGACGTGCAAACACAGACCGACGGCAACAAATTCGCAGAGCTGGTTTTGGAAAAGCCACTTGATCGGGAACAGCAAGCGATGCACCGTTACGTTCTCACGGCCGTGGACGGCGGCCAGCCTCCTCGGACAGGTACAGCTCTGCTTGTGGTCAGAGTGCTCGATTCCAACGACAACGTCCCCGTGTTTGATCAGCCGGTGTACTCGGTCAACCTGGCCGAGAACGCGCCCGTGGGCACGCTCGTCATCCAGCTGAACGCGACCGACTCAGACGAGGGCCCGAACGGAGAGGTAATTTACTCGTTCAGCAACCACATCTCAAGCAGGGTCAAGGAACTGTTCGATATCGACGCCCGAACGGGCCGTATAGAGGTCAGAGGTGAGGTGGACTTTGAGGAGAGCAGCCTATACCAGATTTACGTGCAAGCGAAAGACATGGGACCTAATGCCGTGCCCGCGCACTGCAAAGTTTTGGTCAAAGTAACGGACGTAAACGACAACGCACCGGAGATCATCTTCAGCACCGTCACGGAGTCAGTGAGCGAGAACGCAGCCACTGGCACCGTCATCGCGCTGCTCAGCGTCACCGATAAAGACTCCGAAGACAACGGCCAGACGCATGTGGAGATTCTCGGAGATGTTCCTTTTAAACTCAAAACCTCTTTCAGAAATTATTACACTATTGTGACTGACGGTCCTCTCAACCGAGAGACCGTAGAGGCATACACAGTCACCGTTGTTGCGAGAGATAAAGGGATTCCATCTCTGGCTACCAGCAAATCAATCAAAGTGCACGTGTCTGACGAGAACGACAACGCGCCAACGTTTACGCAGCCCATTTATGATGTGTATGTGACTGAAAACAACGTCCCCGGTGCTTACATCTACGCTGTCAGTGCAGTCGATCCTGATGTCGGACAGAATGCTTATATAACTTTCTCCATAGTGGAGTGTGAAATCCAGGGTATGTCTGTGGTCACCTATGTGTCCATCAACTCGGAGAATGGGTATCTGTACGCCCTCAGATCCTTTGATTATGAGCAACTAAAAGACTTCAGCTTCATGGTTCAAGCCAGAGACTCAGGCAGCCCCGAGCTGTGGTCCAACGCCACGGTAAACGTCATTATAGTGGACCAAAACGATAACGCGCCGTCTGTGATTGCGCCTCTTGGAAAAAATGGCACTGCGCGGGAGCCTTTGCCGCGCTCTGCCGAGCCAGGCTACCTAGTTACTCGCATTGTCGCCATGGATGCAGATGATGGGGAGAACGCGCGCTTGTCCTATAGTATACAGAGAGGCAACGAGAATGGGATGTTCCGAATGGACTGGCGCACCGGGGAATTGCGCACGGCCCGCCGGGTGTCAGTCAAACGAGACCCGCAACAGCTGTATGAGCTGCTGATTGAGGTAAGGGATCACGGGCAGCCTCCTATGTCGTGCAGCGCGGCGGTGCAGGTAACTCTCGTGGACAGTCTCGTGGAGGGCCACAGTGGAGAGCGCGGCACGGCCAAGGCCAAAGACGCGTCTCTGGACTTGACGCTCATTCTCATCATTGCTCTCGGTTCCGTTTCTTTCATCTTCCTCCTGGCTATGATTGTGCTGGCCGTGCGCTGTCAGAAGGACAAAAAGCTGAACATCTACAGCACCTGCCTGGCGAGCGACTGCTGCTGCCTAGTGGGCTGCGGTTCGTGCGGGTCAGGCGGCTGCTGCGGACGTCAGGCCCGGGCCGCCCGGAAAAAGAAGAAGCTGAGCAAGTCAGACATCATGCTGGTCCAGAGCACCAACACAGCCAACGTGAGCGTGGCGAGTGCCGCGCAGGTGCCCGTGGAGGAGTCAGGGAGTTTTGGCTCGCTTCATCAAAGTCAGAACTACTGCTACCAGGTCTGTCTGACTCCGGAATCGGCCAAAACGGACCTCCTGTTCCTGAAGGCCTGCAGCCCGTCGCGCAACAACGACACCGAGCACAACCCGTGCGGAGCCATAGTGACCGGCTATACGGACCAACAGCAGCCGGACATTATATCTAACGGCAGCCTGCTCTCCAGTGAGGTAGGATCACTTACTCAAAGAATATAATTACTTGCCAAAAAAATTGTTTAAAATAATTTTAAAGATTCCGTTTTATTTTGTTGTTTGATTTTGATTAGTGGCACTCAGAAAGCAAATCTACCTCTTTTATTAAGCTATAGCTACTGAATCTCTATAGACTTCAAGAATTCGTCATTATGTGGATTAGTCATGATTTTGAAATAGTTTGCTATTTTACATTTTAATTATCTCTTTATCATCTTAATCTCAAGAATAGTGAGCTCTGAAAACAAACAGATTGATAACTGGTAGCTCACAGACCTACATAAGCAACAATAATCTATTCTACTTATTATTATTATTATTATTATTATTATCGTCTATATGGCCTATACTGTGGAATTACCCACATTAGGGCATAAACATAGTGAGTCACCGAAGTGATAGATTTGCATGTTTGTGAAAAGCTCCCTGGGTTATAGGTCATTAGATATGCCAGTCACGGTGTTGCAGAGCCTCACAAGAACAAAGATCCGTCTATAGTTGAATTCTGCTGAATAGCAGCAGAGCCTAATGATTTTGCCTGCCCATAAAGTTCCTGCAATGCCCCCAGTGAGCAAAACCTGAATTCTGACCTGTTATTTATTATTATTATTTTTTTAATTACTATTATTTAATTACTATTATACATTGTTGTTGGGCCTGTTACAAATCGATACCTCTCTTGCAGACAAAACACCAGAGAGCAGAGCTCAGTTATTTGGTAGACCGACCAAGGCGTGTTAACAGGTAAGCACTTAACCTAACTGACCTTAAACTTATTTCCTCCATAAAACTTTGAGAGGCCTTTATTTTTTAAGTCTATGAACTTAAGTCTAAATTAAACCAACCTGAGCATATGAGACCATTTCAAGGCAGTAAATTGGTGGTTATATAAGAGTCATGTGGCATAGCGGTTGACTCAAACCCTCTCCTCTCCCTCAGCTCTGCGTTCCAGGAGGCAGACATTGTGAGCTCAAAAGACAGCGGCCATGGAGACAGTGAGCAGGGAGATAGTGACCATGATGCCATGCATCGCGGACATTCCTCTGGTAAGTTTATACAAGTCAATTTCTATTTTTCTCTTGTATTGTTATTTATTAACAGAAGAGCTGCTAGTCAGTCTGAGCTTGTAGAGAGAGAGTGGGTTTGAATAGTTTTGTAAACCGTCGAGATAGACATTCTGAATGAAAGATGGCAGATTTGAAATATTTCATCCTTACACAATCAGAACAAAACCCTTGATCAAGGCATGTCATGGCTTTTCGGATCTGTCATACATATTTTAGGCCAGTGAGCCTCTGGGTATGGATGCGTGAGCACGTTTTGGGAACTACAGCCTTAGTGGAGAATATAATCCAATTGTTTATGAATACTTCCTCATAATAGGGATTTACTTCAGTGGTACTATCTCCCTTTCACCCACGTCTCCAAAGACATGATGGAATTTAGATCAGTCCAGGCGGTCTGTCATCGACTCTGTGGGAATGGGACCAAATAGGTTGAGCGGCAAACAAACAAGTGATTCATTGACTGCGTGCAACCCCCTCCCCAAATTCCCCCTCTACCCTAATCCCTCAGCCTGCATTCCACTGACGGAGGACACTGCTTGTCCACACCTTCATAAGACCACATGTGGCGCTTTGGAAATGAGATTCGGCTCTATGCAGCGATGGAAACGGTACTTTGTTGCTAAATGACACTTCGCTTGAAGTGCATTGTGAAGTTGACTGTATAATGTAATTATGACATAGTTGGACACAAATGAATACAACCAAAAAGTTGCATCTTATTATCATTAATTTATCTTTGCTTGAGCATATGTCCTCTGCTGTTATTCCAGAGCACCATATGCTGTGGCTGAACTGCTTCAGTTCTCATTTAGCCTATTTTTGCTCAGTTAAACATTAGATTAAAATCAAGATTTTTTTTTCATACAAGGTCAGCTAGCCCATCTGCCTTTGTTGTCACAGGCCATCAAAGAACACTTGCCTTTCAGATACAGCTCTATAATATACAAAAAATGTTTTTTTTTTCCCCCATTTGTGAGCATGTTGTCCCCACTAAAATTAATTGTTTTGCTGCATGCTATCTTCTTTAATTAAGATAATTGAAAGCGTCGCTTGGTATGCAGGCTAGGAGAGCGTTCTGAATCGTGCATTGTTCATTTTAATGAGAATTCACTAGAAACTGGCTTCATCCTTTATTTTTTAAATGATTTATTTTGTATTTTTTTCAGACATTTTGGTTCTTAACCAGCTGCTGTTTTATGGGCTTTTTAGTCACCCAAACACTTGCAGTGTCACAATATAGACGCATCCCAATCTAGTCATCTCTGCTAGATCAAAAACAGGCCAAGATAAGCATCGCTTAATTCATCTCTAATGCATAAAAATGCATCTGTAATACATAGCGGAGAACTTCAGAGCTTCTCTGATGAAATGACACACCTGAATCATTTCATTCCAGTTTCATTTATTTTATCCCGAGGATCTGCCACGTTGCAACAGAATCCCTCATTTGGGTTGCAGGTCATGTTCAGAATTCAGAAACAGCTCACTGATCAGTAATTTATTTTCAGCCTGATGCATACCAATTAGCAAATGAAGGTTATTATCAGATCTAATGCTTTGCAGGGCTTCTGCTCAGAAAGCAGCAGAGCAGATATAGAGAGAAGGAGATGTTTCAATGGATCATTTCATTTACAGTCCATTGCTATATCTTCTTTAATCTATAATTCTTCTTCTCTCTCTCTCACTTTCTCTCGCTTTGTCATGCACAGTGTAGAGCATCATGAAAAGGTGATGTAGAGTTTCAAACAACTTGCGCAAAATTACATTTTCTGAATGTTTTAGTTTGTGGTGAAATTGCTTGTGGTGTTCCTCTGGCCTTTTGTTGCATAGAAACCCTGTTTAGTCATCGTATTGCGATCCGCCTCTGGGTGATCTGGTCTTTGCCTTTTTCATCTATTACTTGCATCTCAAATGTGGATTCTTTGAGCACTTATGGTCAGATTTTGAGATGAGGGTCTCTGTTTTTGACAACATAACATCACTCATTATGTCAGCATGTAACTGCCAAGGTGTTATTGCAGTTTGATAAAGCACAATATCAAAGAATCCTGACGAATAGAAATACAACAGTTTCCAGTAGAGTAGAGATTATTTAACTGGCAAAGATTAAAACCCTTGTAACCGTTTTTCTTACAATCCAATGTGGTTAAAGTGGACCAATATCAAAACATTTTGGACCCCATTTAAATTTGTATTCAGCATCGGATTACCTGAAACTGAAATTAATACAAGGTATAAAAATAGCATGTATTTTTTTCGACCAGAGAATCACATTTTCATCAGGTTTGACTCTTTCTTGCAATATCGAACCACAAGTCAACAATATAATTACTTTTCCAGTTTTTCCACTGAAAAAAAAAAGGACACTGGATGAGTACAGAGAGCAATTAATTTCAGAAAATGTCAGGAAATATCAAGATGTCTCACAATGAGGAAGTGTCTTATCTCACACTCTCTAAATATCAAACTCTCTTTTTCTTGCTCTCTCTCTCACCTTCTTTGTATGTCAGAAACATACACAAAGAACCTTTGTTCAGAGTCTCTTATAAAAACGAGACCTTTGAATATTGCCATAGATATCTTTCTGATTTGTTTAATGTCTGAACTACTTGTCGATGTTATACTTGGGTCTGTAATTAGGAGAGTCTTACTAAGCCCAGGCCTAAGTAGGTTGTTTGCATGTAGCTCAGAAGGATTCTAATCCTCTTTTAAAGCAGAAACCCAAAGTCTGTGTATGCTGACCTGTCTTCTGTCTGAAGGGCTAGTCTGAGGATTAGCAAAGAACATCCCCCCCACACCACTGACTCCGCTCCATACCTTCAACATCTCTGCTTAGCGCTGCTTTGAAAATGGCACTTCATTAATCCTCCAGCTGTAATTACTGACTGTTTTAGACATGGGGTTTTTAGACACAGGAGCCGAAAGGGGATTTAAAAATGCTCACCTCTCTCTTCTCAGATGCACGTAGTCAAAACGGCACGGCTTACACCTGCTGGGGTGCTGGGGTGCCGGCGGGGGTAAAAGGCGTCGTGCAACTGTCACGCGCAAACTAACAGGATCTTTTCCCTCACGCTGGCTTTAGCTGTAACGCTCTTGTAGCGCTAGCTTCTCGGCTTTGTGATTTGTGAGGTTGTTAGTCATTGGATATTAGCAGCAGGCTGCTTGAATTACGTTCCGCTAATCAAAATACATTTTCAAAGAGGCTCGTGCTAAACCTGATGTGGTAGGCCCAATATTGGCGCTGAAGCTTGGCTCCTAAGACCTGGAAAATTGAAAAATTGTTAGATTAGATTAGATTCTTTATTATCACTGTACTAACATGCAACAAGACTCAATATATGAAAAATACATAAATAAATGCTTCCATCCATTCACCCGCACTCACATTCTACACTTCAAATATCCTCTGCATTATTACTATACACTACTTGCCAATGTATAAAGTAAAAAGAATAGTTAAAAATGCATATTACAAACAAATGCCATTTTGCACACAAATAAAATAAAGTGCTCATAATGTTGTTAATGCTGGTCAAGGATGCATTGAAGTTGGAGGTTGTGTTTTCAGTTCAGAGTTTAGTATAGTGTTAGCTTTAGAATAAAAACTGTTCATGAATCTTGTGGTGTGTGCTTTGAGTGAAGTGTGTTATGTAGTGTCTTGTGTTTTCCTTATTTTGTAGGTTCTTTAATTGAGACAATGAGAAAGAGACAAAAGAGTGTTTTTTTTTTTTTTTTTTTTTTTTTGAGGCTTGAGCTAAAACTATGAGAAAGATACTGTAGGGATACAACATTAAGGGTGGAGCTAGGTTCTTAAAGCCTGTTTCAAATAATGCCTGGGGAATGACATATTTATTTATAGTAATTTAAACTGTTTAGATATTGAAATATTTCATATATATATATATTTTTTTTTTCCCCAAAAAATATTTTTCTTTTTATTCGTTTGAAGCTCATTGAAGCATGTTTTTTTAATATCTTATTGTGTCTCTTATTCTTTTTGTTCCTTTAATTGAGACAGCGAGAAAGAAACAAAAATGTAAAAGGGGTTATGACCTTTATAATATATCCCTTCATCTTGTAGCTGGGCAGAAGAGGTGGAAAGAGAACAGAGGATCGGGTTTATCTGCAAGCTTGGTGTCTGAGAGAGTTTACCTTTGATGTCAAAAAGAAAGAGAGAGGGGAAAGAAAGACCTCAAGAAGAGATTACAGCATTGACTCCATCCACTCACTGTGTGTATGTTCTCCGCACATGCTTTGATCAGGGTAATTTGTAATTTAAAAGTCACTAAAAAGGAAAAAAAGATCACGACGCAATATTTTCATGATTAGCACGTCAAGTGCCAAAGACATTTCATGCATAGAGCTTCTAATGTTTTCAAAGTGAATGACATGTATTACATTTCATTTGGATTTACATATTTATAATGCTTGATTAAGTCTAAAAAAAAGATGCTGGATAACTCATACCGATTGGCTGAATTAATGCAGAATGTGGCGGTTTTTTATCTACGAGAGGAGACGTTGAGATCGTACATAAACTGCATATACATGGTTTATTGTATTTATTTATGTTTGTTTGTCTTGTTTTAATGCACTTACATGCTTCCAGTGCAATTGGGAGCAGATTCTCGCTCTCATCCTCCCACATGGACAATTAAACACAAGCTAACCCATCTCTCTGTTCTCTCTCATAGGAGCAGACCTCTTCTCCAACTGCACAGAGGAGTGCAAAGCCCTCGGCCACTCAGATCGTTGTTGGATGCCAAGTTTCGTGCCCACCGAGGCACGACAGGGCGCCGATTACCGCAGCAACCTGCACGTGCCGGGCATGGACTCTGTGCCCGACTCTGAGGTATTTGAGGGCGAGACGTTGGCGGGCGATCAGTCATTCTCAACCTTTGGCAAAGAGACGCCACACCACCCCAACCAGATGCACCAACACCAACATCAACACCATCAACACCACCTCAATGCTTCCACGCTAGAGAGGAAAGAGTTCGATGCACTTCTGTGTAACTCTCGCATGCCTTACAAAGCCGCCTGTCTGTGTGAGTATCTCAAAAGAGAGAGCTCTTTCCTCTCTCTTGATCTGACCCAAAAAACTTTCCAAATTCAAGGCCTCTAGCGTGAAGTGCTGCTGAATTCTCCTCTAAAAATTCTAAGACCTCACACTTCTGCTTTCCTTCACCCATCAACATCTGTCCATCCTTCATCTGCTGGTTCCTGGTTATACACTCTTAAAAATAAATGCTCTGACAGAAGCAAAACGTATAGGAGAGAACACAAGAGTATCCTTTTAACTTCCTCAAGGATTTTTTTATCCTCTAGTTCTTCATCTACTGGTGTTTTAAATGGAGGAAACAATATGCTGATCTTAAGAACTTCTAATGTAGCATCAAGAACTATTTTCATCTTCAATTAACCAAATAGAACAAAATTGTTTTTTTATTGAAGCATTGAAGAACCTTTATTTTTAAGAGTGTACGATTAGCTTTTTCTTCATATATTTACTCACATTCAAACGTTATCAGGGTTGTGAAAAAATCTGAATTTAAGAATTGACCCGCTTTTAATAGATGAGTGTGGATCGGATTGATTGAAATTGGAATTATCAATATATCTATAAATAAATAAATCTTCAAGCCAACATTTAAAATTTGTCTAGAACAACTTTTTTTTTTTTTTTAATTGCAATTGTATTAAATTGTTTGAAATTGGTTTAACTTTAATTCTACCTCCATACATTCAAATTCAAAATCAGGAATTGAAAAAAGCATTCTCAGTTGAATTCAGAATGTTCCACAACCCTAATAATTTCATTACTTCAAACATTGCACATGCTTTGAAACATGAAATTGCTCTATGAATTAGTTCAGTAGTTTATAAATGCAGGCAATTACGAAAGCCCTTGTGTCTAGTTGTGGGATTTTAATGCGATACCATGTTAGATCAAACATTAAAACATTCTCAGATATCTGACCACAGGCAAAAACCCACCAGAGATTGACAGAGACTGAAGCCTAAAATGAACTTGTAAAACACACAAAGATAAAAGAAAGGCTGAAACTCCCTATTGTTTTGTACACAGGCAGTAGACTTATTGAGGCAGCGTTTGACTAGTCATGCCAAACATCAGCTCAGAAGCTTGAAACAGACGCTCTCAAAAGGCCAGAGTTTATAAGGTTTAGACTGCCTACTACTGTTTGTTGTGTTAGAGGGGATGAAGGTGGTAGTGGGATTGATTGAGATATTATCGACTGCTCTGTTGAAACCTTCAGACATCTGTCTCAGAAAGAGCGCTCCGAGGCTGTGTGGGTGGTGCATTTAACTTTGAGGTAATAGTTTATGATTGTAGGCCTATAGTTCCACATCAAAGCTCCGCTTCTGTACGGACCAACCAAGGGTCCTTTAATAGCTTAGCACAACGCTTTATATAGTTTGCCACCTAAAAAAATACACATTTAATAAGTTCCTTTCTTTTTTCCCTTTTTAGCGCGGAAAAGGATATGCTAGCTCTTTCCGAGTGGACATACCAGAGACGGCGTGATTTTGCACAATCAGTAAAACTGAAGGAAAAGCAAAGAGCATCAAGTTTTCAGACTCTATTTCCAGAGGCGTCAGATGATCGTGCGCTCCCGAAGGCTTCCGGAGCCTCTAGGACCTCAACAAACTTGATGAAAGAGTCGGACTTGCAGAGCTAGATGTAACGCCGAGTGGCTGGACATAATGCGCTTCTCAGCAGGACTGAGACAGAGGACAAAACTAAACCGTTAAAATACACGGAGGATAGGAAGACAAGGAGAGAAACAAGAGGACAGCTATTCCTCTTGGCTTCTGTGTGTGCCTGTTTACAGCACTACTGTACATCGTTAAAAAAAAAACAAAAAAAAAACAAACAAGACAAAAAAGACAATGAGAACTATGACGAGAACCACCAATGAAAACTACAAAAATGGAGATATATTCACTGAGCCCTTTAGTTGTTTATGTACACACACACCACTGAAAAGCCAATTGTACAGGAAATTAATTTGTGCATTACAAATGCAATATTGTTCTTTTAGACATGACTGTTTTTATATTCTGTGTGCGGCTGTGTGTGTGTGTGATAAGGTGTTTTCCCTAAATCTATTCCAACTCTTTGTCAAAAGAAAAAAAAAAAAAAGCAACGGATTCCACGGAGGGATTTATTTTTATTTTTTTTCCGTCAGGGTTAAGTGTTTAACGTTGTGAGCAGGACAGCTGTGGCCTAAATCTTACTCTCTCAGACAATACGTAGGTTATATCACGTGTGAGAAGTCTTAACTGTACTCTTTTAAACTTCAAAATAAATATAAATCTATATCTATAAATCTATCTATATATACTTTTTCTGAAAGTGCGGTCTTCATTTGCGCCGTTTTTTTCCAGTGTAGTGTGTAAGGCTCCTCAAGGGAGCCGTTAGCATCGCTAATCCACTTTACAGGGGTTCTTAACATGACAGAAAGCCTTATCTCCAAACTTTTCATCCATTTTTTCACTTTTGGATATTGAGATTCATGTCTATAAATAAAAAGGGTAATAATATTCTAGATTTGAATACATGGCAGTTGTGTATTACTGTAGCCAAATAGATCCGTTTGGAAATTCGAGGCCAAATACGAAAGGGGCACACAGTGCAAATCAAATACCCGCACACACACACACACACACACACACACACACAAACTGATACTGATATTTACACACTTAAGCATATGAACACAAACACCTTAATACCAGGAGGTGACAAATAAACTGAAAAATGTATACTTACGTCTTAGACTCCTGTGTTTTATTTTAAGCCAGCTTTAGCTGAACTAATACGAATAGACAGTTTACCAATTAAGTAACATTCCTTAAAAATCAGATACTACACAAAACATTCTTTTCTAATGAAATATGTAATGGAAAACCAGGCACAGCTGTCTGGTTTTGTTTTGTAGCTAAGGACATCTGAAAGTCTATTTTTGCACACATGGATGCAACCACTCAATTGAGCATTTAGTGCAATTTATTTGTTTAAAACAAATGCTATTTAGATTTTATTAACAATGACAGTTCAAATACATTTTTGCACAAAATAAAGGGAAACGTGGACAAAGACATCGCTTCTCATCTGCAAAGAGAACAAAATGTAATATATACATATATATAAATATATATATATATATATAAATATATTCCAGCGAAGTTCAATTTAAAGGCAGTCGCACAGAACTAAACTTAATGCAGCACGAAACAAAGGACAAAAGCAATGTGATCATATCTCATTTTCCTTAAAATTGACTCCATTATGTTTGACCTCCACTCACATTAATCTCTTTCACAAACCGCAGGCTTTAATATCTGAACGGGAAAGCTGATGGAGGGACCTAAATACAGAAATCACTGGGCTATAATAAGAATAATTAAAGAAATAAAATAAATGACTTACAATTCCCCAAACAAGTCATACATTTCCCGGAGACGTGCTTTGGAGTAACTTTTAAAGTCACTCAAAGATCTTCGTTTAACTTTTTTCAGCTTTACTGAATACAAATAGCTTCTTCTAACAGGATCCTATTTGTTTCGCATGTAAAATGTAAGAAGGTGGGCCTCAAATGATGATGTGAAGGTGGGTGTCGGGTGACGCTTTAAGCAGAGGCCACCGCTGACAGATAGATTGAAGTTGAACAGAAAATCTGTCCTCATAAATATGCTAACAGCCCCAGCCCCTGTCAGACTCTTTTTCTCTCACCTCCCTCACGCCTTTCCTCCCTTCATCTCACCCCTCTTTTCCTTCCTCCTGCACACACCTCATCTCCGCTGACAGGTCAGCGCTCCATTTGTTCTTTCTGACTGATGACATCTATGAGGGCAACTTTTGTTCTTCTCCAAAGAGAGAGAGAAAGAAAAATAAGAGCGTCTTCGGTGCTGGTTTGTCAAGGTGTTCCGTGTCTGTTCTCACTTCAAAATGCTTCTCTGTAGGGAATGTTTTGAAGATCTCTGCTGTGCGTGCATGTGTGTGTGTGTGTGTGTGTGTATGGCAATGCCAGATGTCTGATGTCTGAGGTGACAGTGAGACGTGGTGGAGGCTCATCGGACCCCTGGCAGTTCTCTGAGGGGCCTCGGGGGCCCCTGCCTAAGCGTCTGAAGCGACAAGGCGCCGAAAAAGCGATAAGCGGAGCAGGACAGGAATGTGAGAGCAGGGAGGCCACAAATCCCAGGTGTGCTGTCTGTTACGCGGGAGCGGGAAGAGAGTCGGACAGCAGATAAGATGACAAAAGAACGACGGAGCCGGGAGTGTGACGGGAGGGGGGGACCGAGCAAGAAAGGGGAAGAAAAAGAGGGGCAGAGAGCCCCCGTGAGCTGAGCTCTGTGTACACAGCTTTTCTGACATTTAGACCTCTCAACTGCTGTAGTCTCACTATCAGACCTGTTAGTGACACAGCCCAGCTGAGACTTCATGACAAAAAGGCTCCAGAAAAGCTTTGAAATGACAATTGTGCCATCGTACGGTGTGAATTTTAACACCTTTTGTCTAACTACGGACAATGGCTTATAGTTTAGAATATCAGTGAAATTGTGACTCGATTAAACAGCAGGTTCTAACCTTTGAGTGAACCTGAGTGATTTATTTATTTTTTTTACTCTCACTGAGCATCTGAGTGAAGAGCTGTCAGTCCACTTGACAGTAAGCCTATTTAGTTCATGAATGAACGTTAATCTGTCTTTAGTGCCTTTGACCTATTTCCTTACTGTACTGTCTGCACACTTTACTTACACACAAATCAAAGCGTGTAGATCTTAGGCCGGTCATTTGGGCCCAGGTGGAAGTATGTGTTTGTGTATGTTGTTCTTAATGTAGGCCATCGGACATCGCAATGTCTTTGTGAAAGAAAGAAATAGAAAATGGAAATTAAAATATAAGTTCCTTTTTTGATGCTGTGGCAGAAAAAAAAAAAAAAAAGCAATAGTGTTTGTAAAAGAAAGAAGAAAAAAAAGGAAATTAAAATCTTAGTTGCGTTTTTGATGCTTTGGCAAAAAATTTAAAATAAAAATAAAATAATAAGCTATGGTTTATGTGAAAGAAAGAAAAGGAAAATGGAAAATAAAATATAAATTGCTTTTTTGATGCTGTGGCAATAAAAAAGCAACAGTTTTTGTGAAAGAAAGAAAAAGTATATTCATAATTTCTTTCTTTCACTTATGCTTAATACATATCTATATTTTTGTTTCTTTGTCTTTCTTTCTTTCTTTCTTCTTTCTTTCATTCTCCTATGTACGTTGACTTAGGATCACTATAATATATTAACAGTTGATAATAATAATAATTATCATCATAATCATCATTATTACGAAAATGTAATTTAATAAATAATTTATTATTGTTGTTGTTAGAATCACACTTACCACGAAAGAAAGAAAGTAAGAAATCTGGCATCCTATCTTTCAAAAACACATATGCTCACACAGAGAAGGACCCAAACAAGGTTTTTTTTCTTTTTTTTTTCTCTCATACACTGAGAGGTCAGTGTAACCTTCCTAAATGTTTTTGAAGTTGGTGGAAAGAGCCATTTTTCTTTTCTCACTCCTTTCCTCTCACTGAGAGCTCAGATTGTGTATTGTGTATCTTTTTTCCCATATGGGGTGATGACACCCTTTCACAACTGTAGAGAGCATTCGTGAAAGGAGTGTTTATGATGCAAACACCTCTCTTTTCTTCTCTCTCACAATCATTCCAGGCAGCCTTTCATCTTGTAACCTTTATAATAGTACAAATGTGTTGTCTGCAGATTAAAGAAAACAATCACGTCCTACCTATTCAGATGGTTATTGTATCCCACAGTGACAAACGTGAACTGTAAATGTCTATGAGTGCTCAAAAAAAAAAAAAATCATCAAGCATTTAATATCTGTTCAAACATACAAACAAGAGTCTTATCTAGTTATAAGTGGCAGATATATGGTTATTACAATTAAACTTCTGTAAACTGTTTTATTTGCTTGTCCTGAGTAGGTAACTGCTGAAATGAAGGAGTAGTGGCTATAACCTGTATGTGTGTGTGTGTGTGTGTGTGTGTGTGTGTGTGTGTGTGAGTGGACTGTAGGTGCCACCTGGGTACTAATGAGTGAGTAATTAGGCTCTGGCACATGCACAGACAGCCACACCTCGCTCCTTAGGACCCCAGCCACCATATGCTGCACCAGTTGGGAGCTCAACTTGCCAAGAACTCTAGAAGAAAGAGAAAAGTAAGTGAAAAGAAAACCTCAGCTCCTTCCTTCTTTACAGCAGCACTCTTTCTAAACATTCTGGCCTATGCCATAAAATTGCATGACCTTCTCAGCTAGAAGCATTTAAAAATCACAGATAAACAGAGTAAATACCGCAGGAGAATGATGAAGGTAAACCCGGTAATTTACTAAGTGCCAGCTCTATTCATGCCAGTGTAGCCTGATCTCAAACACATTCAGAATGCTAACAAAAGAAGGGGTGTGTCATTTAAAAAAGGAAAGCTGGGCTGGGGTCGGTAGTCAAGGATTAAAGTGGTTAGATTTCTTTTTACAGGTGGTGACAACTGACCCCAGCACAGCACTAACATTGAGGAAATGTTTGAGTTTAGAACTTTAGAGAAATCTTGGAGAGAAAATGTTCTTTCAACTGCTGTCAAGAGCATGTAAAATCAGCAGATGCCATCCAAATGTTGGTGGGTCTATTTGTTTGTCAGCTTTTGAAATGTTGTCCCTCCCCACTGTGAAATGTGGTCACAAAGTCTCATACAGAAGATACCATTCACATACCCTCTGCTCTTGACAAGCGCAAGTCATTTCTGGGTCACATTCGGGCCATTTGTGGGACAGAGAGAACACACACATACACAAATGTGTTTAACCATCTGCTCCTGGTGCATGTCGTGGTGTAACATTACCTCAAGCAAACTTTCCAGGAAGTACAGCAAGGGAGTCTACAGCCATTTGTTCATGCTGTGGTGATGTTACTAGTGGTGTTTACCTTAATTTAAAAAAAAATTATAATAATTTTACTTGACTAAAAGTAAAAAAAAAAAAAAAAAACTATTTAATGTACTCACATAATTAAAACTACAGATCAATAGACCATAGTTTATGCATTTATTTATTAAATTATGGCTTGCAATTTCATATGCACCTATTGCACAAAATATATATTTTAGGAGAGAGGGGACTAAAGTCCTAGACACAGATTTGGGATATTGCTATAAATTTGAGCTCATGCTGACATTCTAAATTATTATAAACCATTAGCTAGTTTTCAGCATTACCAGCAGGCACAGTATGTCAATATAACATCAGGTTGACACTGGACATGCCGTCGGACAGACGTTGCATTTTGGTTGAGAATGAGGCTGCGTCCGAAAGCTCTAAAATGCTGCCTTCGAAGGTAGCACTCCAAAGTGGGAAGACGTCAAGCATGTCCGAATCCAAATTCTGCTTCACTTCCTGTTTCCAGGAGATACCTTCTTCTAATCGAATTTTGAAGGCAGCATAGATGCATCCTTCACTGCCTTTGATATCCCACAATCCTGTGCATTCTATTATGCGATGGTTGAGCCAAAAAAAGAAAGATGGTGCAGTGTGTTTGTGTGTAAATTTATATTTCTGACTAACTTTTTGCTGTTCACTTTTGATGTTATTTTTATTATTTTTGATGTTAATCAGTATTATAGTAATTCAATATTTGTTTAGTTATCACCAAAACTCATTCTATTTTGTTGTAGATCATTAAACCGAAATCAGTTTCGTGAGGTAACTTCATGCCAAAACGCTGCCTGCAATGTCTTCTTGTTCGTGGCTCATTTTTGATTCCAAACAATTCACTAATTTCAGAAAGTGGAGACTCACTCTGATTGGATCATTGAATCAGTGAGTTGCTGGTTCGAAAACAGCTGCAATTGGATCACTCCGATTCGCTATTAAACAACAACAACAACAAAAACAGTTCAGCACAGTTTGAGAACCGATTCAACAGGTTAATCAAAAGGAATTGGCTCAAAATAATGATTCGTTATCGATTCACGTTTCATAGTGGGTCTCAATCTCCTTAGCCTGAAATAATAGTCGATTATTTTATAATAACGTTATAACAAGTAAAACATTAGACACTGTGCTTTGGAATTTAGTGAAGTAAAAAGAAAAGAAAAAATATACAACATAAATGGAGCAAACAGATGCAAGCATGTGAACCCCGGCGACCACAAGCTCTTGGGTCAGGCAGTATTGACATAATGATTTGAGGCCATTATTCTTATTATACTTATAGACATAGCTTCCCTTCTCAGATGAAAGTGCTATTATTTGTTCAGGGCTTCTGGGCTATTTTTTTTTCTCAGGCAGCACTGATCTCTGTGTTAGCAGGTAAATCAATTTTATCGGCCACGGAAGGTCCCAAGCTCTGCCGTCTGTGTCCTGGTCATTAGCTATACTGATTTGTGTAACACGTTAAAAGTTGTTAAAGACAGTCTCTATTGACATCCCTGCACATCCCTTTCACCGCATAATCTCAAAGGGAGCATCCATTCATCTTCAGCCTGGTCCCTGTCCTCTGGCTAAAAGGGGTAGCAATATTTCTGCCAGAGTCCAGGAGGGTGAAACTGTGTCATGTTTTTTATTTGGCTGTATCTGATAAGGTGAGTACAAGTATAGGGCTGTAGAAATCACAGAATTAGTACAACTTTTCTGTCATTCATAATGTCAGGGAACCTTATTATGTTTAATAATGATCTATGACCTGTAGGACAGTGACTCATAATTTAATTACGCAGAAACTAAAAATGATGTTTCTGTGAACTTTATTAATTACAGAGGAAGAGATAGCAAAAAAAAAAAAAAAAAAAAAGGTGGGGGGCTATTTGAAGAACCTTTACTGGCTATTTCTCATCATACTAGCCCTAATTTCTGATATCTAAGTAAATTCTTTGTTAAATTTAGCTTATGTGATGAATGAATGAAGTCATAACCATGCAAGTAACTGTCGATATTGCATAAAGACTATTTTATTATTCTGATATAGGGGTTACTGTTACTGGGGCTAGTTGTCAATATTTCTCAGGGTTTATTTATGAAAGTCAATGTCTGTACATGCACATATCTTTAAATCTTGACAAACAAACAAACAAAAATAAATAAATAAAAATAACTGCCCAAGAAAAAGTAAAAAAAAAAAAAACAGATTGTCACACTATATGGGGTAAGTTGTCACAACAGGGCCTGCCAGTAAAACAGCCAATTGCCGTTACAAAAATAAATAAATAAAAATAAAAAAGTATAAAATATAAAACAAATAATGAAACAGCAACAATGTAAAAGGTAATTTACAGATCTATTGTTTTTGCTAACAAATATTGTAATAAAAAACTATATAATATAATATCATACAATATAATGACACATGTACAACTTTTAAAACACGTTTATGAACTTATGAAAAACACTAAAAGCATATTTCAGCCTTTCAGACTATTTCAAGAGGTTCTTGAACTACAGTAGGTGCTTTAAACCCATATACAAAACCACTGCAAGAGAATATAAGCTTTTGTAACTGGACTCCTTGACAATATTCTGCCTGACATGTAGATCTCAATATTTTCTGAATTTTGGCTGTGATAAATAATGAGTGATTCAGTGTATGATTATCTCCTTACAATACAAAAAGATCTTTCTGTGTCTCCTGTGAAAGAAACAGCTTCTTGAGTTCTTTTTATTATTAATTGCAGCCTCAATCTCAATGTAGCATAAGTGTAAAGGCAAGCCAAAGCTTTTTAGTACAGCAACAGAGACTATTCAGTAAAGCGACTGGAAGGCAAACCAACACATCTGAGTGTAAACACTCTGATTGCTTTGTGTCTTTGGAGCTCTAATTTTAGCACTGACTTCTTCATCCGCAACATTTGTATTGACTCTTCAAAGTCTAACTCTGGCATCGGATTTTAACAGACCACCATTCCACTTATCAAGCTGACAGAAGGCACATCCCCATCATGACGAATACATGAACCGACTCTTTTGTAGAGCAGGATATGATGGAGCTGAACAGAACCAAATGGTGGAACAGGAGGAGAGAACAGTGTAGCCCCCGGGAGATAACAGTGGCTGCCACAGTGGCTGAGATACTGATCTAAATGAAAACAAACAGAGATAAGAGGGAGATTGGAAACACACTGGCACGCTCTGGAGTCCCTGCGTGTGTTTGTGTTTGCGCACGAGCCCGTGTGTAAAGCCTCCACGCCTGCCCCGTGGTAGCGACCACCCATCAGATAGATATCAGCTTGAACAATTAGAGTGACGCCTCCACTCGCGCTAGATGAGGATTCTCAGTGGCGTAGTGCGGGGTTTAATTTTGGGGCCCTTAATTTTTTATGAGGTATCAATGTGGAATCTTGACTAGGAGATTTGCGTGTGTGCTTTTTATGTCGCTCGGGGGACATCAATCCACATATCAGTGAGAACAGATGAAGAACTTAGTCTGTTGTGGCTGAAAGCATGTCTCCCAGACACAGAGGTAATACTTCTGCTCTGAAGTCAGATGAAACAGAGATTCTGGTTTGGGGCCGAAAACCCCATTGGACATCACTCCCACAGCTTTCGCAGTTAATCTGGTTGATGCTCCCACTAAAGCTCTCATATTTTGTGATCACACACCAAGGAGCAAGAACTGATCCAGTAATCTTATTTGATATCTCTATCAAAAATTCTGACGATATGCCACTAGGGAAATTAGGACAGTTTGGTATTTGCGTTTCAGTGTAGGTCAGATTGATAGAATGAAGAACGGCCGTTTGTCCTTGAGCACTTGCTTTGGTCTGAATGACCACAAACACAACTTGACAGACATCATAATCTATAGTGAGCTGAGTTTTGTCAAAGCAGGTCATCCTGAACAAAAAGTTAATTTAAACTGTTAAAGAGGCCTTGATTGGCTGAACTATTGAAATGCTTTCTGAAAAGGCTCATCCTGAATCCATAATTAAATTCCCATTAGTTTAACATGAAATAGTAGTGGCTTTACTTTGTGGTACAAATTAAGGATAAATTAAGTGCATTGACTGCACTCTTATATTCAGTAGACCGGGCTGCAAACATATTTAAAAACATTTGTGTGATTGTTTTAGTGGCAACAACATTTGTAACACCTCCTTAACCACTCTTTCTATTAAGAGTCTGCCAAGTCTTGAGTGTTAGATTGGAGTCTAATATTCATTCCACATCTTTTATGGAGACATGTATGCACTCACATAAAAAGAGTCTGATGGTCTGATTAATCCACTTCAGGAGAAACCATTATCACAAGAACAATTGGTGTGTCTATCCTTGTGGAGTGGCCATCCATCAATGTCACCGCTACTTATTATTCGCCATTGCCTCAGGAGGTCCACATTTAGCCACTATGGAATCTCTTACAGTCATAATTCAGGTTTGCCCTGTAATTCTGGCATGCATTCATTGTTTTGTTTTTTTCCCCAGGGACTTATTATAATAAACCAAAACAATTTTCTACAAGTTGTTATTTGCAGATCAAAGTAGAGTGTTTTGGTGGTGTACGTCAGAGTGTGATTTTAAAACCCCCACAGATGGATGCCGATGCCTGTATTTTAATCAAGTGAGTTTTTGGTGGTTTCGCAGTGTTTCATAATTCTGCGGTCATCAGGCAGTGATTGCTGCCTACATGTGAAGTGACCGTCTGCACAAATGAGTCATCATTCACACCGAATACTGACAGTGCGGAGAACTCAGAGTTCCTCACAAATTCAAGGAAGATGTCAAAAAAGCTAAAAACTTTGAAACTCTTTGCTAACAGTAAACAAAATGGAGTTCTGAAGTACTTATACATCTAGCCCTATCAGTGTCAACACAAACACATACAAGTGCTTACCTCACTCCTGTGATGATTCATTTGTCATCCCTCCACCTTCATTTTTAATTTTAACCATTTTCAGTTAAGCTTGAGCTTAGTCTCATATTCCCTCACTCATTAGATAAACATAGAAACTAGTCAAACACAATACATATACTGTATGCTCACACAGCAGCAGCTGTCAGTCAGGTTTACAATGCTAAATAAGGATACATTCATTCTTGGTTTTTAAATGACTGTGACTTGACTGTATTCTATAAGCAAATGACTCTTTAGTGTGACTTTGTGCAAGTCACATCATTAGACCAGTTAATAGCGACAAGTGATTAATGAGTGCTTAATTATATAATTTGCAACTGAATATGCTTACCTTGATACTATAGTAGCCTATGTGAAAAACAATACATGAATAGAGTTTTCCGAATTCAGAGTAAACATTATGCGAAAAGTACTTGGATGACCTACTACTTCCTCCGAGATTACAAATTTAATTCTTACTACTCATATTTATATTATTATTCAATGATTTGTACAGTAAAAAAAAAATAATTAAAAAAAAAAAAAAAAGGTGAATCATCCACTGACCTAATTTGTTCAACTACACCGATTAAGTCAGAAACAAAAGTAAAGTGACTGCCTATGAGTGAGTCATTCAGAAATGTAACACCACTGTTGTGTTGCTCAGATATGAGCAACAGTTGATTCTGCTTTGGCAGAAGCTATTTGTGTTGGCTAAGCAAAAATACACAAAACATCTGTGAATGAAACTGAAATTTAATTGAAATTCTTGTTTACTAAATTGTTACATAAAATCTGTACCACTCTCACAATCGTGCTGTTGGTCTGAAAATCAGCAAAGCTGTGATTTTCTTATAATTCTGAAAAACAACACTATTGTGATATTGCTTAATTGTCGCTGTCACTATGGTTACATGTGTTATTCATGATATTGTCCCATTCAGACAACACTGAGTTGCTCATGTAAGCTGTTACCTAAACAGGACAATTTGGGTGAAACATATTTATAATTACATCTGTCAAGCATATGACATATTTCAGCAGCTGATGTTTGAGAAATCGCAAAATGGAAAAAATTTGTATTGTATAATTCTATATAAAATATATATACTCGCTATGGGTTTCACCAGCTTGACATGGTGAACTCAATCAGCGACATTATTTTTAGTCTTTTCAATGGCATTCACAGATTTGAGTGGCTGTGACTACATGAAGAGGTGTTATAATAAAGTAGTACTCATTTTTGTTAGTGATTGGCATGCATTGTTGTTTGAAATATGGGCTCTCTGAAAACCCACAAGCCTTGACACTCCTACTGCTTGGTATTGTCACACACAGTGTTTTCGAGTCCATGTTTTTATTTTTCTACTAAGGTCAACGCAACAGGCTTCATGCTCATAATCAGCATTCATCTCCTTCATGAATATGAGTTCGTTCAAAAATTAAGTTGTGGTTATGAAAGGAAAGTGGTTTTTGCGGCTGCAATTTCACATGAACTCATTATGTTCAAGGTGAATCAACAAAGCTTGGCATTCCAGTGCTGCTCCCTGTTAATCTTTAATAAGCCGAACGTTGTATCAGTCCTGACAAGTTGATGGTGGATATCCAAGCACACGGTCTCTGCCAGTGTGAATTATCTTATTTTATCAGTGTACATGTGTATCTGCGTTTTTGATTAAAGTCTTGTGCACACCTAGAATGAATATTTGCATGAAAAAGACATTGGAACATTAGAGAATGATTTTATATACATGGAACAATTTTGATACACACACACACACACACACACACATGCAGTGTATATATATATATATGTATATAATGGCAAGTCAAAAAGATATACAATAGCAATTTATTATAAAATAGGGATGTGTATTTAGCATATTTATACACTGCCCACCTAGCACTCTTTTATTACACCAGCTGCACTGTTATTTCTAGCAGCACACCTCAGACGTGAGAAACCTGTTGTTCATGGAGCGATGCTTCATTTGAAGGACCATCCATAGATCACAGATTATAACAATCTATCAAACACTAACTGCACCACAGTCGCAAAGAATAAAGATGTTGACATTAGTTCTCAGCGGATAAAGCGGAGACTAAGCAGAGGCTGTTTTCAGAGTCATTTATCAGATGAATAAACATTCACACTTTTGATGTATAACCTTGTGCCGCCCTGTAATGGAAAAGTGATCATCAAGCAGAAAGTTCATGAGTGAGCACTATTTTGACTTCAAGTAATTCTTTTTCTTTTTCTGTTTTCTCTGCCCCTCCCCATCTCTTCTTTCAGAGCTTTCCTGCCAGAGCTGTGCAGGGGTTGAAGTGGATGATGAAGAGGCTGATCAGGGGGTCTGGCAGCGCTGCATCCCACACAGACGCCTCTCTTGTGGGCATGCCGAGAGAGACATGGCCCCCCGGATGGAAGGTTGCTGGCAGTCTAGAGCCGGAACTGCAGAGGGAAAAGGCTCATTCATTAATCTACCTTACTACACTCTATGTACCTGTCTGTTTCTCCCTCATCCATTTCCCCCTTTTCCTCTCTTTCTTTACTCTAAATGTGTTTCTTAAAGGGATAGTTCACCCAAAAATGAAAATCGCTTTAAACACATGAACGGTGACTGTAGCTTTATAAGCTTCCTAAATGAGTCCATATGAGTTTGAATGCTATATTACTAGCCATAAAACAGCTTTGTGTGAGGAACAGAAAATAACATTTTCAACCACTCTAGCTCTGTTTGACCTCTTCATAGGAGTTCATGAGAGTAGCAGAATTACCCGATTTGCGAACAAATTGTTCTTCTGAATTGGTTATTTTTTGTTGTTCTGCTTCACTAAACAGGTTTGAATGATTCATTCACAAAGCAGTCTGATCCGGTTCACAAATTCACCTCAATGGCACAAAGATCTAAAATTGCATTAACAAAAAAAAAAAAAGATGAATGCTTTTGGAATTACATGAGGGCAAGTAAATGACAACACTATTTCATTTATGGGTGAATTATCCCTTTCATATCCCATTTTTAAGGCTTTTTCTATTAAGTCACGCATCATTTTGTTTCGAAGTCATTCTTACCTAATAAATCTTTCCTTCTCTGCCTTTGCTGTTTCTCCGTGTGAGGGTGCGCTGACATGTCCTGGGCTGAACGGAAACGAGCGTGTCCATCCATCCTCGACTTTCTTGCTCTCTCCTTCATCTTGTGTCTCTCTTCCCTCTCTCCTCTCTGTTTTTTTTCCTTCTTTCAGGTGTGCTGGGTTCTTTGGCATTTCTTCTTTCTTATCGCAGGAGGCAGGCAGGAGTCATGGGCAAACAACACGCATCATTACCTGTGTGAGCAAAGTGGTCGGGCCCTGGCACCTTCAGCCGGTGTAGAATAACTAAAGCTTTCTAGAACCTTCCACCCGGCTCTGGACCAGCCCTGATGTAATTTAGGGGTTCACCCATAGCAGATCGCTCAGATAACTGGGTATTTATTTGCCCTCATGACTCCAAAAACGTACAGCCTCAGGGTATGTCTAGATAGCAGTCTTGAGACCCCCAGTAGCTCACCTATGCATTAATATCAAGGATGCCTCTATATGAATGAAAAAAAGAATATACAACAGTTCTTTCTGGTCCTCGAATCTGATTGGCTGATAAGAGTGTGATATCAGAAACCAACAGAACTCCAATAGCCGTTTCACTGTTTGTATCACTTCGCTTGCCGAAGTTTCAATATTTCTCACAGCAAGTGCCATGGCAGACGCCCAAATCCACTATAATTTAAAAAATAATAGTTTTTTTTTTTTTTTTTTCACAGAATGTAGTTTTAAGAGTTTATTAGACGAGAATGTACTTGTTTGGACTTAAAATATGTGGTTTGTTAATAAAGATAACGTCTATTTGAAAATTTACTTCAGCGTTTTTGGAGATGTGAGCATCAGGGCATCAGCAGTCCTTCAGCACTCTAAACCTGTGGAGAGAACGCCTCACTTCGGCCAGATCTTCTGGAATTTTCCGCTGGCTCTAATGTCTCCATAATGGTTAAACATGAGATCTAATTTGTTTTGGGTAAATCTAATAGTCAGTTTTTGGTCTCATTAATCTATTATTTGTTCCAGAGCAAATAGTTTCGGCTGAGGGCAAAATCTCATCACGTTGTATTTGTAACTTCAATGCTTATATCAGAGCGATGTCTTTGTACTTTTGACTGAATTTCCTTGCAACTTTTATGATGGCTGTTGTTTTTGTTTATATAAATATATATAAATAATAGTAGCCTAGTATTTTATAATAGTGTTTAGTATTGAGAAACGGTGTGTGTGTGTGTATGTGTGTGTGTGTGTGTGTGTGTGTGTGTGTGTTCATGACGGTGATTTTAGTTACACTGTTCCATCATTAGATGGTGACAAGAGACTGTTTTTATGAGTCAGCAGTAAAGACTTTTATATTGAAAGAGACTGAAATGCTGTTGTAAACAAGGAAGTTATTTTTACTTTCAACGACAGCTTGTAAGACACAGTCAACAAATGCACTGAGCAGCGCTGTTATCGGAAATCGCCCTTAACAGATGAAAGGATAGTAACTTACGACAAAGATAACGCTTTCCTCAGCGGACATTTAAAGTAATGATTTATTGAGAATATGTGATTGAGCTGAAGCATGAATACTGTATCAGATGCAGGTAATCACACTCGCTCAGTCAATCTCTCCCTCATAATACTCTACTCCATGTAATACGGTGCTTTTAATGCAGTACAAATAAGCTTTTAACAATTATAACAATTCTTTGAGTTAGATTGTCATTTAGCATAAAGTATGCTGGGATATTAAGATCTGCTACCAAAAGATGTTCTACCTTGGGATATACAGACATTCTTTGGAAATGTGCTGCCTGGATGGCAGACATGTTTACAAGTCTCTGAGGTCCAAGTCAAGTCTCAAGTCTTTAATGTGGAGTCCAAGTCAAGTCTCAAGTCTTTGAGGCTGAGTCTAAGTCAAGTCTCAAGTCTTTAATGTGGAGTCCAAGTCTGTGTTCTATTTATTAGCAACAGTTCTTTCAGCTAGTAATTGAGGCTAAATCCGTATTGAAATACTGATTTCACAATATGATTTTCTCACAAAAAACTTTAACACAATTTAAGAAAAAATAGAAATGAAAAGGTGTCAGTTTATTGTCAGACAAAATGCTGCACATTTCTTGGTAAAATTGAAACGTGTCGAACAACAAAACTAAATTGAAATTTTAAAACAAACCCCAATCAATCAAATATATAACACAAATAAAAGAAATCTCATATAAACAAACTAAGGCTTTGTCTGTGCTCTTTTTCAATAAGCAACCACTGTATTTTAAACAAACACAATCCAAACAAAGAGGCTGCATACATGCAGCATGAGCAGTTTTTAATCTAAATTGGATTGTATAATTTCGAAATTTTAAGCAAAAACAAAATGGTCTGACTTTAGTTTTGTGAAACTATTCTACATAAAACATCTACACGAAACAAAACAGTAGACGGGCTGAAATAGAAAGCAAATGAATGAATGAAGGAATGAATGAAGCATTTATATAGCGCTTTTATTGTTTATTGCTATACACCCAAAGCGCTTTACAATCATGTGGGGGGTCTCTCCTCAACCACCACCAGTGTGCAGAATCCTCTTGGATGATGCGACGGCAGCCACAGGACAACGGCGCCAGTGCGCTCACCACACACCAGCTACAGGTGGAGAGGAGAGAGAGTCATAGAGCCAATCAAGTGGATGGGGATTATTAGGAGGCCATGACTGACAAGGGCCAGTGGCGGGAATTTGGCCAGGACACCGGGGTTACACCCCTACTCTTTACGATGAGTGTCATGGGATTTTTAATGACCACAGAGAGTCAGGACCTCGGTTTAACGTCTCATCTGAAAGACTGAATATTCAATCATCCAAATTCACTCTCTGCCAGCAGGTGGCGCTTGAACAGCAATTAAACATCGTTTCCTTGGTTACCGCTGTAAACAAAGCAGTGCTGCAGCGCTGAACACTACTTTAATATGCATTATACAGAGGCAAGATGAGAAGAAAATACCATCTAAACTTTTTCTAAAGACAGCCAATTCCCCTCAGAGATACATTCATATAAACTCCCGTACCAAATGACTTGCGTTTTTTTACGAGTATCACGAGTCACGAGTCCAAGTCAAGTCTGGAGTCTTTATTTATGTGACTTAAGTGTGACTCGAGTCCAAGTCGCAGACTTGAGTTTCCATCTCTGCTGGATGGTTACAGGAAAAAAAAAAAAAAAATGGCTGATGGTCCAAACAAGAAGGGAGAGCAGATGATTTGACTGACTGACTGACTGAACAAGAAAAATAGTTATTGCTGTTTTTGTGTCTATTTTGATGGGTTTGTCAGCTGGATTTTCATGAGTCAGTATTATTTTATTCATTTATTTTTATTTTCTGAACTGCAGAATTAACTGATTTGTGTAATGTTTGTATGAATGGACTTTGAATAATTGCATATGGGCTGATTTATAAACTGATATTTTGAACAGTGAGCTATTTCAAGAATTGTTGATTTGAATTAAACAAAAAAAAAAATAAAATAAGAACTGTTAGCTTTAAACCCAAGTTATCTAAGTTAAACTACATTTGGCACTCAAGTCAATCTGCTACACCCCACATTCAATGAGAGTACACGGTGCTCATGAACTCCAAAAACGCAAAACACACACACACACACACACACTGGTTTCCATTTTTTGTGGCGACTCTCCATAGGCGTAATGATTTTTATACTGTACAAACTGTATGTGCTATTGCCCTACACCAACCCTACACCTAACCCTACCCCTTACAGGAAACTTTCTGCTATTTCAGATTTTCAATACACTCCATTCTGTGTGATTTATAAGCTTGTTTCCTCATGGGGTCCAAAACAAATGTCCCCACAAGGTCAAAACTGACTGATATTACTATACTTGTGGGGTAATTTGGTCCCCATAACGTGATGAATACCAGGTACACACACACACACACACACCAGAAAGTAGTCCTTAAAGGGATACTCCACCCCAAAATGAAAATTTTGTCATTAATCACTTACCCCCATGTCGTTCCAAACCCGTAAAAGCTTCATTCTTCTTCGGAACACAATTTAAGATATTTTGGATGAAGACCAGGAGGCTTGTGACTGTCCCATTGACTGCCAAATAAATTACACTGTCAAGGCACAGAAAAGTATAAAAAAAAACATCACCAAAATAGTCCATCTGCCATCAGCGGTTCAATCTGAATTTTACTTTGCGTCCATCGGATGATCTCCAAAATGGCGCAAAGCTGACGCAGAGAGACAGAGAGGAGATGAATTGTTGAATAAAAGTCGTTATTTTTATTTTCTTTGCGTACAAAATATATTCTCGTCGCTTCATAAAATTCAGATTGAACCGCTGATGGCAGATGGACTATTTTGGCGATGTTTTTTATACTTTTCTGGGCCTTGACAGTGTAATTTACTTGGCAGTCAATGGGACAGTCACAAACCTCCCGGTTTTCATCCAAAATATCTTAAATTGTGTTCCGAGGACGAACAAAGCTTTTACAGGTTTGGAACGGCATGGGGGTAAGTGATTAATGACAAAATTTTCATTTTGGGGTGGAGTATCTCTTTAAGTAGTTTAGGCTTGTGTGTTAGGCTTTACATTGTTATTTCTATATACATGTATAAATTAATACAGAATACAAAGATTTAAAAAAGAAATGAAAAAAATACCTCAAGAATTTATTTATTTTCATGTTGTTACCTAATTTGAAATAATAATATATAAAATGAATAATAATATAATAATATTGTTAAATATTAATTAAAAATATATATTTTGACCAATAAAACCAGTTCATTTGGATGTTACGACATTAATCACATAAAAAAATAAAATAAAAATCTAAAAATATTTTTTATAATATAGGCTAGTGATTCTCAAACTTTTTCACTTCAAGGCCCTCCATTGTTCACAATATTCAAAGTCCTCTGATTTTTTATTTATTTATTTATTTTTGTTCATGATGTACTGGAAAAGGAATAATAATAAGGATATATAATGAAATATCTTAGAGCTTAACATAACCAGAAAAGTGTATATATGCAGTGCGAACCCTGGTTCTTCAAAGATAAATAGAGTTGTTGAGGTGGTGGATTAAAATATAACATTTTTGTAAATTATTTTTAGTTGTTTAACTTATTTTAATGTTTGTTTTGGCTCATTTTAAATAATCTTGGTCAAAAAGAACATTGTGCAATGCAGCATTGGGCTCTATTTTAAGTGTCATTATTTGGAAATGCTTTTAAAAATGTTTGTATAATTTGCCACTTTACTTTCATTTTAAGAACTATTTTCTTTTTAAACAATATAGAATCAAAAATTGCAACATTTCCAAACTGTATTTTTCAGTATCGAGGTGTAACAGGACAAATCTGTAATTTAGAGCCACTAACTTACATGCATTTGTCATTCAAGGTGAAATGCATTTACTTTCAAATGCCAGTAACTCAATCACTCAGAAAATAGACACAGGACCACAATCTCACGCAGCGTTCACACACAGACAAGCTGCTAATTACAGAGCTAACGACACAACACACAGAGCTCCTCGCAGGTGTGGCTTCCAGTTTACCTCGTCCCCACACAGATACACCTAGAAGAACGAACACTTTTGTGCAAAGATTGCACTTTAAAAGCTTTGAAGATGTAGGTGGTATTTTTCCTCGATATATCTACTTTATCACAGATGTTTCTCCTTAAATTGCTTAGAAAAAATAGACACTATTATTGACATATAGTATGAGTGATGAGTTCATATTGAATGCATATTCTAAATATGAGCACAGCTTGAGATATTTCAGAGATCTTTTCTCTCTCTCTCTCTCTCTCTCTCTCTCTTAGGAGAAACATTTGAGAAGCAGGAAACTTTGGCAACAGTCTCTGATCTTCATAACTGCAAAGCTGACATTTCTGCAGGTCATTGCAGTCAGAGGGTTTAGAAGTTTCCTGAACGCAAGGCCCTTTGCGTCTTTGAGCAAATTGCGGTACTTGGATGTTTGCTGCAGATTATACTTACAGTTTATTCTGATTTGAGAAAGATCTCTGCATCTCTGCAAACGGGTGGCTGTGCCAAATGGAGGATTAAGGAGTAGCTGAGAGTGAAGTTGAGCAGAAAGAGTTGCGGTCGCCTGATGGGGAGTTTTAATTGCCTGCCTTTTTTTTTCTCTGTCTGTAACCTTTCATAGCTCTAATTAGTCAACAGGTTCAATCTCATACTTGCTGTAATCACCCTTAAAGCCTGTCTCTGCCCACTCTTTTAACACCATGATGTAACAGACATCAACTTAGAAAGCGAACTACGGGCTAAACGTGATGTGTGTTGGTGTGTGTGGGTAAATCTGGCCAAATTTAGATTGACCACATATAACTCATCCAAGTTTTAAAATGCCACATTTCTAGTTCTGGGTGGGGGGGGGGGATTCATGGAAATTATAAAATAAAATAAAATTTAGTGCCACATGTATATCAGCTATGCAAACTGATGATATGCCTGGCAGCCATTAACCACATACAAGGACATTAGAGTGACCAGACCTGTTTTCTGGTGATAGTCCACATTTTTGTTGGCCTTTGCCCAACTGGGGCTGCTCTTGCAATTATATGAAACATGCTCTCTATAGCATAGGCTTCTTTAAACAAACATCACATCATCTCATCACTTACTGTATATATTCTTGATTCACTTCTCTGTTTGTTCTTAGGATGAAAAAAAATATAAAAGTAAAATTTTTAGACTGGTCTGCCTCAGAGGTCTAACAGTGCTCAATGTCAAAATGATTGAGAAGACATCATTATGGCCTTGAAAAAATATGCAATAATATATGCAATATATATATATATTTTACATTATGCATGTAATTATTGATTTCATTTACCATTATGAAGATACTTTTACATAGGGATAAGGACATCCCAACACAACACCTAAAACATCTGTTCCCTAAAGAGCAAGTAATGCCCCCAGTTTCAATTTCAGAAATCTGGTCATTGTAGATTATCCTAGTGGATTTGTTCCTCATTTGTGATGAGCAAATCGATTGGATGATTCTGCTGTGTGTGCTGCAGGTTCAGCTCATTGGCTCAAAGTCATGCGTCACTGGTTGACACCACTCGGGGGCGTCATCAATTTTGCAGATTAGCTAATTTGTTAATTGAGAAAGACCTATAGATGGAACATTTAGATTTAACATAAATTAAATCTAAATGATATTAATATTAATCCTTCAAATATTTAATGAAGCCTAGCATAACGAGATAAAATTTAAAACGGCAATTCAAAATCTTTTTACACTTGATCAGCATTCAGCATCATTATAGATGTATTAATGCACGTATGTTTATGTGTGCATACATTACCGAGTGACCAGATTGGTGCATAATCATGTTTGTGCGACTGAAGTAAACGCTTGCGATTTGTTGCGTCAGCGTGTGAGTGTGTGTGTGTGTGTAGAGAGGGATCAGCTGGCAGTATCTTGCATTATAAACAGGAGGTCACATGGCATTGGGTGGGTATCAGGTAGAAGCTTTCCCTAAGGACATCATTAAGACAACACCGCCTAAACCAGCAGCCTGAGCAAATCTCCTAGTAACTTCCAGGAAACCCTCTCTAGAGCAGCAAGGATATGCCAGGCCAAAAGAACTCCACAGTACCTCTGGGATGTTCCTCTAGGAAATCAGCACATCTGCTGGACATTGTGCTGGACAACTTTCATATTTTGCATCCACATTCTCCGATGACTCATAAAAATCTGTTGGAGCAGGGTTTTTTTTATTTATTTATTTTTTGGATAAATTATTAATTATGCTCAAATGAACTGTAGGAAAGTGATTAGCTTATGTTCAACAATATGGGAATATAACAAAAATTACATAGTCTTCCAAATGACTTACATGAGTCGTGATACAATATATAGTAAGGCGCACAGTGTTAACTTCTGATGCGATCGTTCAGAGTTCAAGTCCGCTTCTTCCGAGCTTGTTTTCCCTTTTCCCATCACTTATTAGATCGGAAAGGCATTTTCAATAAAAATACTGGAAATGTGCAAAAAGTGGAAACACAGGTAATGTTAATATTATAGTGTTTATCGGGTGGGGTTGGGGTAGGAGGGTTTTATTGTCCCAATAAGGTGGCATCCATTTATTAATTTGAACAAAATGATAATTAACACTCAATATGTTATTATTGCATATGGTTTTATAATGTGCTACAATACTGCAGTGCAAGTATCTGCCACTTTTTGCACCATGTATAAACAGCATCTAACTACTATTTACATTTATTGCAAAAAATAAAAATTAATAAATAGGCCAATTGTTATTTTTACATACAGTAAATAGAATCTATTGTTATATACACTTTGTGTGTGTGAGTGCCCAGTGCACACACACACACACACATATATACTATATTAGGGTGACCATATGTGCTATTTTTCCCGGACGTGTCCTGGCCAGGATTTCTATATCGCCTAAAATATCAAGGCTTTGGCTTTGTTTGCATGTGCAGACAGATCGGTGTATGACATCAAAGTACCATACAGACGGTTCCTTATGCTTTCAAAATGCTGAGTCACTCTGCTTTTAAGTCAAACACACCTAATATGTACGCTTAATTGCCTCGCTTTGAGCGTAGATCCCACCTTCTCACACACACCGTGATTGGTTTATTATGTACAATGCCTGCATGTTATTGGTCAAACTACTTTTCGATCATTACCTTCAGCAACCATGAAACACACACACACACACACACACACACACACACACACACAAACACAAACACACACAATTAACATTTGGTTAATTAATCAGCATCATGTAATTGTGTATCATGTTCACTAGTCAGTTAGTCAATTTAAAGCCCAAATATTGATGATTGAAAAGTAAAATAAAAATTACCATAGGATTTATTTTGTAACAATGAATGAAACATTACATTTTGAAGTAGAAAGACTGAAATACTATTTTCCTGTAAAATGTATTACAATAATCTTTGTTTTATTTAAACTAATAATAATTTAAAAAATACATTCTATTTATTTTCTAATAATTCATTGGTGATACAGTGATTAAGACAATCAAAATTAGCATTACTGCCATACTTCTTGACAGAGGGAGCTTATGTGCGTATGCTAAGACGTGATAGATCACCACTCTGTGATTCTGTAAGTGTGACATTAAGTTGGAACATCTGACTCAGGACTGGATGATAATTGGCCTACGCTTTTCCCACCATGTTTGTCATTACACTTACAACACAAGTCTTCAACCTCCCAAGACTATGGAGTCATTCTGTGCAAAATGAACAGAAGTTTTAGTCTAGTTACATGCAGGCTGGGTGAGAACATCTCACAGTTTGATGAAAGCAAGCTGTAGTGAGTGGGAAACAGCAAATGAGAAAGCATCTTCCTACTACCTCGTGTCCATCACTGAAGTTCATCCAAGAACTTGTTTTGCGGACAGTGCCATCACCTGCCACGCCTGACGTAATTTACTTCAGTAAATAAGCCCAACCTACGCAAATAAAATGTCATTCTAAATGGGTCACTGCAAGCCATTTTCATGAGTTATTTACGTAAACTTGACTAATCAGGTTTTATAGAGCAGAGGGTGTAGGTTGTAGTTCTTTTTTTTTTTTTTGTCCATTAAAAGACAGGATGGACATTTGAGAAGGTGGAGATGTGGTTTTATTTAGGGTTGAAAGTGCAGAGTGAGTTTAATGTATTGTGTCGGGATGTCCTCATCATGTCTTGTGTGCGGAAGCTTGTTTGCACAAGAGTCTATATGTTTGGACAGGTCTGGGTTGAGTTCACACAAACACACACACACAAATATTTGTGTGCTTTGATTCATCTTGCCTCCTCTCATCAGCTGTTGCCAGCTTTAAAACACACCTGAGAGTCAAAATGGCTACAGTCATAACAATAACAGCGTCAATGCGACGGCTCACACCAGCAACTCTGTTTGGCATCTGTTACAGCAAATTACATCAGCAATACCACACCATTACCTGAGCTCTTACCAGCCTAACAACAGCCAGTAGGGAACTTGTGTTTATGTGTGTGTGTGTGTGTGTGTGTGTTCCAACCCCCAGACACCTGCCACTCTTGCTCACAATCATAGCTTGCTACTGAAACTGCTGTTCTCAGTCATAGATGGATCAAGTAAACCTTTTTCACAGTATGTAAAAAGCTTGCTGGTGTTCATCTAGACCATGTACGCTCAACAACCAAAAATAGCTTAGCTTGTTTTCCATTCACACATACATAGGTTAGCATGCCCGCTAATCTCCTCTTGCCCTTGTTCTACGTCCACTCCAGCGTCAAAATCATCGTCAAAAAAGACAGGAAAAAAAATAAAATAAAAAACGATGAGGGATGCAAAGAAAAAAATAATAATAATAATCTCATATGGTTTGCTGCTTCAGTACACAGACTCTTTTTTTTTTTTTTTTGTAACATCTTAACAAAGTCAGCACCGACGACTTCATCATACTAAAGCACAGACCTCATCAAGACAAAGTCAAGCTGAAGAACGTCCTTCACATAAAGTCAGAGCAAACAGTTCTTAGAAGTTCTAGAAGTACAGCTAGTAAATGATCTGGTCTAAATATAGTCAGCAGTCTGCTCAGAAATGATAAAAAAAAAAAATTCAAAAAAACCTTTTCACAAGTGGGATTAAGTGTATGCTTAAAAATAAATAGCATGTTCGTTCATGAAGCGAAAAGTGCCAATTAAAATGGCACCATGAAATGTGCTTTTTATGTTTGATGCTACAAAGAAATTGCATACGTTACATATTATACATGTAATTTATATATTATACACACACGTTGGGTTTCCATGTTTTATAGGGACATTCCATAGATGTAATGATTTTTATACTGTACAAACTGTATTGTTGTAACGTGTCTGCCTGTCCTAGTCCCCGTTTTCCTTATTAGGGCCCGAGCACCGAGGTGCGAGGACCCTCTTGGAATTGCTCCGTTTATTCTTCTTCTTCTTCTTCTTCTTCTCCAAAGTAAATCGCATTTTTGAGGGCCTAAACATGCTCCAAAACTCATGAAACTTTGCACACGGGTCAGAACTGGCGAAAATTTACATCTGATATGGGTTTCAGAAGTGGGTGTGGCAAAATGGCTCGATAGCGCCACCTATAATATTTCAAAAGAGTGCGCCTCGAGCTACGTTTTATGTACATGCATGAAAATCGGTACACACGTGTAACACACCATTACCTACAAAAAGGCCTGACAAAGTTTGATGTTTCGCCATGAAACAGGAAGTTGCTGTAACTCAGGCAAGCAATGTCCGATCTGCCCCAAACTTCACACGTTTCATAGGAGTTCAGTCCTGAACACATCTACATGCTCATATTCAGATATAGTCATAGCGCCACCTGCTGGCAACAGGAAGTGACATGTTTAACACTGTAATGGACTCCTAGGTGCATATTAAAAAGTGTCAACAAGTGATAAATAGGCTAGCAGCATGCTACAAGCATACTAAAACATGCTAGCAACACTTAGCTAAGTGCTAAGGCATGCTAGTAATGCAGTGAAACGGGAAGTTGCTGTAACTCAGGCATGCAGTGTCCAATCTGCTCCAAATTTTACAAGTTTGATAAGAGGCCTGTCCTGAACACATATACATTCCCGTATTTGGTTATAGTCATAGCGCCACCTGCTGGCAACAGGAAGTGACATGTTTAACACTGTAATGGACTCCTAGGTGCATATTAAAAAGTGTCAACAAGTGATAAATAGGCTAGCAGCATGCTACAAGCATACTAAAACATGTTAGCAACACTTAGCTAAGTGCTAAAGCATGCTAATAATGCAGTGAAATGGGAAGTTGCTGTAACTCAGGCATGCAGTGTCCAATCTGCTCCAAATTTTACAAGTTTGATAAGAGGCCTGTCCTGAACACATATACATTCCCGTATTTGGTTATAGTCATAGCGCCACCTGCTGGCAACAGGAAGTGACATGTTTTAGACTGTGATGCACTATTAGCAACACATTAAAATATGCCATCGTGTGCTAAACATGCTAGAATAATGGTCAAACATGCTAGCAACACTTACTAAGTACTAAAGCATGTTATTAATACCATGACACAGGAAGTTGTTGTAACTCATGCATACAATGTCTTATCTGCCCCAAACTTCACACCTTTTATAATAGTCCTGGCCTAAACACATCAAAAGGCCAATATTCAGTTATAATCATACTGCCACCTTCTGGCAACAGTAAATTACTTGTTTTACACTAACTTAAACATGCAATGTTCAATCTGCACCAAACTTCATATGTTTATAAATGTGCTGGCCTGAAGACATCTACATGCCAATTTCCAGTTATATACATAGCGCCACCAGCTGGCAGCATGAAATTACTTGTTTCACACTAACTTAAACATGCAATGTCCGATCTGTTCCAAACTTCACACGTTTTATAAGAGTCATGGTCTTAACACATCTTAAGGCCAATATTCAGTTATAAACATACCGCCACCTGCTGGCAATAGGAAATGACTTGTTTTACACTAACTTAAACATGCAATGTCCAATCTGCACAAAACTTCATATGTTTGATAAAAGGACTGGTCTGAAGACATCTACAGGCCAATGTTAAGTTATAGACATAGCGCCACCAGCTGGCAGCAGGTTTGGCACATATAAATGACTTTAACATTTTCCTCTATATTTGGCTTTTTAAATGCATATTGCTCACCGTTCCCTGTCTCCCTGAAGCCACTGTTGGCGGTGAGCCCGTGTGCGTGGGCCCGATCTTTGCTGCTTGCAGCTTTAATTTGGTTTAGTTCCTGTCCTCATTAATTATCGTTTCATTGTCCCCACCTGAGTTTAATTATGTTGTTTGCTCTTTTGTTCCTGTTCCTTTAAAAGCCTTCAGTTCTCCATTTGTTTTTGTCCGATACCCAAGCCCGCCGACACGGAATACGACAAGCCCGCCGACACGGAATATGGCAAGCCCGCCAAGAAGTGCAGCTATCCCGCCGACAGAGAGTATGGCACGCCCGCCAACCGAAGCTCACGTACCCTTAGGAATTCTAGTGGAATATGAAGCTCCTCGCAAGCGCCCGCCAGTGCCAGCTCCTCGCAAGAGCTCCTCTGTGCCCCCGCTGGTCCCGTCCAGCTCGTCTGTGCCTCCGCTGGTCCCGTCCAGCTCCGCGCTTCAAGAGCGCCCCCCAGTGCCTGCGCCGCGAAGGCACCTCCCTGTCTCCGCGCTGCCCGAGCGCCCCCTAGTATCTGCGCTGCCAGAGCGCCCTCAAGAGTCTCCACTGGTTCCATCCAGCTCCGCGCTTCCAGAGCGCCCCCAAGAGTCCGCGCTAAGATTGAAAGCCCCTAATTTCACCCTTAAAATTTTTTTGGGGGGGCTATTCCCTGGTGAATCCTGCTCCGTCTTGGGCGCCCAAACTCCCGGATCCGCCATGGTCGTCCAAGCCTCCTGCTCCGTCCTGGGTGCCCAAGCTCCCTCCTCCTCCTAGGCCTCTCAAGCTCCCTGCTCCGCCATGGCTCCTCAAGCTCCCTGCTCCTCCTAGGCCTCCCGAGCCTCCTGACCCGCCCTGGATGCCTCCTTAGTGTCCCGGTCCTGCACCGGTATCCAGGGCGCCCACCCCCCTCCCTGGTTGAAATGTTGCGGTGCGGGACGCACCTACCAGGAGGGGGAGGTACTGTAACGTGTCTGCCTGTCCTAGTCCCCGTTTTCCTTATTTGGTTTAGTTCCTGTCCTCATTAATTATCGTTTCATTGTCCCCACCTGAGTTTAATTATGTTGTTTGCTCTTTTGTTCCTGTTCCTTTAAAAGCCTTCCGTTCTCCATTTGTTTTTGTCCTTTCTTGAAGTTTATTAAATGGGAAAAGTGCGTTGAAGCCATTTCATTCTCTCGTCATTCATTTAGATTTAAGTCTGCTCACGCCACAACCACAAACCCGTAACAATTGTTCCCTTTACCCTAATTTAGTATGATTTATAAACTGTATTGGCAACCAAAGAAATATCCCCACAAGGACAAGTATTTCGGATATTGACATCTATTTGGGGGGATTTTTTTCCTTAACGTAGGGTATACGCCCCCCCTCACACACACACACACACAAAAAAAAAAAAATTTATAAAGAAAATTAATATATTTAGTTAAATATATATATTCTTTACTATACAACAATAACAAATATATTTTAATAAATATTTTAAAACGTAAGGTGTGCACACACAATATATTGTATGTATAATAGTTTATTTTTTATTTTTTATTGGACATTAGAGCATTGTAGGCCAAAGTACTGGAGGTCACTCTTGTTGACTGGATTGATGAACAAGCTATTCATCACTTATTCACCTCTGACCCCCTTAATGAGCTTACATTGTACAGAAGCCAGACACAATGACACACACAGACCAAGTGGGAATACAATCCAGTCTGGCTCTATAGTCTGGCTGAATACACAGGTCATGATTTTGGTTCTGTTTTAATGCAAAAGTGCAACCTCCATCAGGACAATTAATTGTTGATGGTGGGAGTGGACGACTTCTGTAATGTACCAAATACATACCAATCATTTCCACAGACCACTCCATTTCAGCATTCATTTTCAGTCCCCTTAAAAGACAATTTGTCAGAGTGAGTGAATAAAACAGAAAACTTTTACATCTGAAACTTTGCTTAAAATGATTTAATGGCAGCCCACTTGTCAAGTGTAAATGGAGGCTATATTTAAAAAGCATTAGTGGAAGAAAAACTGCCACTTTCATAAGACTGCATAAAATCGCTCAAATTTAAGATAACCAGTAATATGTAGAGGACCATGCTGTCCTGAGATGGCTTGTATACATCTAATTTGGTTGAAATATGAATTGATTGGGTGTGACTTGTCCTATGGTAAAACTGATGTAAGAAAGAGCCACTTTTCAGAGTTAGTTACAAAAAGTTGTTTCTGTTTTCTTTCACAACACATGGTCAGTATTGCTTAACATTCAAAAAAGGTTGATCATTCTAGTCTAAACAGTTTAAAATCAGTTCAAATTGATTTTGCTATTCAAAAGTAAAATGAATATAATAACTAGATGATATACAGTAAAAGTATAAAATTATTATTACAGTGACAATTCTAGATATTTTATTAATTTTCATTCTCGTTTATTGCTTTTCATTCTACGTTTATCAAACATATCTAATTTCTGACTTTCAATAAATGTATGTGGTTCTAAAAAGCATGGAAAATAGCAGTCATATTAATTACAGTGGTTTGTAATGATCATTTGCAAAAAATGTGCATTGGTTTGAGGAATCTGTGCTAATTTTAAACATTTTGATGGAGAACATGGAACAAAGTGCGTTAAAAGCATTACTGAGCTCGAAAAAACATATGTTTTTTTCCGTTGCGTGTGTGGCTCACATTTGTGAGTGTGAACAGGACAGTGATGAATTCCTCACAATGGCACACATCTATTCAGCAGAATAGTATAAAAGAGAGAGAGAGAGAGAGAAAGGGAAGGAGCAGCCGTAAATGAATCTACCGCTGCCAAAGAGGTTCACAGGAGCGCCAGTCACCATCACTCACCAACTCAACAATGCTATATCAAGCCTGTTCTCTAACTCCACAAAAAAAAAAACTTACAACTCTGTGAAACTTTCAGTAGTGCAAATGGAAGTAAAGCTCTCAGTCTGAGAGCATCCACTCAGGTTCATTAATGGACGTGTAATCCACCCTCTTAAAAGCAGACATACGGATGCCATGAGCTATGATTGAGTTTTATAGATCAAGGCACTGAATGACTCTCTGTAATCAGAAAATCAATGTTAATGTACTTCGGAGGATTGCTCTGTATTTATGGTGACCTCCTTTTGCTTTTCATTTATAGAACTTTAAAATGTTTTGCTTATGTTGCTGAGTAGTGAAGTCAGAGTAAAGGTTATTATTTGACAGCCTTCAACCGGTTCAAGTCTCTTACGCAAGCATTAATAAGAAAATAAAGGACTGAAGAGTTGTTGAAAAGTAAAACTCTCAGATAATACGAAATAGAGTCAAGCAATTTAAAAGCCAGTTTGGAGAGAACATTTTTTTTTTTTTTTCATTCTCGTGCGCATGTCGAGAATCTTTTTTCCCCTTCTGTTCCAATTGTGTGCCATCTAATATTAGTATTTTTATTAATTATCTTAAATTAACTGTCAGAATGGTTAATTAGCATAATTAATGTGGTGTGGCCAAGAAGCTGAGTGGTATTTGAAAAATGTAAAAGCAGCTGAGAGTGACTCAATAGTAAGTTGTCCAAAATACAAAATTACAGCAATTAATTAAATTCCGGCCCTGACACTTTTTTTTTTTTTTTTTTTAATGAAGTGATGAAGTTAGGAGAGGGGAGGCTTTTTGTTCTCTATTTGAACATCTTGGAATCACAGTTACAGGCTTTGAATAAAGTCAAAGTGCAGAATAGTTGTTTTACAGTTTTCTTCTTTGCAACACTGAGCTACTCTTGTTTAATGATTTCAGCAACCCTGTAAATGGTCTCGGCAAGTGCGTATGTGTTTGCGGTGGGGTTTCACTAATAAGAGTTTACTCCTCACCCTGAGTATTATATGACCCATGGGATCAAAGAGGCAGTAAAAGCTTTAAGCCTTCGTGATAAGCCCTGTTCACATCGGAATGGAACCGAGAAACACTTGGAAGTGAGCCGCACGGACGAGAGGGGGAAAGCAATGGAAAAACAACCAATGAAAAACAAATCAATCTATTCCTTAGAGACTAAAAAGGGAATTCTAAACTTCTTCAATCACAGCTCAGACAGAGTTAAGGCTTTTAAAAGAGGGGGATTCAAACATCATTATTTCATCTGAGAAGTCCAGAGATGGTGGTTCAGGGAGGTCTGAACTGCTTAAACCATAAAATCAAGAGTTTAATTTCAACAGTATTGATTTTATACCTCTAGGAAAGAATGAGTTCACAGAGTCTGATTCTAATAAGGAAAGTAGTGATTACTGTGAAGGTGAAGACGAAGATGAAGATGACAACATCATTCATGATGGTGTTATATATTAGAGCACTTCATTGCATGTTCATGTTTTTGTATTTATGGCTCTGTTTATTGACACTCCCCTCGGGTTGTCCGATTGGTGTCGGACAGTGCTAAGTACAAGTCTCAACATGGTCCAAAACATATTGTGATTAGATTAGTCAAACCATTTGAAGGTAGTCACACATGAGCACATTTGTATTTGTAGTACATGCTACTGTGTTATAATGTGCCCAAGACATTGAAATGAGTTGTACATAAGAACATTTTTCGGGCACTAATGCACCCTTAAGGTATTAATATGTACTGATAAATTACTAAATTTGCATTTAAAATTAATTTGAAATTTAATCCCATATATATATATATATATATTAATCAGGTACCCTCCCTTCAATCAAATCTAATCACGTGTAAACTTAATTTAAAAACGTGATAAAAATAGATGTTAATATGCTTGCTTACATAATATCCAATGTAATTTAATGGGGTCATATGATCAAAGAGAAATCAAATAAAAACCTTGATCTACATTTAAAACTCAGAACTCCCTCCACCAGTTCAAAAATACCATTTATTAAAACTAATTTGCAAAAAAACATTTAGTTCTGCAACTGAATGCTTTCCAGTTTTCCAGTTCCTCAATTTGAAATGATGCAGCAAAAAGGAACTGATTAAAACTGAAATTTGAATTGAATGAAGCAGAATTAAAGTTATTTGAAATTCAAAGAAACTTAAATGTTTTTTTTTTTGTTTTTTTTTGGTGAGAAAAGGGAAAGTTTTAATGTTGTTTTTACGTCTTACAGACAAATATTTGGACCAGGGTGGAAAATAACTTAAATTCCCAGAATGCTTCCAAATTCCCATTTCCTATTTGAATTGCATTTCAGCAAATTTCAGATTTCAGGTCAACTTACTGTACAGTGTGGCTAATTCAGTTCATGTTTACATTAAACATCGACTGAGATTTTGCACAATCCTTATATACATATGAGTCCATTTAATTTAATTTAATTATAAGCAGCTGTAATGCAGCTGTCTGAATGTCAGTCTACTGTTGCTGGTCCACCTGTCTTACAGTAAATAGTACACCATACTTCTCACTATATGTTTATACATTACCTTGATATGCTGAAGATGAGGTAAAACGGGTGCATTGAGAATGGCGTCCAGATGCAGTGCAACACAATAGGACAATGTTTCAACTCTGTGCAGAAATGTGACTTGTTTTTGTGTTTGAGCCCAGGATCAGATGGGAATAATAGGATTACAGGCGCTAAGCTCGTGTCAGAATAGATTTAGGTCTTTGCCCACGGCCGTGGGGATCACTTAACAAATACTCTTCCCCCATCCAGACGACTTAAGCTCTTTACCAAGAAAAAAAATGCACATGCAAATCACAGACATATATTGAAGAGAAGGATGGATAACACACAAAAACAAAAGAATAGTGTGTGGCGTGATTGAGTCACTCCACAGGCTGTCTCTGTTTCTGTGTTCTTTGTTTCCTGAAGTTAATTAGCAAGAAGAGAATTAGCCACTATTGTCTTTTGTCTGTTTTGTTACATCAAAATGTTTTGTAAATAATGAATCCTCACAGTGGTAAAGGTTTGAGGGAACAGTATAAACATTAAGGGAATACAACAACCTGGTTAACTTCAACCCCTAGTCCTAGAGAAAACTCTGTGCTTCAGAGAAACTCACAGAATCGTTCCTATGAATGCTTATAACACTCATGTAGCTCAAAAATGAAAGCATGGCACTAGCAGCGCTAATGATGTAGGTTTTATTCAGGGAGAATTATAGAATTATTGATTTTACTAATTATTAATTACTATAAATATTTACACTACCGATCAAAATGTTTAGTAAGATTTTTATTATTATTATTATTATTTTTATTTTTTTTAATGTTTTTAAATGTCTCTTGCAGTCACCAATGCTGCATATATTTGACCAAAAACACACAAAAACTTCCCTCTCAATTTTTTTTTTTCTAATATTTACTTTTTTTATTTTATTTTTTTCTGAAGAAAGACAGAATGTCATGGATGAATATTTACTGAGAAATCCACTGTTAGGTCTTGAAACTAGGAATGACCCAGTAAAATATAATATTGTGAAATATGTTGGGTTGGGTTGGAAATATTATTACAACCCAAATACCGAAATGTTGGGACATTTTTTAAATTTGAATAAAATGAAAACTAAAAGACTTTCAATTCACATGAGCCAATATCTTATTCACAATAGAACGTAGAGAACAAATGTTTAGACTGAGAAATTTTACACTTGTATCCACTAAATGAGCTCATTTCAAATTTGATGCCTGCTACAGGTCTCAAAAAAGTTGGCACGAGGGCAACAAAGGAAGACATTTAGAAAAGATTCAGCTGGGAGAACATCTAGCAACTAATTAAGTTAACTGACATCAGGTCTGTAACATGATTAGTATAAAAGGAATGTCTTAAGAGAGGCAAAGTCTCTCAGAAGTAAAGATGGGCAGAGGCTCTCCAATCTGTGAAAGAGTGCGTAAAAAGATTGTGGAATACTTTAAAAACAATGTTCCTCAACGTCAAATTGCAAAGGCTTCACAAATCTCATCATCTACAGCACGTAACATCATCAAAAGATTCAAAGAAACTGGAGAAATCTCTGTGTGTAAGGGACAAGGCCGAATACCTTTGTTGGATGCCCGTGGTCTTTGGGCCCTCAGACAACACTGCATCACTCATCGGCATGATTCTGCCATTGATATTACTAAATGGGCCCAGGAATACTTCCAGAAACCATTGTCGGTAAACACAATCTGCTGTGCCATCTGCAGATGCCACTAAAGCTCTATCATGCAAAAAGGAAGCCATATGTGAACATGGTCCAGAAGCGCCGTTGTGTCCTGTGGGCCAAGGCTTATTTAAAATGAACTGTTTCAAAGTGGAAAAGTGTTCTATGGTCAGATGAGTCCAAATTTGACATTCTTGTTGGAAATCTCGGGCACCGTGTCCTCCGGGCTAAAGAGGAGGGAGACCTTTCAGTGTATTATCAGTGTTCAGTTCAAAAGCCAGCATCTCTGATGGTATGGGGGTGCATAAGTGCATACAGTATGGGCAGCTTGCATGTTTTGGAAGGCACTATGAATGCTGAAAAATATATAAAGGTTTTAGAGCAACATATGCTCCCCTCCAGATGACGTCTATTTCAGGTTAGGCCTTGTGAATTTCAGCAAGACAATGCAAAACCAGATACTGCAGCTATTACAACAGCATGGCTTCGTAATGGAAGAGTCCAGGTGCTGAACTGGCCTACCTGCAGTCCGGATCTTTCACCTATAGAGAACATTTGGCTAATCATTAAATGAAAAATACGTCAAAGATGCCCACGAACTCTTCAGCAGCTGGAAACCTATATCAGGCACACTTTAAAACCTAACAGTGAAATTCGTTAAATGAAACTCAAAAAAAAAAAAAAAAAAAAAAAAAGTTAATTCAACTCAATATATATTTGTGATGTGAACTCAAAAGCTAATTAAGTTAAGCAGAACTCAATCTAAATAAGTTACTATAAATTAATTTAATCTACTATATTATTACCATACAGTCTATGATTATTACATCTAAATGGCTGACCACAAAATATTTAACATAAATATGAGCTTAATTCATGATTTCTAACATTGTTTTTCAAGAAGTCACATTTGTATAACACAGGGCTATAGGTTATTATGCTTTATATCTTTCATAGCTAATTAAATAGCCTAACTAAACGGTAATATATTACCTGTCATAACTAATTAAATAACTATAAACGATAATATAATGAATATAAATAATTATATTCTTGCAAGAATGGGACCAAATTCCAATACCAAAACTCCAGAAACTCATAACCTCAATGCACAGACATCTTCAAACTGTTTTGAAAAGAAGAGGAGATGCTACACCATGGTATACATGCCCCTGTCCGAACTATTTTGAGACCTACAGCAGGCATCACATTTGAAATGAGCTCATTTTGTGCATAAAATTGTAAAATTTCTCAGTTTAAACATGTTATCTGTGTTCTATTGTGAATAAAATATTGGCTCAAGTGATTTGAAATGCTGATTTGATACTTAAGAAATATTTATTATCATCAATGTTGAAAACAATTGTGCTACTTAAAGGGAAAGTTCATTAAAAGTGTCATTAATTACTTACACACAGTAAGTGAGTAATTAATGACATGTAAAATATTGTCACTTTTAATGCATCCTTGTTGAATAAAATAATTACTTTCTCTTTTTCTCTTTTAATTGACCCCAATAAGATTTACTGATCTCAATGTTGCTTTTGATTAAACTGTCTGCCAAATTCATAAATGTGAACATAATGAACATTACAGGTATAAAATATGTTTTAGGGAAGTATGAACTAACTTTTTAAAGAATGCTGCAATCAGTTCAAAAGGGTACGCAATATGCATTGCTGCATAAGGTAACTTTTTGGTTGTGTGTGTCTGCATGTGGATGGCTTGAAAGAGACTATACCTTTGAATATTGCTGCACCAAAGCAGAATGTAACTGTACACAAAAATCAAACAGGACCTTAGGCTAGCACCAGCCAAAGGATTCAAGAGTTTAATCTACCTTCTGAACCACCCAAGACTTCTGCATAAAGTAATGATATTGTCAGAAGCTCCCTGACTTAAGAGATCATGAGCCAAACAATTGGAGGTGAGCTCAATTGCCTTGATTACTTCTCTTACTGAGGCTGGCAGATCTAACAGTATTGACCCAGGCTATTACCAACAGCACTTAAACTAAGCCTCTGCTAAAGCAAAGAAAAAGAATAGGCTGCTCTTTTCTTTCTTTCTTTCTTCCACCCTCTCTTCTTCCTTTCATGCTTTGATAACAGCTTTCATCTACCATGCGGCCTGAGCTCTGTGCAATAACACCATCTACTCCAATTTCAGTCCAACGCCTCGTCCCACTGTCCTCACCTCCCTCATAAATTCATAAGCGTGGTGTCAGAATGATCAATACGGTTCGCCACCAGTTAGTCCGTTGTTTCCACACTGAAGATTTGCTCTAAGTAACAATTTTAATATGTAAATGTCAGCTTGGATAGCGTTTTAATAAAGAATCATTGGAGCCGCAGCTCATCACCAGCGGCCTGGGCATCAATCATGTCTGGGAGAGCACAGCCATGACAAATAGCTTAAATCTCCACTGCCGCAAACTCCCCCTATTAGCCAATCAAATGGCTGTGGGGAATGAATGGATGACACAGGAGGAATATCCAAGACTTCTCAACACCAAAAAAAAAGAAGGTGTTTTCATTAGAAGAAGCAAAGTGTTGTCTCTGTGCACCGCACAGCAAGTAATGAAGTTCAAGAAACAGATTACAGTCAGAGCAGACACTATATTTAATAAGAAGTGAATGACAGAATGACTGATGGATAGATGGAAGTAGTATTCATTTAGTATCCTTCAACCAGTGTAACATTAAAAATTTGTGAACATTAAAACCTGCAAAACATGGTCTTAAAGGGATAGTCCACTCAAAAATCAAAATTCTGCCATCGTTTACTTGCCTTCAAGTTTTTCTAAAGCTGTATGAGTTTCTGTCTTTCTTTGTTCCTTTGTTTCTGTTTTTCATTTTTTTATACCATGGAAGTCAATGGCTACCGGCAACTGTCTGGTTAACAACATTCGTCAAAATATCATCTTCTGTGTTCATACAGGTTTGGACCAATGTATAACATGAAGAAATAATTACCAAATTTTCGTTTTTGGATGAACTATCCCTTTAAAGGAAAATTCTGTCATCACTCATCTTCATGTTGCCTCTTCTACATAACAGATTAAAAAAACAAACAAACAAACAAAAAAACATAATTTGAAGAACACTGTTAGACATTTCTGTAATTTCTACAGTTATTTACTGTATATCACCCAGTATAATACTGCAAATTCCCTTTACAGTAAATAACTTTAATACCCTTTGCATCATGGGAATTTTCTGTGATGTCAGACCCCACATACAGAGACTTACTGTATTTTTATCAAATTACTGTATACTACTGTATTTGCTGTAACGGCCTCTTTGGCGCCATTCTATTGAGGTTGTTTTATTTTCCTAATTTCTTACATTTGGATTGACACGATTTGCCCTACACCAGTCTACAAGGCCGCAACAGCTTGGGACTGTCACAGATCGGCCAGGCTCATCCACCACCCAATCACAGCGCTCACCGTCACCTGAGTATTAACTGCATGTACCTGTTTGGAATCATCACTCTCATCAGGACTCCTTCATAAGCACAAACCTCACTTCACTCAGTGTCTGGTCTCGTTTCTACAAAGTGGACTCACTCTTATGCCTTTCAAACGCTATTCAGAAATACTTGCCTTGTGTACTTACCCTTTGTGTCTCCTCCAGTGTGTGTCTCTGCTCCTCGCTCCAACATCAGTTCCAGGTGCCTTCTCCTTGTGGATCTTGTCACTGCTCATAGTCAGAGGTGTGTGCTATCTCCAGTCTCCATTCCACGATCTCCTGTGAAACAAGAAACAAGGTTATACTCCGCATCAATCCATGAACTGTTCCATTGCCCTTGACACTCACCTGTCATCACCATCTGCTACTGTTGCTGTAAATAAAGTTACCTGTGTATCTTCTAATCCTCTGTCTGAGTCTCCTTCCGTAACAGGGACTGACTACACTGGATATTTTACATCGCCAGAGGGGGAAAGTAACAAATTACATTTACTCGCATTACTGTAATTGAGTAGCTTTTTTGTGTACTTCTACTTTTTAAAGTAATTTTTAAAATCTGTAATTTTACTTTTACTTAAGTATATTTAGTTTGACGTATTGTACTTTGCTACATTTTAAAACACATTAATTACTGAGTAAAAAAAATAAATAAAAAAATCGCTCCCTGGAAACTACTGCAGTAAATAATGGGCAGGAGAACAAGCTGGCGCTAAAATCAGAAGAAAGATGCAGACGGACAAGACAGGAGTTAATGCTGCAGACCCAGCTGAAAACCAAACCCCGTCGTATTCTGCTGAAGTTGAACTCGAAGGAAATGAAGTGAACCCCTGGCCATGTTTATACTCTATTATGCAATGTAAACTGTGTTTGCCTAGTCTCAACATCAACCCTTCGCAAGCATGTAGAGGTAAGGTAAATACTTGCACCATTGGTGGTTAAAATGAAGCTTTGGCAGTTTAGCAAAAGGTTTTACACAAATTAGCCAAAAAGACAGTGGTGCAGGGTGTGCGATATATATCGTCTGCGATAATATCGTGATTGTTGTTTTAACAATGCGCAATTTGACATTATCAGTATTTAGCCAAAAACCAAACAAAACACTCCTACAGAGTGCCATGAAGTCTAGTAGATTAGACTAGTGCTTGCACGCATTTAGAGTGCGTTCTTTCACTGCGTGATTCAGTCTGTTAAAATGCATTTAAAATTATCACAAAATTGAAGATATAGGGGCAGAAAATGTATATTTATATCATTTCATATAGTAAACCAATATCACACGAAGTGCGCCGTTTTTCTCCAAAAATCAGCATGATTACATATAGAATTTTTTTTTTTTTTTTTTTTTAAACAACATTTCAATAAACAAGAGGTTCATTAAGAGACTTGCATTTTATACACCATATTGCCTGTTTATGCTCTATTTCGACAACAAAAATAATCCCAAACACAGCCACAGCACTGTTTTGCGTCTCTGAGCAACATGATTGTGTTTCGTTCCTGAATGAATCAACTGTTTAAATTATTCGGTTCAGTCTCAATGATTTACTTATTAACAGTGACTTGGTGACACCTACTAGCGGTTTTAATTTCAATTTCATATGCGAGTATGTATAGGTTTGTCTGCATGCAGCGAGTTTATATGTATGTGCGTGTGGTGTTGTAGGTGTATATGCATGGATCGAGTTTATACCTATAAGTGAGTTTCTATAGGTGTATACTGTATATGCGTCAAGTTTATATGCAAGTTATTCACAAGTGTATGCATTCATTACTAACATAAGGTGTATTGGTATGGTTTCATATTCGTGTGCATGTGTATTTCATATATATATGAAATATATATATATATATATATATATATATATATATATTGGACATCCAATAGTATACATGTATATGTGAGTAATTTATAGGTGTATATGCACGTGTTTTATGTATTGATAAGCGAAGTTTGATTTAAATCCTATGTGGCGCCTCATAAATGTTGGCCAGTATTGAGAAAATAAAATTGTATGTTAGCTAGGTTAAACAAGTTTTATGGCTAGCTGCCTTTCTAGTTTTATAATTAGTTTGTTATAGTTTTTAATTGAATTTTAGATTTACTGCATTTTTTTTTTTTTTTTTTTTGTGTGTGTTTTAAAGGCATCTGCAATAAAGCATCAAGAAAGACATGAGCATGCCACCCACCCTGAGACTGATAATTAAAGGTAAGAGAACAACTCTATGGTTTTGAGAGGTTAGTGTATTCTGTATGGGGTTTGCCTTTTAAAAGTGTGCCATTACTACTTCTTGTTTTTCAGAGAGGACATTTCTGTCACTAACGAAGTGGATGGTGAGCAAAGGTGGTGGCCACATTTTGGAGCAGCACCTGGGTTTTGCAGATGGTTATGTATTCTTTGGCTGCTTGTCTTTTTCCCCCATTATGTTTCTGTTGCCTAAAGATTCTTTGTGAGAATAAATTCAGATTATACAACATAATGCACTGCAAAATGTCCTAAGACAGGATAAATAGTGAATATGCACTGTTCCAGCATTGGAAGACTATATTTTTAAGTGTTGTACATGCAATGTTTTAAATAAAGTATTTAAGTGTCTGTTTTAATTGAATTCCAATAGTACCTATGAATTCTATATAAAAATTATAAAATCTAATGAAATCTATATTAAAATGAATGAATTACAGTAGTATACTGATGCATTTGATTTATTTACAGTAATTTACTGTAAAACAGTACAGTCTGCAACTGTAAATCAAATACAGTTTGCTACTGTGAATCTTAATTACTGTAAAAACCCTTTGAGATGTCTAACAGTGAACATTGGACCCCTTTGTCTCTCATTGCACAAAACCACATTTTTTTATATATATATGTCTTCTGTTGCTTCAAAAACAAAAGTCATGCGAATGGGAAACAACATGAGAGTGAATTTCATTTTGTTATTATCTATTAAGAGAATTTGACTAGAGATGCATCTGAAATCTCATTGTGTACAAGTAGATAATGCTTTTCATGGGCACAAACTTTGAGAACATTAAAACAATACTTTCTTTATAGTACAAAGGTATCTACTGTAGTATGCATTTTGTCAACTCCACATGACTTATGCCATAATGTGCACTTCAGATTTTCACCAGAAGTAGTTATCTGGATAATTTTTACACAAAGTTTTATGAAGGTTACTCATAAGGTTACTCGCGCTACTTTTATTTGCATTTAGCATGAGAGTATGATATATTTTTTAACATTTTCACATTTAATATACTTTTTAAAATGATAAAATAGTGTTTTTTAAAATAAAAATAAGTGCAGCTTATAGTATATTTTCACTTGCTCTGACTGATAACGTGGGATATTGTGGTAACACTGGACTGATATAAAAATGAACACATCCTTCTTTGCCCACAAGAGTCTACATATGATGATATACGTCCATCACGTCTGTCGTGAGACTGGGAGCGATGGTTCTGTTAACTTTGATGGTTCTGATGGAGAGGGATGTGACAAACAACGGACTGTTTCCGAGCAATCTGCGCAATGTGTATTAGCCCTCAAAAGCTACTGACAGAATTAGGCCTTTATGAGAAGTCACAGAATGTACAGTTTGCTGCATCGTGATCCCTCGGTCTCTCCCTGTCTCTCTGAAACCGCCTGGCAGTCACCCCGCATGCGAGCCACTACAAAAACGGCTTTCCATGCAAGAAAGTTGAAAAGCAAACAATTAACTCCCAGAGCTCTGTTAAACCACTTCGGTAAAAGCGTATCAAAACGTCGAAAAGAAGCAGCAGGATTTGTCAGACTTTAGAGTCAGCGTAGCCCCCCTCGTTCCCTCCCTCTCCGTATTGGACGCGTTGAGGACATCCATCTCCCTGACAATAACTTATGCAGGAGATGCTTTATTTCTGCATAACACAAGCAAATGGAGTGCTGCGGGTTTAGGCTAGGTCAGTGTATTGTCATTGTAAAGGAAAATTAATGCAAAAACAACTCCACAATTACCCACTTGTTTTCCCTACTTTTCCTTTCATAGTCCATCTAAGAAGACATATGGTGCTTCACTTTGAGAAAGAGGCCGAAATCTGCTCACATGTGAGGAGCTGAGTTATAATACGCACATACACATGCGATCGCACACACTAGTTGCCTCAAGCAAGCTGGAACGCTCAAGGCTTTCAGCAAAAAGAAATTGAAGTTTGTAACCTATTTGCAGAGTAAATGTAGTCTATAACAGGTTGGCAGTGAGGAGGTTAAAAAAAATCATCCCGACAATAAAGATAAAACTATTCATTGTTCTTCGTCTCCATAAAGAAAGAGCAAAAAATAAAGTTGTTTTTATTCTCTCTCTCTGTCACTCAGCACAGAACCATTGTGATGTAACAAAAAAGGAGCCATGTTCTATGAACTTTTGTTTAAAACAAAAGACAAACAGAGTTAGATTCACGTCTTTTATCGTGCTCTACCTTTTCATTCATCTTTGGGAGAGAGAGAGGGAGGCAGAGTGTCAAAGCGGCGGTGTGCTTTGAACTAATCAGGTAGCTGCAGTCTTTTGAATTTGACTTTATTATCCGCCAATGTCATTGTTCTTTAAAGGTAGGATCTGATAGATTAAGTCACGTGCCGGCGCAACCGCGATCATTAGAGTCCGATAAGAACATCGCTTTCCGACGCTACATTATGTTTAGGTTGTTAAAATAATTATCCACATTACAAAAGCCAATCTCCGAGGGTATTGTTAGAGCTTTTGAGGAAATCTCAGGAGTCTAGAACAGCTGAACAATCGGCTGATGAGCATCGCAAATGTACTGTAGCTGTGTGGTTACATGCATTACTAAAATAAAAAAGCTTAGCGGCTACATGGTCTTTGTTTGTAGAGGGTGTATTGCCAATTGAAGGTTGTGCCTATCTGCCTGACATTCAAAACAATTCAGTTGAATGCTATTTGAACTGTGTCACTCACAAAGCCATCCGCATAGTCTTTGTGAAATGCCTCGCTTGTCCAAGAAAAAGGCTTTAATTAAAGTGCAGATTGATTGCAATGATGACTGTGTAGGCCTATGTGTAAAATAGCTGTCGAAATACCGCAATGTTTTTCCAACCAGTGCTCACTCACTTTTCTCTGCCTGTCTTTATTTCTGCTGTGATTGAATTACAATAAAGAAAGGGCTGTGTGGAGAGAGAGAGGGGGGAAAAAAGACAGTCAGGCACTGAGGGCTGGACTGTGAGCATTTAGAAACAGAAACTCTCGGTAAGTGTTTTGTTGGCCACTGACCAAACACTAGCATGCAGACAAAGCCATTTGCAATTGCGGGTTTGACTGAATTCCTTTGGATGTGACCGTGGGTCAGTGGGTCAATTGTCAGTCAACTAGCAGAGTTTAGGACAGCAATCAATGATTTGGAGAGAAGATTGTGCCTGTGTGTGTTTACAGTATCAAAGGTTAAAGGATGGTCATGAAAGCAGATGGATGTGATTTGATTAAACCGGATTCCTAGAAGATTCTGTTCCACACATTGCAGGAATGAGACTAAACCCTCTAAACAAGTATTAGGTCTTAAACACACATCCCCATAGACAAGCTGGTTAGCATAAAATATCTTTCTCCTTTTAATCTCTTAAAATAAATAATAAACTAAATAATATATATGTATACTGCTGCCAATAGTTTGGAGGCAGTAAAGTGTTATTTGTATTTGTTTGTTTTTTTAGAGTTAAATGCTTTTATAGCAAGGACACATTAAATTGAAAGTGACAGTAAATACATTTATAATGTTACAAAATTTAAATTACAAGTAAATGTTTTTCTTCTGATTTTTCTATTCATTGAAGAATTTTGAGGGGAAAAGTGTCATGGTCTCCACAAAAATATTAAGTAGCATAACTGTTATATATTCTACTTATGAATTTATATATAATTTTTACATTTGTAATTGTTTTATTTTTATTTATTCTCTCTGTTTTAAACTACAGTTGTTTTCAAAACATTGAATGTTATGTTTTGAAAACAACTGCAGTTTAGAACGGAGAGCATTGTACAGGTATCACTGACCTCCTTGAAAACACTGGCTTTGTGTGTGCTTGTATGTCTGTTGATTTTATCCCGTGTTTTAAAGCCACTGCATCAGTATCAGCAGCTACAGCCCTTAACTGTGATATCCTGTCTATGCTTGAGAAATAGCCCATGTCCTTTAGCTAGCGTGATTATTATTCTGCATCTGGTCCCTCTGAAGTGCCGTGTGACTCTTTGGTGGCCCGTGTGTTTATAATGCTTCTGAGTTTCTCTCTAAACCAGCTTAAGCTGCACTTTAATACAGAGAGTGAGGTGACCTCTGACCTCTTGTGTTTGGCTCAGGGCTCTATTCACTCCCACTCTTATTCTTTCTTTCCCACCCTCCCTGTCTTGTCCTCTGCCTGTGTGCATGAGACAACGATTAGGCCTATATAAATTTTTTAAGCTACCATGTGTGCTAGAAAGTCACATTAAGTCTTATAAAACTTGGGGCCCATACAGCAGAGATGAACCTGGGCTTAAATGATGGCTTCTGCATTAACACATGCATTTGCACCCGTTCCCATCGTCCTGCACAGTGCCCCCCCTTGGTTACATACAATCCCCATCACCACAGAACTTCTCGCTAATCTTCCTCACATTCCCTCAGTCTGGTTTTCTAAGAGGTTTCTTAAAACCCCAGCAAAGAGCCAGGGTGCTTTAGTGTCTGTATGTAGAACAGCAACGTATCCGTACATCTGTGAGAGAATTTATCTAGAATTTGTTTAGCTGTAAAATCCTATTGAGAGAGGTGATTGTGATACATTTTTTTTAAATTATTTTTTCATAATGCATATTGTTTGAAAGTAATTTTACAATGAATAGTGACCGGCACACTTGTAAGCAAGCCAAAAAAGAAAATGGTAATTTTGGTAAATGTCAATTTATTATTTTCATGTTAAAACCACTTTATATGCTTTATTAATTTAGTATTTAGTAATAAATAAATAAAAGAATATAGACTGTTTTCAGATTCACAATTCCACTTCACCTTCATTATCATCCAATACGTTGCTTGTCAATATGAGGATCAATCCATACCCCATGTGATATGGGACAAATCCAGATTAGCCCATATATGAGGGTCCTTTGTAGCAGGAAGTGTAAACCAATCAGGTATAGTATCACCTGCAGTATGTTAAAACATATTAAACTTGCAAAACTTACCTCAAGTAAAAAAAAATATATATATAAAGAGTATTTGCCTCTAGTACATAAATATAGACTTATAAAATCATAAAAATACAACAAAAACACTTAGTCAAGGTGGACCAGTTCATTTAAATGGCCTTCCTCTCTTCCTCTTGTGTGTGTGTGTGTGTGTGTTTGTTTCTTTTTTCTTCTTTTTTTCCTTAGGCATGGCCTGTAGGTATACAGGCCACATAGGTTTCAAGCATAATTGATATTATGTTTTTGCTACTTCATCATAGATAGATAGATAGATAGATAGAGGAGATAGAGAGAATGTCTTTGGCATAAAGCGAGAGAGACATCACAGACAATTAGCAGTAATGCGTGGAGGCGGAGCAGGGAGGTGCTCGGCGGGGTTCACTGAGTGTGACGACCTGCATCAATTAAACCTGCTCAGGCTGGACTGCCACTGAGACACACATACTCATCCACACATGCACATATCGGCAGGCTACTATTAACCAGAACTGAACAACAGTGCTCTGCTAATTAGCGAGTGGTCCTGGGTGGAACAGATAGACAGGGTTAACACAAACATAAAAGTTTTTTTTTTATATTTTTTTTTACAAAATCTCATATCAAAGACTGCTCATAACCTGCAGTTATGCATAGTCCGCACGGTCAGCCACTATGCGAAGGTCCATCTGTTTATGTTTTTGTGTGTGTGCTTATCAGTGTATCACTTCACAGTGCTTTATATGGCTGAAATAAGGCTGAAGGCAGTCGATACACTCCAAGTAAGATGTGAGGAGGAATCACTGGATCAGGATTGAGAGGATTTTAAAGGAGACTCTGAATCAGTATTGAGTGCATGAGGACATAAGGATGCTTAAGGACGACATGTCCTCATGGCATGACTAGCATGAAATTTCGGATAAGCGAGAAGAGCTGTTCTGAGCCCCCTGTGTGGGCCATCCAAGACTTTTTAATGATTTTATTTGTCACCCATATGTTTATCCTGCCAACTTGGCCTGAAGGGCTTCACTCTTAAATCGGCCTTCTGAAAGGGAACAAATCAGACGGCTGAAAGTCTACGATGCTAATGAGGGATTTCTCCAGAAAATGGCCACGCCATGCGCAGCAAAGCCATCTGTTTATGAGATCACAGCGCAATCTCTTTTAGTAAAGGAAACTATTATTCGTGCCTAAAGAGAGAGATTCATTCTGACTAAATACCTCTCCTCTGTGCCATTTGCTAACTCAAATTATGTCTTTGTAGGACATTAATCTGTGTTAGCAAATCCGAACATCATGTAACTATGTACCATTTAAAATGCCTTTTAAATTCAAGTTCAGTCTCTAAATTTGAACTGAATTTGAAGTGAGGGAGCAAACATGATCTGTGTTTTGAATTTAAGGAAGCTGAATTAAAACAGAACAACATTCAAAGAAATTCATCCAACTGCTGAAATTGTTGTTTTTTGAGTTACCCTTAAACATGCTACTCACACAACATATGGATCATTTCCTCAATCATTAGATAATGTTGATAATCAGTGCTTGAAATGCCATCTAATACATTTGCCATCTATAAAATTTCAGGTTTCAGTTTATTTTGATGGTCACTTTAACACATTCTGTTGACTATAAGTAACATTGCACCTACATATCTACTAACTCTCATTAGAGTGTTAGTAGAGTATTAGTAGACTGGTAGGGTTAGGGTTAAAATAAGTTGGCATGTATTTGCAAAGTTACTTATAGTGAGTATAATGTCTGTTAGGAGACCATTACAATGCAGAGTTAGATATGAATATGAAGCAGACAGTCTACTACTACTCTAATGCGAGTTAATTGACGAAAGGGACCATCAAAATAAAGTGTTACCAAATTTTAATATATTTAATGATTTCTTTCTCATTTCTGAAACATAAAATTTCATTTCCCATGATGCTTTAATTTTATTCAAATGTAATGTAAATATTTACAAATTGTGTAAACAATAAGAAAAAAGACAATGTTTCAACATATCAGGAATAAATTAATCAAAATGAATGATTATGATTTTATTATTATTATTATTATTTTTGTTTTGTTAGAAAATATTTTATTTTTATTTTTTAAAATTTCAAATTATGACTAACAAAAATTCTTAAATTATAAATTTTGCCCAATTTATTCAGTGTACACTGTAGATATTTAGGCCTATCTGAAAAATCATATTAAAAAGGTGTAAAAGCTAATAACCTATAGAGTCTAAACAAAAGTATTTGAAAAGTTAATTTCTTTCACAATAATGTTTAAATTGGCTTCCCTTGGATTTGTACGGTTAATAATAGTTGCATCCTTTTTGGGCCTGTGGATATTATATAATTAATCTGCAACCAAGCTCAGTGTAGTATTGATATGACTGATGTTTTGTTTGTGTGCGGTGGTCTTGTTTTGACCTCCCACAGCTTGTCTGGCCATCAGGTTGATCTGCCATAGGTTTGGCTTGGTCCATTAATCATTGATGGCTTGGGTCAGACGGTTTCAGGCCCCTTTCATTGTGTTTGAGTGGGTTTGTCGGGGTGAGGGAGAGAGAATGGGAAGGTGTGCGAGTGACAAACAATAGGAGGTGGGTGGTTGTGTGTGTGTGCGCTTGTGTGTCTGTGAGCATATGTGGCAATCAGTGTCATGTGGAACAAAACCTCTGGGGGCTTGAGACCACAGGCTGTCTCAAGGGAAATTTTACCTTACTTTCAGACCCAGCAGTGTTTGTTATAGAGTGACAGAGAAATGCAGACAGAGGTATGTCACTAAGCCCTGGTTGTGTGTAAACAGTTATTACGGGTCAATAGGATCGCTAATGTCAGCCCAGGGGAAATTTGGGTAAATAGATGAAGGATTAAACATTTAGACCTCTTTAATTTCAGCACTACAAATAACCTTCTCACACATCAAAAACACACACACACACACACACACACGCACACACATAGGACCTGGGGTGTATTCCAAAAAGCAGGTTATGTGACATATCCGGGTATGTTTGAGGCTAAGCGAGCGGATAACCTCAGCTTTCGGTTCCGAAATCGGAGGTAACTTTCAGGGTATGTAAGTAACCATAGTAACTTGCTCTCTGAAGATAAACTGCTCCAGAGCAGGTTATGTTCCAGGGTTAGTTCACTTCAGCGCTATCGGTGCACACGCGAACTACTGACGAGACTTCAGTGGGTGTGACAGATTGTATAATGTGTGCACAAGATTATATAATATTATAATATGTAATATTGCCTATTATATATATATATATATATATATATATATATATATATATATATATATATATATGATATATTAATTATAAAGCGTTAATATAAGTAATAAATAAGGTAATATTCTAGAATGGTTATTGTATTTATTTTATTGGCATATATAACAGTTACATATATAAATTATAAAACATTATAAGACAAGGTAATGTTTAATTTATTATATTAAACATATTTATTACATTTTATATAATCATCTCACACATGGATCTGCATTTTTTATAATGTTTTTCTATAATAAAAATACTTATCTGATATGACTTAATTTATAATTAGCATCAAACAAACAATATAATTCTTATTTTCAAGGATTAAAGATTAAATGGGAAAAAAAAGAAAAATTATTCCACAACCATCAATTAGTTGGCGATATGCATTAAGCATGTAAATGACCATTGAACAAAAGAAGAAGAAATAAACATTTTTTCTTAGCGTCCATTTCCATAGTGACTCGTCGATTCGTCACTCTGTTGAGAATGTCTTGAGTTTTAACCAGGAACATACTCTGAGTTAAATGAACAGTGTTTTTGGAACCACATACCTTGAGTAAGCAAGGTTTGGGGTTAATCAACCGAAAGTTCAGGGTTTAACTGAAGGTAAGTTAACCGTGCTTTCTGGAATACACCTCTGATGTACGAAGACGCTAAATAAAACACCAAGCTAAGAATAATTGTGCAAATTGCCACATGAAAATGGGTTAAAGGAGGCCAGAGTGTAACAACTTGTATGATTTCCACTGTGTGCTTATGTAGTTTATAGTATATAGTCATTTATAGTGTATATATAAGTGTATGATATCATTATACTTCAGCCTCCTGCTATTTTGTGACCCTACTATGTGTGATGAGCAGTTTACATTTGACATTTAATCATTTAGCAGATGCTTTTATCCAAAACAACTTACAAATGAGACATCACAAGGAATTCATCATACAAGTGCCAACAATATAAAAACAATGACAAGTTACAAGAACGAGCTAGAGTAGAACAGAAGCAGAAATTGAGATTGAAAAAGTAGCAAAAATCCATAATAATGATCATTTAATAAATAAACAAACAAACAAAGAAACCTGCAGCTGCAGTCAGAGTGCTGCTGTTTCCTTAAAGGGATAGTTTTCCCAAAAAATAAAATTATGTCATTAATTGCTCACCATCATGCCAAACCCATAAGACCTTTGTTCATCTTCAGAACATAAATTAAGATATTTTTGATTAAATCTGAGAGCTTTCTGATCCTGCATAGGCAGCAACTCAACTACAACGTTCAAGGCCCAGAAATGTAGTAAAGACATCATTAAAATAGTCCATGTGACATCAGTGATTCAACCGTAATGTTATGAAGCTACAAGAATACTTGGTAACACTTTAGAATAGGGAACACTTATTCACTATTAACTACGACTTTTCCCTAAATAAATTCCTAATTTGCTGCTAATTAATAGTTAGTAAGGTAGTTGTTAAGTTTAGGTATTGGGTAGGATTAGGGATGTAGAATAAGGTCATGTAGAATAAGGCATTAATATGTACTTAATTACTACTAATAAATGGCTAATATTCTAGTAATATGCATGCTAATAAGCAACTAGTTAAGAGACTTTAAAATAAAGTGTTACCGAATACTTTTTGTGCACAAAAAAAAAAAAGCAACTTTATTCAGCAATTTTTTCTCTTCCGTGTCAGTCTTCGACACACGTTCACGTTGTACCGCAACATATCCGTATGCATTCCACTGCTTGCAAACAAGCAGGGCATTGAAAGATTTAGTTGTGTTGCTGTCTATACAGGATCAGAACGTTCTTGGATTTCATCAAAAATATCTTAATTTGTGTTCCAAAGATGAACAAAGGTCTTATGGGTTTGGAACGACATGAGGGTGAGTAAACAATCGCAGAATTTATAATTTTGGGTGAACTATCCATTAAACTGTCACTACATAAGTTGTGTTAACAATAAATTGGTTTATTTATTAAAACAAGTAAAATATACATTAAACATACCAGTGACTATATCATTGTAATTAATCATTTTAAGAAACATTACAATTATTTAAAAATGCAAATTGAAGAGTAGTGTCAAATGTGATTTTATAGCTACTGATTAGTTGTTTGTATAATTAAAAGTATTTAAAGCCCCCTATTCACCAGAATCATCCTAATACCCGTCTATCAGTGGTTAATTTGCTCACACAGTTATCATTTTAAATTACTTTCATGCATGATAAATCACTTTTTCAGAAGGAAAAGATTAGGTACTTAAAAGTCTCTAAATTATGCAATTATAAAACAGATAGTACTGGTTGTGGATGATGATTGGTTTGTATTCCAGTGTAACAAAATCCAAAGAATAACTATGGCACAAAACACCTTAAAACACCCATAAAAACAACTATTAATGATAATATGTATTTAATAAAAGCCACTCAAGACCTTGCTATATTGTGAATGCACAATAAATCACATCATGTTGTGCCTTATGGCTTGCTTAAGGAAAACCACATAATGTCTTGGGTTACAGTTGTCCTGTCAGAGAGTCATTTCTGGCCACTTAAATGTAATGTTTAAATAACTATGACCTCCACTAGATTATGGGATGATAGGCAAACAATCAGCAAACACATGATCTGATTTTAAATAAGTCAATCTACGTGTTAGTGTTTACAAATGCTACCAGGCAGATTAAGAGACTCTCTCTCTGAAGAAAAAACAGAGATGGCTGTCTGATAAACTCTACGGGCCATTATCCTACCACTGACTGAACAAACACAAGCCTCTAAGCGTGACTTGTGTGTCCTTGTGTATGTGTTGCTTCTGATTGCCTGCGCGCAGCTCATATCAGTAAGGCCACCCTGCTGACGCTTTGTCAATAAAACGAGAGAGAAAAGTCACTCTACCCTTTACCACCAGCACAATCACCACTTGACCTGACGCATAAGAATTGTCAGCAACAAAAGCACCACATACACACACACTCACAGTTCCTGGACAGGCACTCAGAGCTGCACACACATACATGTCCCCAAGGCACGGTAATATTCCCCAGCACACACAAACAAGCACGTATCTGACAAACACAGACTTATAATCCATGTAGAACAGAAAACAAGGTCTGAAATAGACAACACGCACTGTGAGCGTCCAGAAGGGTCCATGGCTCCAGAGCTAAACAAGTCGAAGAGCAACTAGCACACACCAGAGAGAAAGCGGGTCACTAAACAGGGCTAAACTCACTCCAGAAGACAGCAGGAGCAAGCTGTCACCAAACAGTGGTCACAGTGGATACACCTGTCTCACCGTCTTTAGCCATATGTTGTACATTACCCTTATGTAGAAGTAACACATGCATGCACACTAGGAGCTTACCAACTAGAAGATTAGTTCTGCCACTAGTTGTTGACTAGTTGTGAATGCCCCAGTAGTCAGGTGACTTCATTTGCACTGGCAATAGCCAGAGAAAATCTTTTGTGCTCCTAAAATGTGTCCGAGTGCATTTCCATGCTATTATCTTACACGTTTTATGATCATGAAGCTGTTTTCTCAGAATATTTTTGTTATTTTAGGTCATAGAGTTGATATTTTGGTAGCACTTATAATTGCAATAAGGACAGTTCAATAATTATCAATAAGTGCGATAAGGTTCCATTTGTTAACATTAGTTAACTACATTAGTTAACAAGAACTTAAAATAATTCCAAAGCATTTATTAATCTTAGTTAATGTTTATTTCAACATTTACTAATAAATTATTAAAATCATGAGTTGTATCTGTTAATATCAACTAACTTGAACTGACAATGACTAGTTGTATTCTTATTAACAAATACTGTAGCAGATGAATTGCTAACTGGTAATGCATTAACTAACATTAACTAATGGGACCTTATTGTAAAAGTGTTTCCAAATTTTTTATAAATCTGATTGCAGCACACTCTTTTTTATTTTTATTTTGATGCGTTAATTTAGTTAATTACTTAGTAAGGAAGGCCTACACACTTAAGAAGACCTTGAGCCGAAACATTTGTGTTTTGTCCTGCTGGTGATTAATATAAAATAAAATGTTAAAAGAACAATTCAAACAATGAAATGTCATTTTGATGCTTTTTAATGTGGTGTGATAAATCACTGTAGTCGCAGAGCGGCAGTGAACCAATCAAATTTTCCACTTTACTAATAGTTAAAGCACAAAACAAGAATGAACAGAACAGAAGGTATGTTGAAGGATACAGTACAACCTATAGAAATGTTTTATTTTTCATGTAATCTCCTGGTAAGAATTTTGACCACAGAATTATATCAATAAAACATTTAGTGAACAACCCGTCATCTGACATTACATATACCTCAGGAAAGTGTCCTTAGTTTGTTATTTAGCTGCAAAAAAAAACTTAAGAGAAGAGAAGTTAAAATTGTAAATATATTAAAAATAAGCATTATATTAACCTATAATTCTGTAAATAAATAAATAATTCTGTTTTAAAATCTTACATAGGCTACTTGACGCACGGTGCTGGGCTTATCAAAAAAGAAAATACTGTTTCTGATAAAACATGACACTTCTTTTTTTAACCCAGTGACATATGACGCAAACTGTTTCTCATTCACAGCAATGAGGGTATACTGGCAATGTACACATTTGGCAGAGTCACATATATTTTGACAGTATGCAGCAAGGTGGCTTTCGCTAAATGATTAAATCATCTTGCACACGTACAGAATCACAATAATAGGCACACACAACAGTCTAATCCAGGCTGGAGTCAAACCCACACACAACATAAACACACACATAATAATTCACATCACCGCTAGTGTGTGTTGAAAGCATAATCACAAGTTTTGAAACGAGACGCTCGTAGCCGGGAAATAAATCTTTAACATGGTATCCGCACTCTATGCTGTGGCCAATTCCCATTCAGCCAGCAGCAGTGCAGAACAAAGGCAGAGTCACATTAATGCATTTTTGATGAGCCTATATCTGCGTTGCTATCTCCAGCCTGCCCGTGACTGTGTGTTTAGATGCAGGCTGTCCTGCAGCTGCGCATATCAGAAGAGTGCAACAAACTATTGGATTACTTTGGCCTCGTAATTCCATATGGACAGTGGGAGAGCTGGGATAGGGATGCATAATCTAGGACACAATCTTAATCCTACTTCTTACATGAACCAGCCTGTTATCCAGGCTTTACAAAATAAGACTTGACTTTTCAATTTGTAAAAGTACCATGTTTTATTATCTCGTAAAGAAGGTGGAAGTGGTTTTAACAGGGTTCACGTTTACTTGATTCAGATGGTGATTTTGCATGCACTGTAAAACCGAATAGTGAAATTAATTAAATTAGTTAATTTCAATCAAATAATAATGAAAGTTAATTGGACTTAATTAAAATAAGTTCTGTAAACTCAAAATAATGTTGTTGTAAGGCAAACTTAAAATGATTGCATTTTTTAGTTCCCAGCATGCTTTGCATCAGACAACAAGGAAAATAAATGTAGGAATTAAGTGCTATTTTGTGAGTTTTTGCATAGAGAGACTTAAATGTTGTGTTATGTCAGGATTTACATAGGTTTCTGTTATGTTGGTTTTGTAGTGTTACCGTTGTGGTGAAGAGTAGAGCCTGTAGTTAGGTTGAGGATGGACAGCAAAACTTAAAGACTATATATACTGTGTGTTGTTTGACTTTTAACATGCAAATGTTGTGAGTCTTTTAGATAACTACATTAGCATGTGCTAGTGTGCTGTTGCTAATTAGCACTTAATTATAAAGATGTGAATAAAGTTGTTGTTTATGGAAGCAAGTTGTATATAATTATAGTTGTGATGAGTGGGGTGGGATCATGGAAATGAGGCTTGGCTTGGCTCCCATAGTTCTTAGCCCCACCCCACTTGTCATAAAAATTTTAAGCTCTACTAATTAAAAAAAAAAAATAGTTTGTTTACTCAAATGTTTTGAGGCAATACCTTTCCTCAAATGTTCCGAGTATTCTTAATTTATCAGGTTTTACAGTGTGTGTTTTGGTACAAAGGAAGAAAAAATGTAAATAAAAGAATTGTGACATATATATATATATATATATATATATATGTCACAATTCTCAATATAATATTGAATCATTTGGTGTGACATCGACGGTTCAATATGCACTTGTGAATTGCATTTTTTCAGTTTTGCATTTAAATAATTTCCGTGTATTTTATTTCTCTCAGAATTGGCTGTGTGTGTGCCTGTGATTTCACCTGCTGAGATGAGGAAACACTTATAAAGGTGCATTTGAAAAAGCAACACACACTGAACATCTTCCCTTGTATTGACTTGCAATAAGTGTTTCTAAACCTGTTGTCCAACAAAAGAGGACATTATAACTGTTTTTACTTCACAACGTTAGTTGAGTGTTTGAAATAACTTCCTTTTGTGAACTGCTTCTTATCAAAGAATGAGGCAGAAATTATATTCTATACTGTAATAAAGGCTATTAGCAATGGCTTACAAATGTACTTCTTAATCTTTATGAAAAAAAAATATATATATATATATTGAACAGTGGGCTAACTGTATTGTTGCATCCCTATTCCTATTCACCTGTGCTTCTATTTACCATATCTACAAAATCTGTTTACAGTATTATTATTGGTTTGTGCATGAACATACATAGTCCTCATTTACCTCTACAAAATTAGATGCATGCTATACAGATCAAAGTCTGCACACCACAATTTAAGTCCACTCATGAGGTGATTGACAAAAAGGTTTGACCTCACAGTCTGTAAATGGCTATAACAAGGGCTTGGGCTTGACTCAGTAGCTCTGGAACCGGCACTTAATTTTGAGCATTGTATGGATGAATGATGAAACCAGTCTGACAGGAGTGCTAAGCGCTTCTAGACAGACAGGAGATGATTTATAATATGCTACATTGCCTCAAACGTCAAAATGTATTTTGTATTTCTGCTTGATTCTGACTGCAAAATGTGTCAATTAAGACACACAGTTGTAATCTTTTCTAAATAATACTATTGTACCTAATGACGGATTTGTGTGTTTTAGATGATGCTCTTATGTGGCTTTAAATACAGCAGTAATAATCAAAATGGCATGTGTGTTATTTACAGTCAGATTATGCTCAAAGAGCTTTCAATTTGCTTAATGCTGAAAAAAAAAAATGATTAGGAATTACATTGTGTACTTGGATCGAATGTGATACTTTGGCTGAAAAGTTTGAAAAATACTTCCTTATCCTTTAAAAAATACAAATATGCATATCAAGATTGTGAGAGGGGGAGAGGGTAGGAAATGATCTGTTTCTGAAAAGTAGGCTACACTGGGTTTATCACAGATTATCTGTCAGCATGATTGTTCATTCATATTAAACAGAACATGACAACATCACCAAATTACCCTGAAAGAAAAACATAATTTACTCTTATGAGGAGTCCCAAAGTGCTTTCTGCCTATTTATGCACAATAATTCCAAGCAAGAAAACTAGCAGAGATGTCACAAAAACACATAAAAATGTTGTAAACAATTAACAGAACAATGTTTCATGTTGCAATTTGCATATCACACAACCTAACTGAAGAGGAGCGGCATTTTGGCATGCCAAATGAAGATCACACTTGCGCACACACCCGTCACACACTAATTGGCTGGTTTCTAAAGTGTGTATGGCTGTCTGCATCACAGTGGTGTGTGTGGGTGTTTGACTGAATGTGTTGTTTGGATTTGTAACCCTTATGTAGCAGTGACTGGTTCGCCAGTTTCAATTTACACCCCCTGTGCTAACGAGGTAAACCCCCAGGGAAACCTCTCCACCCTCTTCTGCTCTCTCTCTTCCTCCTCAACTCCCTTCTCTCTCATCTTGTTTTTGACAATAATCTCCCAGTGGTGTGTCGGAAGCGGAGAGGAAGAAACATTTTGTCACAAGTGCTTGGCGTGTTGGAGTGGCCATGTTTTATTTACTCTATGGCAAGGGGGAAGCTTTTCATGCCCAATTGGCTCCCAGCCAATAGCGGAGCGACCGTAACCACGGTGACACTGACAGATGTAGAAATCAGTCTCAAGAATATGTTTGTTTATCGATGTCTGTGGCTTGCCTCTTGTCATCCCTTCCTGACAGTTCTTATGCAAAAGAGATGCTTGGAGGACTATCTCTTGAGTGTGACAGAAAAACACAGACAAAGAGGGAATTATCATTAATGTTAAAATGTTTGATTCAGAATTATATTTCTCAGGTGATCTAAGCACCCCTGACACTACCAACAAAAAACTGAAAATTGCAAAACATAAGTATTCAGTATAAGTATTCAAAACATTCAGTATTTTCAAGAGCGTTGTACAGCTACTTGCTCGTCACCGCACATTTAGAGATTTAAAAAAAAATAATAATAAAATAAATAAATAAAAATCCTTTTTCATAATAAATCAGAAATGTGAGAACTTGCAAATGCAAGGGGGAAAGGTAGAATCGTGAAATAAAAAGTCACAATTACCCTGTTTTTATTTATTTATTTTATTCCATGGCAGAAAAAAAAAAATATAAATAAATAACAGAATTGTGAAATGCAAACTCAGAATTCTGAGAAAAAAGTCAGAATTGCAGATTTAAACTCGCAATTTTGATAAAGAGTTATAATTGTGAAATATAAATTCAGAATCATTCAAACCGAGTGGGCATGTGGCCCCTCAGATTTTTGAGCCAAGTAAATTTTGAATGCAGCTTCCAAAAGACGAAAAAAAAAAAGAAAAAAGAAAAAAAGCTGAATAATATTTGTTATATTTGATACTATCACACCGGTGTGATTAGACCGTACAGTGTGGCACATCACCAAGTGTTAAATTCAAATCTGCGTTCACTGGCTGGAGCTGATCCAGAGACAAACACATCTTTACAGCGCTGTGCGTTATAACCAATCACACGCAATTCTGTTGAGCTTATGAATGCAATGGCCAATCAGAGGCATTTCAGACGAATCATTGCTGAAACGCTGCTGATTTGTTCACTGTGCACACTCGCCGACTGAATTCTGCTCTCTTGCTAATTCTCTCATCAGAAACAACAAAGTGCAGATGTGTGTACGATGCAAGATATTTATTTCACAGTGAGCTTTAGTGATTATAATGGGAGTTTTTGAGAGTGCTTGAACTCTGGTTAGATTCTTCTTTGATAATGTTCTTTGATAATGTAAATTCTTTCTGTGCAATGAAAGTGTTATAATTAGTAACTTACAACTTCAACTACAACTACAACTTACAATGTTAACTTCACATTAAATACAAAGTCAGTCCTATTAAAAAAATATTTTATGGCATGTCACCCATATCTGATATTTAAGTAAAAACAGATGTTTTTTTTTTTGTTTTTGTTTTTTTTGCGCAGTTAAAATATTACATTAATATTAGGCTACTTGCCCATCCATCACCCATTATAGATCAACTAACATGATCTATAAATGTGCAAAATGCATTTACTTACACATATTTAAGAATCAATATATGTCTTGATATAGTTAACACGTTTGGCAATATTTGAATAAAAAAGGAAAAATGAATTAAACTCAATAAGCCTATATCAGTTATACAGGGTTATATTGTGGCTGCTGTGTGTCACATGACGAGGTTACACCCCACCTTCACTCGTGGCCCCTCAAATTGTGAATGTGAATTTATATCTTGCAATTCTGAGTTTATATCTTACAATTCGGACTTTGTTTCTAGCAATTATGAGAAAAAAAAAAATCTGCACAAAAGGTAGAACTGTAAGCTAAAGTGTCTCTTTTTTTTTTTTTTTTGGCAAAAACATACTTCCATAAATGTTTTTCTCTCCACACATCTAAAAATGAAAGAGAACATTAGATCAAGGGGTTTCAACTGATTTATATGGCTTATATTTACTTATATTTAAACATAAATCTTCTGTACAACCCCCTGGGATGAAAACCCTATAGTGTTAGATCAAAAGTTTCCAGAGGAAATGCAAGAGAGACAAAGAAGCCACCCAGTACCACTGACCCCTCTGCGACCCAGACAAACCCGGACCTCCTCCGCCTACAGCCAGGGTCTTGATCACCGCTAACAACAAGCCTCTGTTTAAACACACTGAGATGCTGTCAGTCTGTCCGTATGATTTGCTTATTAGCTTAACTGGGTCCTGTGACCCCTTTCCTTACACAAAGAGACACACCAGAGAAGACTCAATCCCATCTGCCCGGGCCAACACAGGAAATCTGATAGTCTCTGTTAATATGTCATATCCTTCACATGACTGTAATATGACTATAATTTAATTTCCTCCGATTAATTTCTGGTCATAAAATTGCCATAAGAGATGAAGCTACAGTAGTTTGTTCTAATGCAGACTTTGCTGCAGATCTCTAACTCGAGTGTGAAGACTGTTTGGTTGGGTTTTTACAAGATTTTCAGCTTTTAAAACATACTTAATAATGGCAAGCCAGACTGTAATTATTGCCTCTCATTTAGCCTCAGTCATTATTAGTTAAGAAGCAATTAATCTCATTAATTAGAGCTGGATGTATGAAGATCACAACTGACAGCTGTATTCGAAATAGCTTTGCTTACATGTGGCTGTTTGTTTCACATTGTATTGTTTAAGTACACAGCCAAAGGAAGAAAAAAAAAAAAAAGTAGTTCAGTACTTGCATAAGCAACACAACAAGAAAACAGGTAAGTAATCATTCATGGATGACAGAGGAATTGAAGTAAATGAAACATGACCTCATAAAAACATATTACCTCCAAAAACACTTTACATTTAGGCTATCTTCAAAAATAGAAATGAAATAGGAGAGCTTTTTAGTCTTATTGGAGCTGAATTAATGTGTTTGTGTGTGTATGGTGAGACTAGCAATTATTTCTCTGTTAGCTTGGGTTGAGACAGTAAATTATGATTTTCTATGCGGATACAAATTCTTCATTTCTCTCTGTCAACCCACACACCTGAGTCCCAGTGAGAGAGCCCTGTAGGCGCACACACGCACACACACACACACACACACACACACACACACACACACACACACACACACACAGGAGAAGTATATCCCAGACTGAAAGTGTTTTGCTGGAGGTCATGAAATGCACAGTACGGCAGCTTGCTTTCCCTGAGGTTGCTTCAAAGAAGTCAGCGTGGATGTTTTTGAGGATTGGATTTTCACTCCCCAGTTATTAAGTAGGTTGACATCAGGGAAGGTTCATTAATGACTGTGTCTCATTCAAGACAAGGAGACGTGGAGGTACATGAGGACAAAACAGAAACCTTCACTGTCTCATTTCACAACACACTTTAATGCACAAGGAAGTTCTCTAACAACCTCTGAATCAGATACGCCCCCAAATTCCTCCTCCCTCAGCTAATTTACGCTTGAATAAAACAAGCGAATCATCATCCTTGTTATTTAATTCCTTTGTGACCAAGCTGGATGACAGGTTCAAGTACAACAAAGGCTTTGCCACATCTAAAATAAAGGATAAAAAAACCCATCAGAGCAAAGAGAGAAAAACATGCTCACAATTCATTAAAGGTTAAAAACAAATCAGAAAAGCCAATGACGTGGGTTTTTAATTTGTCATCATGGCACTTTTTTACATTGAAAATTATATGTTTGATCTTGCACTGAATTAAAGTGCTGAATTTTGAATAAAAAGTATCCAGATGTTCCTCCTCAACTTTATCACCTTTGATAGATAGATAGATAGATAGACATATCTATCTGAATAAGCTATTTCACATAACAGATGTTTACATATACTTTAGAATACAAAATAATAACTGAATTTATAAAAAATGACCCCATTCAAAAGTTTACATACCCCTGAATCTTAATACTATGTGTCATCTATTGGATGACCCAAGACTGTTTTTCATATTTTGTGATAGTTGTTCAGTTCATGAGTCCCTTGTTGGATATTCATAGATATATAGATAGATAGATAGATTGTCATTTCTATTGTTGTCATAAGAAGGTTAAAGTTGTGTTCAAGTGGTCAGAACGGCGTCATATGCAGAGACAGATCATTATCACATGCCAACCACCTGAAATTGGAGCTGGGATTCGTCTCAAGGGGCTGGCGGTAAGCTGTCAATCAGCTTGTTTTCAGACGCCCAGTCTGATACATCATAGCCACTGGACGGCCCATCAAACGGATGGACAGCTTGTCATCACGATGGTATGGTGTTGAGAATGAGGACTTGCAAAGACATTGCAAAGTCACTGATGAGGGTGTCAACATGGGCTGTTTTATTATATCGCATTGCATATGGGAGAGCGACTAATCAAATTGACAAATGACATCAAAAACATTGCAATTGACATTGCAAGAGCACTTTTGGAGAAATTTAAAAAAAAAAGTGAGCAAACGTGTGCGCGCTTTGGGATTGTTAGCAAGCCACGGTGGTGGCAGTAGAGGGGGTGGTTACAATACCAAACAACTCTACGGTCTTGAAATTGTAAAGTGATATTCCCCTCCCTGTTCCCTTTCACAGAGCCACTCTCATTATTCTTGCTTATTGAGATGGATAAACCTGAAGTTGGTAATTACATCCTCCTCTCAGCCTGTTCTACACATGCGGAAGTTAATTAGCCTAAGAGTTAGCTAATTCTGAGAGGAAACTAAGCAAATAGCATCAAATCCACTCTCTTTAATCATCACCTGAACATAAAGAAGGAAATTGATTTGCCCGTCAGACTCTTCATGAGAGTGATTGGAGTTTTTGTTGTTGTTGTTGTCATTTTTTTGTTGGCTTGTTTCACAGCTGTGAGGCAGACTGTGGGTGATTTCAGATGGCACAGCATGGCTTACTTGCAACTTCTTGTTGTGTAGGCATTCATATCTTTTATAATGAAGAAAAAAGGCTTTTGTTGGAATATGAGCGATTGCGAAACTCTTCATTATGCTGCTGCTAATTTGTGGAGCTGAACCCGAAGTAATCTAAAGCGATAGTTCACAGAAAAATTAAAATTATCATCATTTACTCACCATTATGTCGTTCCAAACCTGTATGACTTAATTTCCTCGACAGAATACAAAGATATTTAAAAAAAAGCCTGTTTTTTGTCCATACAATGAAACTCCCCATTACATGCACTAATTGTCATCAATCAGAATGAATTCAATCAGATTTCAGCAGTGTTGGGCATGTTACTTTAAAAAAGTAATTAGTTATAGTTATTAGTTATTTCTCACAAATAGTAACTGAGTCATTATAAAAGTAACTAATTACCAGGGAAAGTAATTATTGCGTTACTTTTTAAAAAATGTTCAAATGTCAAATAACTTTGGATGCCCCCAATATTAAATATGTTAAATTAATTAAATGGACACTAAAAATAATAAATTATTATTATAAAACATTGTACATTAATCTATACTATTTATCTACTGACACTTAGTATCAGTCAGTCAAGCATTATAATATAATATTATGATAATTGTATATTATATGATGATAGAACTTTAGTAATTAGAATAACCAAGTATGAATGCATATCTGTCATCAATACGCACTAAGGATTAATGAGCTGCTGGGTTCATGAATATTAATCACGTTGTCTGCATTCGCTCGAATTGATTTACTGAAATCAAAACAGGGAGGATAATAGGTGAGCGCCAGCCAATGAGATAGTCGTTTGCGCATTAGTTCCGCCCACTACAAGAGAACCCGGCATTTCTTCAAAGCTGAATAATTCCAAAGGAACTGCGTTATTTTGACAGGAAAATACAACAAAGAATATCGTTTACATGTAGCGCATCAATTCTGCATGTTATGAAAGACTCTCGTGCTCTGTATCTTTCTTTGCGTGCGTGTATGAGAGAGAAAGCGACGGCGAGCAGTGCTCTTCACACTAGAGTTTATGTTACGTCAAATACAGCTACACTGCACATCCATTCAGATGAACTGAAAAATTCAATTCTACTAATATAATGTAGTAACGCCACATTTTATTGTCAGTAACGGTAACGGCGTTGTAACGGGGAAAACAGTAATTCGTTTGATTACTCTTACTGAAAAAAATAACGCCGTTAGTAACGCCGTTTATTTATAACGCCGTTATTCCCATCACTGGATTTCAGGTTCTGAACGTTCTGTTTATATGAACCCCAAACGTTGCAATCTAATTGTCATAATAGTTTACATGTGCATTAAATTTAAAAAAAAATCTACCATTCTTAATTTTTACCCACACAACTCCTTTAAATCTGTTTGAAATTTCAGTCTGATTGAGCTCAGTGTAATCGATTTATGTGTTTCAATGAAGGCTTATCAGTCCGCTGTTGACTTTCACTGGATGGGCAAAAACAATTGAAAGTCATATAGGTTTGGAACGAGTCATTTTTGCATGATCTATGCCTGTAGCACACCTCTTCACATCGTAGTTCAAACTGAATGCATTTCACGCCAAATCCTGTGTGCCTTTTTTCAGTGAGATATGTAACATATGTTGGGCAAAATGGAGTTATTGCCTTTGACCTGCATATTTTATGGATGAGAGGCTTTTGCCCTTGAGTCAGGCGGATCACAAGCTCAGCATATGTCCAGTGCAGACCCAGGACCCTCTGCTGAACATAACTACACCTCCAGGCGAAGAAACCAAGCCTGTACACAGCATATCAAACAGGAGGTCAACAGGCTCCCATATGCACGGAACTCAAAGTGCAGATGAAGGGAAGTGGATCTTGAAAGCACACAAAGACATCAATGGCCGAGGCAACTGTGAGGCACTTAACTAAGAATGAGACAGGGCCGAGGAGAAGGAAAGGAGCTGCTGAAGAGAAAAAGTTGTAAGTTTAATGAGCTGCCTGTTTTCTGCAGAAAAATGCTACAGTTGATTCACCGTACGGGGATCGTCTGTGAGCGTTTGGGAATAGACCCAGCGCCGGCGGTAGGAGTGGCGGATCTCGGTTTGCTATCGTTAAGTCTAGATGGAATTAAAGGCTGTCAGATAGGGAGTGGGGTGACTCATCTGGAACATGTCTGGGGGTTGCTTTGGGGGAAGACGTCAGCTACACTCCAGCACCCAGCTCCCCACTACCTCCTCACGGATCCAATACAATAAGTCCTCCACATCTGAAACCTAATTACTCTCTGTGGCTTTTGAGTGGGCAGCATTGCGTCAACACTTCAAAGAATAAAGATCAGGTGTCTCGTATGACACTAATTAACATCAGTATAGATCCCAAGACTGCATGTCACTGCAAGTCTAAGAAAAGGCAAATAAATAAATAAATAAAAGCAAAGCTTCCACAGTAGCAGCAGCAGCAGCAGCGGTTACTCATCAGTGCATCAGCCTTCTAGCTTGATTTTGACAAATCCCATAGCACATTCCTCCAAATTACCGTCATTTACTCAATAATGACAGTGATAAATCGTTCAAAACATAAAAACAGCCAGAACGCGCTGGCTGTTTTAGTCCAGAACACTGGGGAACAGCCAACAATTAAGCTAAACAAAACTCCAAATACAGAGGTTTGTTATTCTATAATCATGTTAGACTCCCTCTGCTCTCTTGGCCAGAAAGACATAATTAATGACAAAATCCTATTCCCTTTGTGCTCATAGGCGATGTTCGCCTGTTCTGTTCACATACTGTGTCAAGCAACAGGGTAAGCCGGAGCATTTCATTAAGGAACAAAAGGAACGCTACGGAAAATCAGACAAACTTTTGAAAACTCAAATCAACTCAATTCCACAGACTATGATATGCTCCTTTTTTAATGGGCTTCAGTGCTAAGCTGCTTATAAGGAAACAAAGAAGGTTTTTTTTTTTTTTGTAGAAGACGGTTGTACTGCATTGAAATCAGATAGAATGATAAGTCAAACCAAAGAAATTTCATACAGCCCTTAATATGCTGCGGTTTTGAATTATCAAACAATTTACCATATGCAAACTGCATACAAGAATGTAAATGACACTAAAATTCATTCATATTCTGTCAGAACTCAAAACATGAGAGCTAAACATAAAAAGAATGACTTCAGTGGTAATGCGTTCCTGCAATCTTGTTAATCAGGTACTAGTTCTCGTGGCTTTTTTCTGTTGTTGTTCCCAAAGGGGGTGACCTATTTTTATCATTAAAAAAAAACAAAAAAACACCAAAGTCGATCCTTTCTGTTCGTTTGTGCCTGGGAGACTCTATTTGAAAAACAAAAGGAATAAGCGCACATGGGATGGAAGAGAGTGACGAGTCCATTTCCGTGCGATGGATAATTGCCGAGGGAATAGGACGAGGACAGCTGGCGGCCAGCTCAGAGCTCTGATTTATTCTGGAGTTGCATTACTCAGATAGATTTAGATTAAAATGCATTCATCAATTCAGCAGCGGACATAATGCATTATTGCCCAGGAGTAAACACGGCGCAGGCACCGAGGGAATCAATAAGGATAATTAAAACGGCGAGATGTAACAGCCATTCCTCATCCAGCCTAAAACCTGTGTGTGAGTGTGTGTACCCGTGTGATGGACAGTGAAAGAGGTCTACGATAGCTTTCATTTCTAGTAATGCTATTGTTTTGCTGTTTTCAGCTTTTATAATTGTTAGAAATGTGCTTTTGGTACATTGGGCCCCTTTAATGTGTAGGAGCTTCAGCACTCCCATTACGTTCACGACATAGGTGTTGAGTGTCGTGGGACATTTGAGTAATTAAGATAATTGTGTTGAGATCATTTGTTATGACGAATATAACTATGTGGAATACATGATAATGCCCGTGTTTAACATGGGCAGAGATATTAATCACCTTTGTGTGTTGCGTTTTAATTTAATACCCTGTACTGTGCTCTTGGGTACAGTAAAATCATTTTAAAGCAGACAATCCAGGCTTAACAGAAATAAACAAAACCACCTTAATTAATTGTAGAGGCAGATTAAAGTATTGCTTATATTGAGTGCTAGAGAATGTCTAACATGGTCTCTGAAGGATTTAGGGGCAAATATGATGTTTAACCTAAATATATACCATTTTTTGTATGTATGTGTGTGTGTGTGTGTGTGCACTGTATACACACACACATACAGACACACTAAATATTCTAAATATCTCATTTGCTAAATGAATAAGAAGTAAATAAATATTATATTTGGATTATATTTGATATTTAAGTAGATATGAAAAACATACACACACTAAAGGTGAATATTTAAAATGTCTATTTATGATATAAATATAAAATTATATTAGTAAATTAAGTTTTTCTAATATTGCCATGTCAAATATAATAATATATACACTTAAGGTTAGTATTTTTTGTAACACTTTAGAATAGGGAACACATATTCACTATTAACTGGTCAAAAGTGGGTCACACTTTATTTTCTCGATATGTGACCCTGGACCACAAAACCAGTCTTAAGTCGCTGGGGTATATTTTTAGCAATAGCCAAAAATACATTGTATGGGTCAAAATTATACATTTTTATTTTATGCCAAAAATTATTAGGATATTAAGTACAGATCATGTTCCATGAAGATATTTAGTGAATTTCCTACCGTAAATATATCAAAACTTCATTTTTGTTCAGTAATATGCATAGCTAAGAACTTCATTTAGACAACTTTAAAGGTGATTTCTCAATATTTAGGTTTTTTTGCACCCTCAGATTCCAGATTTTCAAATAGTTGTATCTCGGCCAAATATTGTCCGATCCTAACAAACCATACGTATTTATTCAGCTTTTAGATGATGTAGAAATCTCAATTTTGAAAAATTGACACTTATGACTGGTTGTGTGGTCCAGGGTCACATAACAAATCATTATCTACAACTTTTGCCTAAATAAACTACTAATTTGCTGATTATTAATAGTTAGTAAGGTAGTTGTTAAGTTTAGGTATTGGGTAGGATTAGGAGGTAGAATATGGTCAAGCAGAATAAGGCATTAATATATGATTTATAAGATAAATATATGCTTTATAACAAACAGTCAATATGTTATTAATAGGCATGCTAATAAGCAACTAGTTAATAGCGAGAATTGGTCCCTATACTAAAGTGCTCGCAAAAAGTGTTACCGTATTTTAATATATGAATACATGATAAATTAAAAAAGTGTAAAAATATATTAGTGAATGTAAATATGGTAGATAGGTAGATATTCACCCTGAGACCAGTTTAAAGCAATTGCAAACCAGGCACATGCGCCGCTTCTTTTTAAATTTTAATTCGTTCATTTTCGTTTAATTTTAAATGTGACTTATAGTGTCCAAATACTTTTTAAGACTACTGTATATCTCATCCAGAATTTCCTACTTTCCATCTTTCCCTTTCACCCCCTCTACATGCACTAAAACCCATATCCTCGTCCCTCTGGTGAACTGCTATTTGAGAGACAGTACTCCTAAAATAGGCCCTGTAAAAGTTAATTACACAAGCGGGTCAGGCAGCCGGAGGAAGGGTCAGGCAGTCTGAAGCACTCAGTCAGCTCTTGTGGAAGAGCCTTCCTCACACATCCCTTCATGTCGCAGAGTTCAGCCGGGGCCCGAATACAATGCAAACAAACCTTGTTACCGCTCACTTAGCACTTAACAAAGGGTTAGGCCAGCGGCCCCCGGCGAGATAACTGTTCAGCTCTAATCTCATTCACAAATGTGATTCTAATTAGGTAGTGCATTTTAAAACCTAATGACGATATTCAGGTGTTGATTTCAGGGAGCTTGGTGACAATCTAAATCTGAAACATCAGCTATCTCAGATGTGGATGAAAGGAGACACGTGTCTCTGTTAATTCAATTAAAAAGTCCCAAAACGGTTGAGAACTGTGGCCTAGAGTTTGGTAGCTTGTCTTGTCCTATGGGCAATGCGAGTTTGAATCTGGCTCACAATTTCTGTCGCCACATATTTTTTAATTTTTTATACAGTCCATACTGTCAATAGAAATGCCCAAAAAGAACTGTAAGCAACAATGTAGGAGTCTAGAGCTAAAAACTGCTTCTCTGGATGTTGAGTGTTTCTGATCTTTCAGACGAGCTTGCTTGACATTTCCATCCCTCTCCTTGCTATTTTTGTACAGCTTGTTGTTGTTTTCAGGCCCATGTGGTTTAAACTTCATTCCCTGGGACCTCAGGCGCCATTAGTCAGCTCTCTGTGAGGCAACATCCCATAATATCTCCAGCCTCCTGGACCCATCTCTAAGGCTTTATTAGAGTCTGCCATTTGGAGCCATTTTCTAATTATTTTACCTCAAATGCCATGGAATATGACAGAGAGATGAGTAACGCTACACCTCAAAGACCTCTGATATATCATATTTCTTGCCTTCTCTCGCTTTTAGCACTCTTCCATATTTTGTTGCTGTAACAATGTGTTTTTCCTCTCTGAACGGTCACACAGAGATATTAGATATTAGATTTTATTAAAATGCAGTTGGACTGGCAGCAGTATCCGCACTATCAAGCCGCATGCTATGACCACACTCCAAAAAAAACCTTCTCATATCTTCACTGCCCTCTGTGAGACTCTCCATCCTTCTCAAACTTGTTCTCCTCAAGCTGTGCCAGGCCCAGACTTCCCTCTCTGGTTGCTCTCTCCATCTCTCCCTCTCTCTTTTTCAATCATCCCACCATTTGTGCTGCCCCTTGCAAATTCCCTGGCTCTCTCACACTGTTCCACACGCTCACATGCTCACACACACACATCCTCCAAGCAAAGTCAAGTCACCCTTGATTAGGTTCTCACAGCTCCTTGGAAATGTGCCCCTCGAGAATGTGTGTATGTGTATGTGTGTGTGCAGGCACGTTGGTCTTGCTCCGCCAGCCTTTTTTCTCTGTTCACTCAGCATTGTTGATTTTTTTTTTTTTTTTAATTCATTCTTTCCATGTTTCTGTAATCCATTAAATGTCTCTCAGCTCATGTGCTGATTGTTCTGTGTGAAATCTGTTGATTCTCATGCGATCTTGTGTTTTGTTTATCACATGATTACACTGCAGGTCCTGCTTTAGAGTAGTAACTTAGGCTACTGTTCTCTCTGTTCCCACTTCTCCATCTACAATCTCACATGCAAACAATTTTACATGTCAATGTGAAAATACTGTCTCCTATTCCAGTTCAATATGTAAAAAAAATATAGTCACTTTGACTCTAAAACATTACTACAGTTTCAGCTAGTCAATGTAGTAACACTGGCTCAACCAATGGCATTAGTTTGGGGCAGGACATCTAATATGACATTATATATATATATATATATATATATATATATACAGGTGCATCTCAATAAATTAGAATGTCGTGAAAAAGTTCATTTATTTCAGTAATTCAACTCAAATTGTGAAACGCGTGTATTAAATGAATTCATGAAGTCAAATGAAGTCTTTGGTTATTTTAATTATGATGATTTTGGCTCACATTTAACAAAACCCCACCAATTCATTATCTCAACAAATTAGAATACTTCATAAGACCAATAATAAAAAACATTTTTAGTGAATTGTTGGCCTTCTGGAAAGTATGTTATTTTACTGTATATGTACTTAATACTTGGTAGGGGCTCCTTTTGCTTTAATTACTGCCTCAATTCGGCGTGGCATGGAGGTGATCAGTTTGTGGCACTGCTGAGGTGGTATGGAAGCCTATGTTTCTTTGACAGTGGCCTTCAGCTCATCTGCATTTATTGGTCTCTTGTATCTCATTTTCCTCTTCACAATACCCCATAGATTCTCTATGGGGTTCAGGTCTGGTGAGTTTGCCGGCCAATCAAGCACACCAACACCATGGTCATTTAACCAACTTTTGGTGCTTTTGGCAGTGTGAGCAGGTGCCAAATCCTGCTGGAAAATGAAATCAGCATCTTTAAAAAGCTGGTCAGCAGAAGGAAGCATGAAGCGCTCCAAAATTTCTTGGTAAACGGGTGCAGTGACTTTGGTTTTCAAAAAACACAATGGACCAACACCAGCAGATGACATTGCACCCCAAATCGTCACAAACTGTGGCAACTTAACACTGGACTTCAGGCAACTTGGGCTATGAGCTTCTCCACCCTTCCTCCAGACTCTAGGACCTTGGTTTCCAAATGAAATACAAAACTTGCTCTTATCTGAAAAGAGGACTTTGGACCACTGGGCAACAGTCCAGTTCTTCTTCTCCTTAGCCCAGGTAAGATGCCTCTGACGTTGTCTGTGGTTCAGGAGAGGACAACTGTAGCCAAATTCCTTGATACGTCTGTGTGTGGTGGCTCTTGATGCCTTGACCCCAGCCTCAGTCCATTCCTTGTGAAGTTCACCCAAATTCTTGAATCGATTTTGCTTGACAATCCTCATAAGGCTGCGGTTCTCTCGGTTGGTTGTGCATCTTTTTCTTCCACACTTTTTCCTTCCACTCAACTTTCTGTTAACATGCTTGGATACAGCACTCTGTGAACAGTCAGCTTCTTTGGCAATGAATGTTTGTGGCTTACCCTCCTTGTGAAGGGTGTCAATGATTGTCTTCTGGACAACTGTCAGATCAGCAGTCTTCCCCATGATTGTGTAGCCTAGTGAACCAAACTGAGAGACCATTTTGAAGGCTCAGGAAACCTTTGCAGGTGTTTTGAGTTGATTAGCTGATTGGCATGTCACCATATTCTAATTTGTTGAGATAGTGAATTGGTGGGTTTTTGTTAAATGTGAGCCAAAATCATCACAATTAAAAGAACCAAAGACTTAAACTACTTCGGTCTGTGTGCATTGAATTTATTTAATACACAAGTTTCACAATTTGAGTTGAATTACTGAAATAAATTAACTTTTCCACGACATTCTAATTTATTGAGATGCACCTGTATATATATACAGAGCTGGGTAGTAACTGATTACATGTAATCTGGATTACGTAATCAGATTCCAAAAAATTAAGTACTTGTAATCAGAGTTAGTTACATTTAAAAATACTCGTAATCAGACTACAGTTACTTTTTTTTATGGATTACATGATTAGATATTATTCACACAATAGCAATAAATTATTAATAAATCATTGATTCTCCCTAATTTCTCTTTTTCATCTTTTAAATTTTCCTTTCTAAAATAGCCTACTGATTATATACATATTATATACAGGTGCATCTCAATAAATTAGAATGTCGTGAAAACGTTTTTTTCTTGTAAGTTATTTAAAAAAGTGAAACTTTCATATATTTTAGATTCATTGCATGTAAAGTAAAACATTTCAAAAGTTTTTTTAATTTACATTTTTTTTTTATTTTGATGATTAGATCTTACAGCTCATGAAAGTCAAAAATCAGTATCTCAAAATATTAGAATATTTACATTTGAGTTTCAATTAATGGCCATCCCTACAGTATAAATTCTGGGTATCTCTTGTTCTTTGAAACCACAATAATGGAGAAGACTGCTGACTTAGCAATGATCCAGAAGATGATCATTGACGCCCTCCACAAAGAGGATAAGTCACAGATGGTCATTACTGAAAACAGTGGCTGTTTACAGAGTGCTGTATCAAAGCATATTAAATGCAAAGTTGACTGGAAGGAAGAATTTGGGTAGGAAAAGGTGCACAAGCAACAGGGATGACCGTAAGCTTGAGAATACTGTCAAGCAAAGCTGATTCAAACACTTGGGAGAGCTTCACAAGGAGTGGACTGAAGCTGGAGTCAGTGCATCAAGAGTCACCACGCTCAGACGTCTTCAGGAAAAGGGCTACCAAGCCACTTCTGAACCAGAGACAACATCAGGAGCGTCTTACCTGGGCTGTGGAGAAAAATAACTGGATTGTTGCTCAGTGGTCCTCTTTTCAGATGAAAGTAAATTTTGCATTTCATTTGGAAATCAAGATCCCAGAGTCTGGAGGAAGAGTGGAGAGGCACAGAATCCATGTTGCTTGAAGTCCAGTGTGAAGTTTCCACAGTCAGTGGTGATTTGGGCTGCCATGTCATCTGCTGGTGTTGGTGTTGGTTTTCTGAAGTCTAGAGTCAACACAGCCATCTACCAGGAGATTTTAGAGCACTTCATGCTTCCTTCTGCTGACAAGCTTTATGGAGATGCTGATTTCATTTTCCAGCAGGACTTGGCACCTGCCCACACTGCCAAAGGTACCAAAAGCTGGTTCAATGACCATGGTGTTACTGTGCTTGATTGGCCAGTAAACTCGCCTGACCTGAACCCCATAGAGAATATATGGGGTATTGTCAAGAGGAAGATGAGAGACACCAGACCCAACAATGCAGATGACCTGAAGGCCACTGTCAAAGAAACCTGGGCTTCCATACCACCTCAGCAGTGCCACAAACTGATCACCTCCATGCCACGCCGAATTGAGGCAGTAATGAAAATCATTTCAGGTTTAAGAAGGGTTTCAACATTGCATCAACTAGGCTACTGATGAACACATTCATTTTCATTTGAATTATTACTCTGTAGATTTTTAACCATGTATTATTAATTATAACTAATTAAAATGCACATATTCACGTTATTTCTTAGTTACATGTAATGCAGGCATTCTAAAACTTTTTGTCATCTAAACCTTATTCACCAAATATATTTGCTTTAAGTACCCCTTAGATTTTAAAATAAATATTTCAATAATTAAGTAACACATTTGCATGCTCACGGTTTATTTGATGTTGATTAATGATCACATTGCATGCAAGTAAATAAAAATATTTCATCTTTTTTTAGTAAGTGTTTTATTTAAAACAAAGACTATAGAAATGCAAAGACGGTTCTCTCCTATATTTATGAATGGGAGAAACTGCAACGCACAATATGGAGGAATAATCCCACCTTCTAAATGAAAGATCCAAATTTCCCATAGAAACCTGACTAGACCAGCCAATGCATATGTGCAGTCAAAAGCACGTTTTGACTCCGCATGCGCATTGCCTGGTCTATCCTGAAAAATAAGCTTTTTAAACGCTATTTGGGCATAAGAAACAACATTCATGGGGCAATTAATTTCAGATTTTTGTTACTGATTTGACATATGTAATTTAATTGTGAGTTCAGCTAATAGTTTTTGAGATTTCAGGATTTCCCCATTCATTAATGAAAAGCTGACAATTAATTAAATCATAAAAAAAAATAAATGAAAATAAATCATTTTAAAACAACTCCCTTTCTTTTTTTTAAATTTATTTATTTATTTTCATTATTATTTGAACTCCCTTTCGAGGAAAGTCTCTTCACTTGGCGGCCATATTTAATTTGCAACGCCTCCGGGCAGCTCGTACAAGACCTATCTTAAACTCACAACCTCTCTGCAGTTCCTTTACGAACCCTAGTTTGGGAATCCTTGATGTAATATAATGTTTAATGAACTTCATGTTGTAAATTACAATGAATGGAACAAGTTTTCTTACTCTTTGCATTTTTTTACATCATTATGGTACAATATAATGCTATTTAAATCAATGTGATAAACGAGTTAAATCAAAAATAATCTAAAAGTAATCTGATTATATTACCTAAAATGTGTAATGTAACAGATTACGTTACTGACTACAATTTTTGTCATGTAGTCTGGAATCAGTAACGGATTACAATTTGTAAGTAATCTACCCAGCTCTGTGTATATATATATATATATATATATATATATATAATGTCATATTAGATTCAAAATGTTTCATTTTAATCCCTCACTCTCTTTGGTACATCCATGACAGATGATTAGTGTGTCTAGTTTATAAATGAATCTTTTAGACCACTTTTGTGAACCAGTTAATCAAAAAGACCTGACTCAAAATAACTGTTCATTAATGAATTGTGTTCCACTGGAGAAAGAAATGAAGGTGAGCAAATGAAACAATTTAATTTTGGGGGGATTGAACTCTTCTTTTAAGATAATTTAAAAGTAAGGATGCAGCAAAATTATACCATTTTTAAAGTTTCATTAATATTCATTCAACATTCAGGATGTTCTCAGCTAGGTGAAACGATACAATGCATTTTTAGTGTTTGTACGGCCCTGAGAAACCTGTAAAATCTTACACAGTTTCTCATCAGACCGCTAAACTCCACTAATTAGTCAGCGAAGAGCTTGTTACAACAGCACATCTGGATGAAGCGGCACTAAAAAATGCTGGATCATCCATATAAAAATAACCATCTATTAAAATAACACCCCAAGATACATCACACTGCTGTTTTTCAAACTGAGATCTCCTCTTAACCTTCTCCAGGAAAGTGAAGAAATGGCATATGCCAGGTTTCTGTTTCTTCTCTCATGTCCCTGCTGTTGTCAACCCTCAAGTCTCTTCAGTCCTTCTCCAGTCCCTGAGAGAAAATTATAAGATAATGCCTCGTTCGTGCAAGTAATTCCCAGCAGTATGTAGCAGATAAAGGTGCCCTTCATTGGTGACTCCCAAATACCCCAGCGTATAGCAAGACTCTTTACAACAACAGCAGCCCCCTTGTGCCGCCACATACTGAACTAATCGGAGGCCGGGAATCCGCTGCGGTTGACAGAATTAACACAGAAAGAAGCAGCATTGTCAACTCAGGACTTTCCAAATAAAGAGTTTCTGTGCAAGCAATCGGTTCACTTGCAATCTATTTTCATGTCAAACATCAACTGACAAGCAGAAAGTGCTGCAAAAATAATATTAACGCTGCCTTTCAGATACACTAAACCTCTCTAAACAAAGGCCGCAGAGGTGCCAGTAACACGAAGCACCTGCGTTTCCTACAAGTTATGCTTGCGCATCGTGTCTGAAAAGAGGAATTAAAATATTTCCAAGGTTTTAATCGCCATTCTAATTGTTTCAGTGCTCAAGTGAAGGCAACATGAGAATTACCAAGCAATTGAAGGGCTTTGCTATTAGCTTGCTCGTCAGTCACTTGTGCTGCAATTTGGGATCCACTGGGCGAGGACGAGTGAAAACCAGTCATTATGTCGTAATTATGATGTGATTATAGCCTTATTATGGTTAATGCTTTGTCAATGCCACACATAACTGAGTATGTGCATGTAGTACGTGGCAGACATCGGCTTTCTTGAGCAAGTGTTATTAATTACCACACAGAGATAGGTGGCAGAGAGGCAAGTGTGTGTGTGTGAATGTGTGATGGTGGCTCATTAGAAGTGCTGTATAAGATGAGGTATTAGTGTATGATGCTTTCCCAAAGCTCCACTAGTCATTTCAGAGCTGTGTTTTCACTCAAGGAGAGCCACTCAATCTCAATTGAGCACAATACCAGCAATGAAACACACACATCTTCAGTGTGTGTGTGTGTGTGTGTGCGTGCGTGCGTGCGCGCACTTGTGTGCTTCAACAATGATGACTCTGTTAGGTGGATTGGGCTTTTCCGAACAAAGGGCAAAGGGACAGCAGAGATAAGAGAGTTTTTGCGATAACTTCTCCTCTCTGTTCCTCTTTCTTTCATTCCCTTCTATCCATCTCTCTTATCTCCGTTTTTCCATTCAACATATGGCATCCCTGCAAAGTAGAGGAATAAAAAGACGGAGGGTTTGCTTACATGGCCGCTTTAACCACTCAGACCCTTCTCTTTGTTACCACTTAGAATTCAATCTCTCCTTTTGCTTATTTGTCCGAGGTGCATAGATGCTCTAATGCAGCCCTGTAACAAAATGCAGTAGAAGCTGGAGCAGGGGGTTATGGGATACAGGTGAGACGGTGACACACTGAGTATTACAATAAAAGTAAATATTGGAAATATCATGCAACATGAAATATCTTGCCAATGTACAGTGGTGGCAAAATTTTTTAGAACACTAGTATTTTCACCAGCTAAAAAATGGTTTTAGGTCAGTTATTTCTATATTTTGCTGTAGTGTGTCAGTAGAAATATCAGTTCCAAAATTAATGTTTGGAAATGTAAACTGATATTTCCTTCTGAAACACGAGCAAAAGATAGACATAACTGACCTAAAACCATTTTTTAGCTGGTGTAAATACTTGTGTTCTAATAATTTTGGCCACTGCTGTATGGTTTAGTGTGGAGGAAATATATATTAGCCCCTCGCATGTGGGTGGAGCCTCTTTTCCAATATAAACAAAACTGTATCCAGTTTAAACATAAGCAGTGGCATAATGTCATAATGAAAAATATTCCAAACATTTGACTTTGAGGGCATCTCCAAATATTTGAGTATGTACCAGAGGGGACTGTGTGTCATAGTGCAGTGTGTGAGTCAATCTGAGGTGTGTGTGTGTGCATGTGTGTGGAGTGGAATTCAAATGGTTCCTCTTGACGAGGCAGCGCTTTTCTCCAGCGTCCTTAACATGTAATTAATCAATTCAGGTCCCAAAGAGCTCTATTTATAACTGCTTGGAGGACCTCTCCACCACAACACTGCACAGCTCCTCAGCTGAACGTCATGCAGAGCGTACTTTGTCACCAAAACCTCTTTCAATCCACTTCCATATTGTCTTGTATGCAGAGTGGCTTCAGTCAGGTATTTATTGAATCATCGGTGAATATGCAATAAACCATTAGGCTGTTAGTCTTTTTCAGTTAACAACAATATGTATGCTCATGTGGACTTCACAAGGTATTCACTTTAATGAGGGACCAAAGGAATGCAAATATCTTGGGAACAAGTGTGTGTGAATATATCCAATGCTATCCAAGTATTTTACGTGGTGGCTAATTCATACGAATTTGTACAACCTCACTCATATGATTTTGTACGGTTTCTTTATGGTGCTGGGGTTAGGGGTGCTCATTCATACGAATTCCTACAAATTTGTAAAATACGTACTATTTTTCACAAAACCTACAAATTCGAATTAGCCACCTCATAAAATATGTATGTATTGCTGTGATATCGGGTTGATATATATATATAAAATTATACAAATTGTAATATTAAAAACATAAAAAATGTATCACTTTTCCATAGTGTATATATGCATGCTTTTTTTTTAACCTTACCAAGACTGCATTTATTTGATCAAAAATACATTAAAACAGCAATATTGTTAATTATAATTACATTTTAAAATAACTGTTTTCCTTTCAGAAATCATTCTAATATACTGATTTGATGCTCAAGAAACATTTCTTGCGCAATGTTGAAAACAGTTGTACTGAATATTTTTGTGGAGACTGTGATATATATTTTTTCAGGAGTCTTTGATTAATAGAAATTTTATTAACCCTATTGTTTGTGATATTGTTTAAATATATGTTACTTCATATCCTGTTTACTGTAGGCTGTTTACTGTGTTTTTCAAACACATCCACAATTCCTAATCTGTTTGATTAAGTCAATTAATTACAGATATCCACAGATACCACTTGCATAGTTTATATAGAGAGCAGTGAGCACTGCGTAGGCATTTGCCAACACACACTCACTACCGAGATACTGTAAGTATCTACTTCCACGCTGGCTCTTATTACTTTGCAATAGCTCCTACTTTTTTAACGGAAAACTTTGGCTCACCCCTGCCAAAGGGATATATCATGTGTCTTTTCATGAGAAATGTTTTACTTTATAGCAGGATATAAGTAACCTCTCATAACAGGTTAACGGTTAGTGCGTTCAATGCATCTTCTCCATGAAATGAAGCAAATGTAATGAAGCGATTGCTCCCGCAAGCTGAATCTGTGCCCGTGTAGACCGATAGATTAGCTAATAAGAATGGCAGGTTATTAATTTCCACTTCTGTCGGAGGCACACCTGTGTTCTTGTCTCTCTCTCTCAGGCATACACGCTTGGCATTGCCGCTGTGAGGGATTATTACAGACATTAAAAGCACATTACATACCCCGCCCTGCCCCTTCCTCACACACACACACAAACTTCATTAGGCCTTGCCCATTAGCTTGCGCTCTCTCTCTCTTTCTTTTTTTCTCCGGCGGAAAGCTTGTGCCGAGAGTCGTCATTTGCCAAAAAAGCCATTAAAAAAAAAACATAATTACAGAAAGAAAGCAGGAAGAAAACCAAACAGATTGGCCCTCTACTAAGAGAGATACCTCCATTCTGACATTCCCATTGAAAAGATAAAAGCTCTTTCCAATCTAGTGTTATATCACATGCAATGCATACAAGACCCTATCTCTCGCTCCTTTTGTCATTCCAACTGTAATGCTAAAACTTACTACAACATCAAAAGAAAGCTACATATTATCTATGTGTGAATTGGATTCATATTTTTAGTTGGACTTTGGGTATTTGTTTTGTTCAAAACAACATACAAAATCAAAAGTTGATTATTTTGTGCAATAATATCAGGTGATGCCACATGAACAAGGAGCATAATACTGTGCTTACATGTATACAGCAGTTTTATAAACAAGTAACTTTTCAGACATAATTTGACCAGTTATTCTTGTGTCTTTCAGTGTTTTCTAGCTTTGCTCCAGGTTTTCCATTTCCAACTCCTCATTCACCAGTGAAAGAAAACCTGTTTCTGGGGCGAAAGAAAACATTCACTCCAACTTCTGATTGTTTTTGATTCCAAAACACTCACATACTTTCTGGAATAGTAGAGTGATGCAAACTAATATGAGCAATGGAGCACCCCCAAGCTAGAGTTTACTACTACTTTGCACTTTACTAGTACTGTATTACTACTTTGCAACTGCTGCCATTTTTGAAACACTGCAGGGCAATGGAGAAAAAAAAAACGAAAAAAAAAACGTGATTTCTCTCTGAAACTATGATACAGACATAGTATATTTTCAGCAAATTACTACAATAAATTACAATGAATAAAAAAGACAGTAGATAGATATATGGTATATCTAAAATAGAAATGAAAGTACATAGACATAATGAATGAGTCCAAGCTGAGTGTTATAAATACACATAGTCTCTGAACATAAAAAACAAAAAAAAAAAACATTAATTTTGCATCTTGATTAAGGTCAAAAGAGGTGTGTGTAGTACTATCTGTACTTCTGTGAATTGTCTAAAATGTGTGTGTGTGTGTGTGTGTGTGTGTGTGTCTACAGCAGTTAAATGAGTTCAAGTAACGATAGCTCAGTGGGAAGTTCATAAAGTTTCATTCAGTCAGGGAAGTAGCCTGACAGCCTGTGGGAAGAAAATGTTTTACAAGAAAGTGCATAAAGTGGGTTTTTGCAATGATCATTTTATAAGGGGGGAAAGATATGAACCAAGTGGCAAGACAATGCCAGAAAGAGTGAATTACAATGCAATGTTAAAGGGATAGTTCACCCAAACTTCTCATTTACACTAAATTTTAATGATATGTTATGTACACTCTTAAAAATAAAGGTGCTTAAAAGGTTCTTCACAGTAATGCCATGAAAGAACCATTCTCGGTTCCACAAAGAACCATTCGGTCAAAGGTTCTTTAAAGAATAATTTCTTTCTTACCTTTTTATAATCTGAAGAACTTTCTTTCACCAATAAGAACCTTTCGTGAAACAAAAAGTTTCTTCGGATGTTAAAGGTTCTTTATGGAACCATTTAGCCAAAAAAAAATAAAAAAGGTTCTTCTATGGCATCGTGAAGCACCTTTATTTTTAAGAGTGTAGGTCATATTTACTCCATGCCATGTTGTTTCTTCTCCAAAGAAAAAAATTAGCAGAAAATCTGAGCTATTCTCTACACAGTGAAAATGTATGGGGAACAGGGGCTGTGAAGAGTGAAATATCATATTTATATATTATTATTATTTATTTTTTTATTATTTATTTTATTTGGGTTTTTTTTCTTGTAACTTATTTCAAAAAGTGAAACTTTCATATATTCTAGATTCATTACATATAGAGTAAAACATTTCAAAAGTTTTTTTTTTTTTTTTTTCAATTTTGATGATTAGAGCTTACAGCTCATGAAAGTCAAAAATCCAGTATCTCAAAATATTAGAATATTTACATTTGAATTTCATTAAATGATCATCCCTACAGTATAAATTCGGGTATCTCTTGTTCTTTGAAGTCACAATAATGGGGAAGACTGCTGACTTGGCAATGGTCCAGAAGACAATCATTGACACCCTCCACAAGGAGGATAAATCACAGAAGGCCATTACTCACAGGGGTTTCTGTTCACAGAGTGTTGTATCAAAGTATACTAAATGCAAAGTTGACTGAAAGGAAGAATTTGGGTAGGAAAAGGTGCACAAGCAACAGGGATGACCGTAAGCTTGAGAATACCGTCAAGCAAAGCTGATTCAAACACTTTTGAGAGCTTCCCAAGGAGTGGACTGAAGTTGGAGTCAGTGAATCAAGAGTCACCACGCTCAGACGTCTTCAGGAAAAAGGCTAGCAAGCCACTTCTGAAACAGAAACAACGTCAGAAGCATCGTACCTGGGCTAAGGAGAAAAAGAACTGGACTGTTGCTCAGTGGTCCAAATTCCTCTTTTCAGATAAAATTAAATTTTGCATTTCATTTGGAAATCAAGGTCTGGAGTCTGAAGGAAGACTGAAGAGGCACAGAATCCAAGTCCAAAGTCAACGCAGCCGTCTACCAGGAGATTTTGGAGCACTTTATGCTTCCATCTGCTGACAGGCTTTATGGAGATGCTGATTTCCTTTTTCAGCAGGACTTAAGCACCTGCCCACACTGCCAAAACCACTTCCAAGTGATTTTCTGACCATGATATTACTGTGCTTGATTGGCCAGCCAACATGCCTGACCTGAACCCCATATGGAATCTATGGGATATTTTCAAGAGAAAGAGACGAGTTGAAGGCTCAATAGTGCCTCAGCAGTGCCACAGACTGTTCGCTTCCATGCCACACCTCACTGATGCTGGAGTTTGTGCTTATAGGAGCTCTGACCAAGTATTGAGTGCATAAATCCACATACTTTAAAGAACTTGAAATTTTCTGTTTTGCAAATCCTTTTTTTGAATGATCTTAGGAAATATTATAATATTTTGAGATACTGGATTTTTTTTTTTTTACTTTCATGAGCTGTAAGCTCTAATCATCAAAATAAAAAAATAAATAAAAAATGAAATGGTTTACTCTACATGTAATGAATCTAGAATATATGAAAGTTTCACTGTTTGAAATAAGTTAAAAAAATAATGTTAAGTTAAAATAATAACTTTCCACAATATTATAATGTTTTGAGATGCACCTTTATATAGAATGCATAAATGATGACAGTTTCAAAGTTTTTTTTCTTCTTTTCTTTTCTTTTTAAGTTGTGTTCAAGTATGTAGACACTGTACAGCCATTGAAAGTAAAAAATAAATAAATAAAACAATTAAAAAAGTTCTATACTCACTGTTTTCATTTTTGCTATATCATAACATTTTATCCAATGTGAGAATATTTAATTAAAAACAAAAGATAGCGATATCTCTGGACTGAGGTTAGGAGTATGTGTGATTGAGTAAGACAGAGGAAGTAAGTAGGGTGTGCAAAATGGGATTTGGAAGGGGAATTTTGGGTTACTTCTCAAAAAAGGGAGATTCATTGGCTGTGTCTTAATCCCCATTCAGTGAATATAAGAGCTAAAGTTCTTGCAGTCTTCTGGCTCATATTTCTTCCCATTGTTGGACTGTGTAGAATATGTTTGAGTGAGTATATGGGTCATCCAATAAAATGGGTATCTTTTTAATGATTTTTAAAATTACTATTCTTTTGCACAATTTGCAATTAAGTTTATATATGTTTCAAATTTATTCACATATTTTATATTTAGTATAGCCAAAGTGGAGGGAAACTTCACAGAGCAAATCAATCAATCAATAAATCAATCAATCAATAGCAAGCCACCTTTTAAACATGCAAGGGACAAAACTGACACCTGTTTTATAGAGTGACCCATATCAATATGCAAGACAGCGTGGAGGCAGCTTCTAGGTGTGACCTATTAGATTTATGATAGATTTACGTATTTTGGACATTACTCCAGCTCCGGCATTGGCTGCTGGGCCGGGTTTTAGTGTATCAGCTGAGCGCTAGCTCTTTGTCTTGTCACCAAGGCAATCAAGAAAATAAGGCCCATTTGATTTACTCCGGCCCGGCTCGGCCACTGGGTCCTCACACTGCGAACACTCCCTGCACTCCTCTTTTTTCTCTCGTTTTCCTGCGTGATGGATGACAGAAGATCACTCATTCCTTATAACCTACGGAGAGACTCCATTTATCAAGAGCCTAAGGCCCCGCCCCCCGGTCATAACATAAGCTGTCTTTCATTCTGATAGCCATGGCTAATACATCAGACTCTCTCTATCTCTATCTCTCCCTCTCACACACACGTACGATTGGTCAGGCTAATATATCAAGAGATCCGCAGGCCGTGGGAGTGCGTTATTTATGATCAGGACTCTGACACGGAAAGTACTAACACAGCAGAGGGAGGGAGGGGTGTGAGCACATGAGAAAGAGACAAAGAGAGATGGATGTTTAAAAGAGATTAGAAGAAGACCATTTCCAAAGCCGTTCTGAAAGGGAGCGTGTGAGCGAAGATTATGGTAGATATTCTCTAATGAGGTGTTGTCAGATGGAATGTCCAAACCAACCACGCACCATGGAAAATCAGCAGGGTTCCGTTGGAGAAGTTAAAGTAGGATGAGTCTCCTTAATGTATGTATTGAAAATAAAAGTAGCAGCAATACTGCAGAAACATTTTTTTTTAAATTATATTTTATAGCATTTATTTGTTTTTATAAAAAAATTAAAATAAAAACATTATTATTATTATATCACCACTCTGCAGCATAAATATATAATTTGTTATTTATATTTTATAACATTTATTTATTTTTATTATATTTAGTTTTTTTTTTCTGTGGCCTAAGTGGGTAAAATCACTTCACAGTTAAGACTGACAATCTATAAGCTCCTCTGATGTGTAAATTGACCAATCAGAATATGTAAATGAAGCAACATTTATTCCTCAAAAAAAAAAAAAAAGCATCTGAAAAAAGTGAGACAAAATGAAATTAGCTTCCTTCTGTATAAATAACCAATCATTATCAGAGGTGACCTTTCAAACCGATTAGCTTTCAGCATCATTTTAGAGTTTCATCAAGCCTGCTTGTGCATAACGCAACAGGTGGAGAGAGACAATAAATAAATAAATAGGTGGAGAGTGACTTTCAAATTTAACTGAAATATTGATGAAGTTCAAATTATTGAAGCATCTCAAAACAAGTGAACGACTGTATGACAAGGCCATAAATAATTTTGAAGGAGCGGAGTTCCTGTAGTTACAGGTGAGTAAATGATCTGAACGACATGTAAACCGAACTAACACACTTCTGTTTAAGTCTGGGTTGATCTGAAATAGATGTTAGTACCACAACAGAGTGTTGCAGGAATTTCATATTATTGTCGGTCAAAACCTGGAAATGAGTTAGCATTTAGCACTTTGTAGAAGTCAGTGGATTTTTTTTTTTTTTTTCTGAATGGGTTTTCGTTTAATGTCTGAAATAAGATCTGTAGTTAACACAAGCTCATATTTTTGTGTTTCATTCCATGACATCACACTGAACCGTTAAACTCATCTACAGTACTTAGCTACTAGTTCACTTTCAAAGCTTTGTTGTGTTTATAATCACACTTGTAAACTATTCTAACTCAAACTTTGAGGGAAAACATTTTTAATTAAAGACTTAAAGGGGTCATCGGATGCCCATTTTCCACAAGTTGATATGATTCTTTAGGGTCTTAATGAAAAGTCTATAACATACTTTGGTTAAAATTTCTCAATGGTAGTGTAAAAAAAACACCTTCTTTACCCTGTCAAAATCAGCTCTGTTTTCAACAAGCCATTCTAGTCGATGTTGCTTTAAATGCTAATGAGCTCTTCTGACCCCACCCCTCTCTTCCATGGGGTGACTAGCAGACTTTATACTTCAGCCGTGAAACTGGCTGACTAGCACATTATTAGGAAAGGTGATTTGCAAAGCTTCATAAAAAAATTAATTAAAAAAAAAACTTTTGTAGTGTTTCTGCACAAACATAGACGCATTTAGGCAGATTGGGGATCAGCGCATTCCCTTCAAAACGAAAGTAACGTTAATCCTCTGCGTCTTCAGCAGCTCAGATGTTGGGAGTTAATGATGACTGCTATATTCATTATTACATCCAACAACAAAACGCCTCAATCGCTTAATTGGAGACATTCTTGTCTTCCCCTGCACCAGAGTCGACACAATGGCGGACTGATGTATCTTGGTGATTGTATTTAGTCTTCAAAATTCATAATTTTTTTGTTCATTTGTGAAGATTATCATAATGAAGAAAACATGTAAAAACGATAAACTTCTGTGAATCGCAGAGCTTATTTTCTACAATAATCCAAAAGTATTTTTGTCAAGAAAACAAACATACAGGTTAGCTTATAAAAATATGTCATAATGGCACCTGTCTAGAATACACTGAACAAAATGTAAAAAATATATATTGTGGTAGGTTCTACAAACTTGTTGTATCAGCAGATGGACTGATAACCCCCCCCCCCCCCCCAAAAAAAAACATGCAGGCTTGTGTGTGCTTATTGATGCTTAAAAGCCAATCAGATTAGAGATTCTCAATACAGAAAGGGCTTTCAAGCATCAGAAAGTCTTCGAATGAACTGTCTGAGCCAGGAATATTCATATTAGTCGAAGTCTGTATATACAAGTGTTGAACTGGTGATCGGAAAGATTATATCAATACTTTTCAAGAAGAGATCATCTGTGTAAGATAGAACAAATTTCAACAAAATACATGATAGCTTTGATGGTAAATCTCCTGCTATTATTTACTGTTACACTGTAAGGAGAGCAGGTTTGATCAATATTAATTTACCATATCATTCTCCCGGAAAATTCCCTCGCGGAGCACCACTGGGAAAAACAGCCTATATTTTCATGTCTGTGTGTGTGTTTATTTGTGCTGTACTGGCAGCCAGAGCCCCGACTGTACAGCTTAGTTTAATTGCCTCAGTTTTGACCTTGAAAATGCACAGATCCATCTGGCTTTTACAGTCCACAGAGTCAGGAAGTGCTTCTCGATCCTGCTCTGTGTTTGGCAGTTGCTTGAGCGGAGATGCAGTCCTACACTACCGAATGCTACGGAGGCGTGTCTCTTCCTATTCTGCGATTAAGTTTAACACGGAAAACTTTTGCCTCCTGGAAAAGGAATGCAAAATGTTTCCTTTCACTGAGTAAGTGTCTGTTGTTCCTCTCTCTCTTTAAAATGACAGTGCATTGCTCCTCGAGTTCTTACTCAGCAGGAGGTCGGCAGGATGGTTGCTGAAATCACTCCCTCCGCCTCTCTTTCTGTCGCACGCAGCTGCGCACATCCCTCTCGCGCTGTTTTAGTCTTTCATTTCATAATTCATCCCGTTGAGTCACAAACGCGCACACATGGGCTAGAGAGCGGGATTGACACAGCAGTCGAGTGCTGAGGTGGGCGGAATTCAGAACAACTCCATGAAATGCCAAACAAAAATCGGCATCCTGCTTTACATGCACGGATACGCATCGCACACATCTGGGCCCATTCACTACTGACACAATACCACCAACATCTTTTGACACTCTGAATGGCATCTTGCTAATGGAGAAGTATGAGGAAAGTTGTGAAAGGAGAAACTTTTTGGAGCTGAAATTCAATTTGTCACCTGGTTTAATTTGGGATGAAGAAATTATACATTTGCATCTGTCTCCTCACCATTTCCTTGCTTAATTGGTAGCTTCTACCTGGGGGTGGTGTTGGGATAATCACGGGCACCTTCATGTGGCATTCATTATTATCAGAGGAACCAGTTGACTTAAGGTCAGATGGTTGCTGATGTGGTAACACATTGTCAAGATATAAGGACAGAGTCGCTATCAAGTTTTTAAATTAGGGAGGAAGAAGCATAAGAGGTCATGTATTTTTTAAAGAATGCAGCGCAAGCACATGTAACTGGTCCTGTTCGCCTGCTCTGAGTGGGTCTTGAACCCAGGTCTCCAGCGTGGGAGGCAGGCACACTAACAAGGAGGCTAAAAGGGTGCAATCATTTACATCAGTCACTAGTGAGTCTCTGCACAGCACCTACTTGCTGGTCTCCATTACACACACTTACAAAAATAAAATCTCTATCTATCGTTCTGTCTGTCTATCTATCTATCTATCTATCTATCTATCTATCTATCTATCTATCTATCTATCTATCTATCTATCTCTGCTCACCAAGCCCGCATTTATTTGGATTTTTTTTTTTACTATTTAAAATAACTTGTTTTCAATTTGAATATATTTCTAAGTGTAATTTATTTCTGTGATTTCAAAGCTGAATTTTTAGCATCATTACTCCAGTCACATGATCCTTCAGAAATTATTCTAATATTCTGATTTGCTGCTTAAAAAAAAATTTAAAATTAAAAAAAAAAAATAAATAAATATTATTATTATTATGTTGAAAACAGCTCAGTAAAAAATGTTCAGGTTTCTTTGATGAATACAACAGCATTTATCTGAAATAAAACTCTTTTGTAACATTATAAAGGTCTTTATCATCACTTTTCATCAATTTAAAGCATGCTTGCTAAATAAAAGTATTAATTTCTATAATTCATAACCCCCACACACACACAAAAACCCTCCAAGCGTTCGAATGGTGTTTTCGAATATAATGTTACAAAAGCTTTTTATTTCAGATAAATGCTGATCTTTGGATCTTTATGTTCATCAAATAATTCTGAAAAAAAAAAGAAAAAGAAAAAAAGTACTCAACTGTTTTAAATATCGATAATAATAATAATTAAAAATGTTTCTTGAACAGCAAATCAGAGACTGAAGGATCATGTGACACTGAAGACTGGAGTAATGAAGCTGAAAATTTAGCTTTGATCACAGGAATAAATTACATTAGAAAATATATTCAAATAGAAAGCAGTTATTTTAAATAGTAAAACATATTTCGCAACATAACTGTTTTTGCTGTATTTTGCATCAAATAAATGCAGGCTTGGTGAGCAGAAGACAATTATTAAAAAAAACAAAACAAAACAAAAAAAATTACATTAAAAATCTTTTGACTGGTAGTGTATCTATCTATCTATGTGAAATATGGTTTAAGTACAGTTTTAGAATTCCAGACAAAACATTTTTATAGTGCAATTCTCAAAGCACAAGAAGGAGAACAGTGTGAGAGAAAAGAAAGAGAGATGAAGACCGAAAGAATCAATATCAGTAATGAGAATCAAAAATGAGAAAGGAAATGGTGTGGACAGAAAGGATAAGGTGCAGCTTCTCTTTCTCTCACACCCTCTTTCATATTTTGCCATCCTTGCCAAATATTACATGGTTAGAATGAGGTCATTTGGACTTATTTAATTCTTTGTCTTATAACAACATGAATTACATTCAAATGCACTGAAGTAATATTAACCGTAGACTATCATGAGCACTGTATTGCATCACTCTACCGATGCAACCCAGAAGAATGAATCAACTCTGTATGATTGCTATGATCTATCAAAAATGTACAAAAACTCATTTATACAAAATTATGTTTTTGGCCTCCTTTCAGCATATATAATTACGGTAACTTTGCAAGACAGTTCATCAAAAAAATGAAAACACTGTCATCATATACTCACTACTCAACGTCATATTGTTCCAAACCTTTATGCCTTTCTTGCTTCTGACGAACACAAGAAAATATTTTGAAGAATGTTGCAACTGTTGGTCCATACATTGTGGGGTCTGTTTTTGTTTTTTTTGTCACCTGCAATGATATTTAGCAGCTAATTAATCTTGTTTGTTGATCATTATTGAACAAAACACTGCAAGTGCCACTGCTTTTTAGTGAACTGTGTTGCCCCAGTACGACAAACTATTTGTGCATTGAAAAAGAGCTTACAAGATTTTGGGGCCTACAACAGCAGCTCTGCATCTAAGGGTTAACTCTATTAACTTTCTCTCTGTCTCTTTCATTCTCTTTCTCTCTGGCGGGCTCTCAGTCTCTCATCTCTAATTGAATGCCTCTCCTGACAAATGGGCTGTTGAGGCTACACCTGCAATGCACCATTACGTTCTCAACTCTCATCTGACAATGAGTGTGTGTGTTTTGTTTGAATGTGTATGTGAAATGCATCATTTCATATCGCAGATCAAAGTACAGTTGTAACAGTGCTTTACTGCTGGTCTCAAATGGTTTGAGTTTGAGCGGTGGGATATAGAAATTGTTGTGTATGTGTGTATGTGTGTGTGTGTGTGTGTTATTCTCAGTGGTAAACTCTTTGAGTGCTGTTCTGACAGCGCTGTGTGTAATAATGGCTTTGAGCCTCATTGTTAATGCTCCTCCTCTCTGTAGCGTGAAACACACACACACACAAACACGTGTGACCTCGACTCTCAAATCATTAATTTCCATCTGTGGAGAGTGCAGCACAACTTTAATGCCCCTAAAATGCAACAACAGCGCTGGGCTTCTAAGGCATGCCTTGATTTAACACAAATTACTCTGACATTTTACTCCATCATTTTGCCACGAAAACTCTGAAGTCTGGTATTCTGAAATGGAGACAGATTGGACATAATTGGGAGCTCACAGTAAGCATATCTGTTGGCACAAACTTCCTAATTATACCTGATTCTGGACCCCAACACAAGGTCACTGAAGTGAAGTCAGTATGTTTGTATAAGGGGCCAAAGCTTGAAAACGCAGGGTATTATATTCTAAGATTATTTATGCTATCATCGCTTAATTGGCTTTTGGCAAAGGTTCCTGGAAAACTAAACGTCTGCTGGTGTTCTGACCCTTTTCAGCTCATGTGTTGACATTCGTGTCCTCTTATTTGAGACTGACAGAATAAAGTTAGCTGTGAAAGCAAACATGGGGGAAACCCAAAACCTCTTCAGGAGAGAGTGAGAGAGGGGAGAAAGACAGGATAATTGTGTGTTGGGTAGGACAGACCATGGAGTGTTGTAACACAATCAGTTTAACATATTACATGTGAGCTACAAGATGAAATCACTAGTTTACATGTGTCTACACATTTTATACCAGCCTGTATACAAAATTAAAGTACCTTTGGTATAAGAAAATATCTTAAGGTCCAATTATATTTTTATTTTTATTTATTTATTTTGTGATCACGCTGCCATCTTCTGATTATGATATATAGCAAAGCTTTTCATGTTAAAAAAAAAATTGCAGGTCAGTTGCAAGGGGTGGGATGTTCTCATAGAGAGCATCTGACAAAAGTCGATACTCCAAGATGTGTCATTAATTTTTATTTGTCCATTTTCCTTAAAGAGCAAGAACAAACTTTATAAAACCTGTGTACCTGCTAAAACTGAGTTTTGTCAATATTTAGGAGTACTAAAAGTCACAAAACTCCAGTTTCACTGGGTCTTTTGTTTTTAACAGATAAATATGGGAATATTATATCAAAGAACACAGATGTTAATACATGTTACAACCTTCCACAGGCTCTGCTAGAGAAAGAGGTTAAGTGTGCCTGAGGTAATAAAGAAATAATCAAATGTTTATTCTTCAATTTCCCACCATTTGAGTGATCTGCAACCCGGACAGTTTCTGTGTACACAAATGCCAAACATTAAACCGGTGAAAAATTCCAGGACCGCTTGCCATGCACAACTGAAAAACATAAAAATAAATAAATCCAGAGACTCAGAGACTTCAACAAACTGTGACAGCAACACAACACATTAAAAAAAAAAAAAAAAAAAAAAAGGAAGCAGTTTGCTTTTTCTTGTATTTACTTTATTATTTTATAATATTTTCAATATTTATAACATTATCATAGAGTATATATAATTTTTAAGCTAATTTCTTAGTTGAACCTGAAATGAGAGGTAGATCTGTAGAACAAAATGTTGAAACTAAAGATATATCTCGTTTCCTTCTGTCAAAACAGCTGTATTGAACATACCTGCCTGAGTGCCATACATATTCTTTTCAGTTTGCATGCATATAACTCAAGAAGTATCAAAGATATCGCAATATGATTTTTGATTCTAGTTCTTAATAAAGTTTTATTTTGGAAACTTCATTTCAAGGCCCTATATCATTCAGTCCCAGAGATATGGTTTGCTAGAAACCACATGCACTTATCACATCATCAAACACAATGTAAATAAAATTGGCAAAAAATGTCAACAGTCACACATGTAACCATTTTATCACCCCAGAACATTTTGGGAAGAGGGCGAATGGGACTGAAGCACCATAGCTATAATAATCAAGCAAATGTTTGCATTGTTTACTTGATCTAAGACTCCTTTTTTACCATAAACCATGCCCAGGCTCAGGGATATAGAAGCACAGTTGAAAGAGTTAGCAAGCTGGATGTGTTTTTCATGTTTGCCCACACGTCACGTGGCCAAGAGTCACGACCCACGAGCCATGATATGCAAATGCAATTAGAGCATCTTTATCTCTTCAAAGAGCCACGGATGAGAGAAAGGGAGGAGGCGGAGGGAGGGAGGAGCGAGGAACTGATAGAAAGAGAGAGAGAGAGAGAGAGAGAGTCTGACTTGACCTGCCGTAGATCCTCATCGCCTGTCTGAGACTCAAGAGGAGAATACAAATGTTACTACATTAACCCGCTCCCGCAGAGAAACGACAGACGAGAGAGGAGAAGAAAGGCTAGGAAGAAAGGGAGAGAAAATGAGGGAAAAATGGCTTTTCTTTGTAGTAAATCATATCTCAAATGAATGCTAATTTAGAGGAAGTGATAGAAGTGGTAATTGTTCTTTTCAGCTGTGGGGGCTCGGGCTGCACCTTTGATGGACTGCCATGTCAGCAGTGCATTGTGGGTACCAAATAGGCTAACCCCAGTGCACTTTGCTTCCTGTTGCGGATTATGTGAGTGTCTTTGTAAAACACTGTTCGCTTCAGCACCTGTACAAGTTTTTGATAAAGAACTTCCAAAAAGATCTGCAAATCATTGTCACTGGAGATGAATAATTCAGCAGTGAATGCACTGAAAGCTAAAGCTAACAGTATATTAAGCATTATATTAACATTTTACATGAATATCAAAATGTCAATATAGTTTAAAAGTGACACGACAAATAGCAAAGAATGTGATAATATAATCTAGCTCTATTTTAGTCATCGCCATCATGCCTTGACATGAGATACAGTATCTAACATAGATGCTAAATATATATTGTTAGCAGAAATACGTATATACAGTATAGCCATGCCTCAAACTCGTACTTTAAAGTGAAACGTAAAGATGTATTTTAAAGAGAAATGTTTTTAATTTATCCTCCTGTGTTACTTGATGAACTATCGTTTGCCATTATGTCCTCACACTTCAGGTCATACTCAGCCTTGTTAATGAACATTATTAGCCATGTTAACTCCAGCCACATTACTGTTCTGTGAATTATTCTTTCATCTTATTTCCTCTTACTAATTATCTCATTTTGTAAACAAACTAATATGCAACACAATTAAATGCTTCATAGAGTTATCATGGGAGTTGGGGATTTTTATTCAATATATTAAATAAGTAGGGTGGGTAATCAAGAACTGGATCAATTAAAATGAAATAAATAAATAAATACATATTAAGAACCAAATTATTTCCATGTTGTCCGATTCTGTTAATGGTTCTTGGATGTCTAACTTCTACTGATGAGAATGAAATACTGTACTAAAAGACTCTCACTGTGGTTCCTGCATGTATCTGTCTTATCTAAAATAAATAAATAAACAATACTTTAGTTGAGAGCATGCAGTATGAATTGAACACTAAAAGACCATGCAGCTCAACCAGTGAGGTCTTATTCATGAATGTTTGACTCATTTAAACAATTGACATTTTATTTTCCTTACTCACAAATAAGTCTCAAACTCACTGGACGCAGTAAAGTATAATTGGTTGTTCATATTACAATAGTTAAACGTATCTGTTCAGAATAGAGTTTTGCTGTAATAAATAGCTTAATAAATTCTAAACAAATTCAGCTTCATGTTGACCATCTTTGTTGCTTTCACAAATGTTGAACCTGAATCCAAACTGAAATATTGTCATACTTCTTACAATTTCCAAATTAGGTGACATAACTACTATAAATATTTATTTCCAGAGCGTTCTCAGGTTCACCCCATACGACCTTGATTTCACAGAAGAGGCAGATTTGCTTGTTTATATATGCAGAGCAGGCACCACATCAATAGAGCATTAGAAAAGACACATTTTGTAATTTCCTTACTCTCATTTGCTCTGTAAATATTGATGGTTTTCTTTATTACTCCAGTGTTTGAGGAGAACTGGTGCCTCATCATTTTTTGTCGATTGATTTTGCATTTGCAGGGATTCGGGAGGTTTACAGAGTGAATGAATGGCCTCGAATGAATGCACTTTGTATCCTTCTCATCCTCCTTTCCCAGGAGAGTGGAGAAGAGAGGAGACTGCCAAACAAACCCCAGCTGTCCAGAAGTGTCATGGATGTTTTCAGGCTGGATAGTTGGAAAGCTCAAGTAGGCCTGCAACGACCAGATGAGAAATCCATCACAGATTCAATATTATTTACACACATTGGTTCAAAAGACAAATGAAGAGCTGAGGAGGAGACAGGTCTGAGATCTTCGAGCCTGGTATGAGGTCAAACTCGAAGCCAAATCACACTCCCTTGGGTTCTGCTATCTTTCACAGCAACTCGGTGAACACACACTGACCTCAACCTTATGAAATCTCACCATCTCACCGCCTCCTTGTTAACCCGGAATTCACCGCCCGAAAGTTGACAGGATCCATTTTTATAGCTCATCTTAATCCGTACAGTTTGTCTTCCTTAATTCTAGGCTCAGCAAGGACTTAATGGTGCTTGCGCTCACCGGAACAGTCACGAACACTAACCGTGACAAACAAGATGTCCTGCCAAGCATGGAGCCCTAAATTTGACAGAAAACAGTGCTGTATGGGACTTTCGTAGTCATAAACTTCCATTTTTTTGCACAGTTAGATAAACAAGTGCAGTGAGGCCATATACGCAGATATCCACGTACACACACCGATTAAATTATCCAGATCGTCTCTTCATCCGCTTCATTATTCACACACACTTCACATATATCTTTGGTACGCTCTCCGAAAAAATCCCTTTCAGGAGGAACGGAAAAGAACTGAAGTGGTTGCTAGGAGACCTTTTGGTGAATGGCGTGTAGTTTTAGTGTGCTAGGAGATGCAGCCGTAGCCTGTAGGTAGCGAGGGATTTAAGGAGATTTAAGCGGAGAGAGGGAAGCTGGGGGTGCGATAAGGGAGGGAAAAAAGACCTGGTCTTAACACAGAGAAGAACAGGGATTGAGTCAAAGAAAAAGCATGTCAACTCAATTCATCCCCAATGAGCGCAAGAGTGTTTGCTGTACTCCCAGCGTGAGTGTAGCAAGGGCCCGACAGACGTCTTATTCAAAACATACACGGCAGACACAGAAAGCTATAAAATAATTACAGCCGTACTAGCAGAATTCATTGTCTTTACAGCGCAGCCGGTGAGAATAAGGAACGTCAAAGGCAGGCGATCGGTCGCTTGAACCCGTGGCCTCGTAACAAATTCTGTTGGCATAAGAAGCGCAGGGGAATGCCGGGGGGCTACGCCAAAGGAGCACAAATGCACTTACCATCTAAGCGTTCATCTCATTTTATACACTGTGCTTGTATTCACTACACGGGTGAATTAAATTTCTAGTGGAAAAGCCAGAGGAAGTAATCGTGGCCACAAAGTCAATCTAATCATTCACAGATTGCATTAACATTCCTCCACTGGTAATTACAGGCAAATATATCATATGACGGAAATCAAATGGTAAACATGTGCAAGCTAGGCGTTTGAAACTTCTAGATATAAATTATTGAAGAACAGAATGTGTGTTGTGATGAAAAAGGCACACTTCTGTCGCAGTCCCGTATTGCAGATGTTATCCCAAGTGAAAAACAAGTACACTTCTATAATGTACTTGAAGTGCTCTATTTCCGCGCACTAATTTTGTACTTAATATACTAAAAGTGATTCTTTAGTATTTCTTAAGATAAACTTAAGATCATCTAAGTGTACTCAACTGTGCTATTTTGAGACACCATGAATATGAACTAAAATGTGCTTTTAACATACTCTCTTTGTATTTAAAAAAAAATATTTAGTTACCAATTGTAGTACACTTGAGTGTACTAGTGTATGAAAGATGGGTTCAAGTGTGCTACAAGTGGTAAATAAATACATTTTTTTAAATGCAAAGATAGTATGTTAAAAGTGCATTTTAGTTCATATTCATGGTGTCTCAAAATAGCACAGTTGAGTACACTTAGATGATCTTAAGTTTATCTTAAGAAGTACTAAATAATTACTTTTAGTATATTAAGTACAAAATTAGTGCGCGAAAATAGTGTACTTGTAATAGTGTACTTGTTTTTCACCTGGGATTAGTTTGCGAGGGAAGGATGCCAGTCATAAACATTGCATTTTTTTTTAATGCAGTAATTTAGTGAATAACCATGATAACACTGTAAAAAATAACACAATTTATCATGCCTCCTGACCCGTATATAAATTCCATAATAAGGGGTTTCCTATCATCAATTCAAGCTTTGAATGCCTTTCCATATTTTGAGGTGACATGCCTGGCAACAGAATGCAGGGGTTTCAAAATGTGTTTTTAATAACTGAACTACTTTTAACTTGGCTTGGCATCTGAAAACATAGCAGTCAGGACATGGGAGGCAACAGTCGAAGATGCCAGCTAGCACATGTGTTTGCATAAAAAAAACAAAAAATAAAAAAAATGTTAAAATATAGGATGCAAGAATCTCTACCTTAAATGGAAAATGAAGTGCTTATGTTTTTTGATTAGGGGTCTTATTCAATTCTAATATTGCCTAAAAGCACTAACGAGTGATTTAGTCTCACTTTATTGAATCTTGGAAACTTCTTAAATGATGTTTGATGGTTTGCAACTTACATATTCTAATTGTTTCAGTAGTATAGCCACATAAATATAATATGCATGTTACGTAAACAATATGCATTTTAAAAATAGTTTTAGTGTAAAGAAAAAAAAAAAAAAAAAAACTTGCTTGTTAACCTTATTTTCTGTGTAAAGTTATATACAATTTTATATTTCATCAAACCACTAAAACAATTGTGAAAAGATTTTCTGCTTATTAATTGTCCAAAAAAATGGTCCAAATTGTCCAAAATTATTTTTGTGGTAATCAACATTATGCCACAACTGTGCTTAAATTGTTCTTGTAATATTCCTTTAATATGAGTCATTTTTACAGCCTAACATGTAATTGTTTTCATTACAATTTGTAATTCTTTGAACTCACTTTATTTCCTACTCATGAACACTTATCTGCACACACTCCATGAATACTTTGAGTAGTTTTCAGTAGTTTCCATTGCTTTGTGCCAAGCTGAAGATAATTAAAGATATTTCTGTTGAAGTGTGGGCCACCTGGGGCGGTTCAAACTGCTGAAATGAACAGAAAAAGGTCATCCTTAAGGCGAGAGGTCACCTGTACCTACTTCACAGTTTAACACAGACCTTGAGCTTAGCGTCATTAGCAAGACATTCGAAACAGGAACCTCTCGCTCGGATTTCACTAAACAAGACAAGCAGAGAAGACATTTGACCCCTTTAAACATCAGCTATCACATGGCATACTTTGTAATGTCACAAAAAAAGAGGAAAAAATGAACATTCACTTTAACTTGAAGAAATGAAATTGAATGGAAAATGTTACACGGCTTTTGAATTTGAAGCTCAGACAGAAATGAAGATCTGACTAAAATTACATACTTCACTGAACTGGAGTACGTTTGAATAACATAACAGACAATCAGTACAATTATCCAGGCCTGGGTCAGGGCGGTTCGGCCTCCAGCTCAGGTGCTGTAGTGCTTAACGTAATTTGTCAAATAATGGAATACATGTTTCATTAAATATCATCTCAATCCAATCAATTATGCTTTAATTCATGGGGAGAATGGGAGTCTCTCGCTCCACATAGCGGTTAATTTCTAATCGAGGTCTAATTGTTTTTACACAGCCAATCAAGAAGATATTTGTCACTCACTTTGCCTCACAGTTTAATTATACGGTTTGGGGGGCATTTCCAGTTATGTTTATGCACTTCATTTTTCCCCTAGCCACTACTGTTTTTCTAACTAAACTACATTTACATTTTATGCATTTGGCGTACGCTTTTATCCAAAACAAATTACATTGTGTTAAACATATACATTTAAATAGTTCATACACTTCCTATGGCATTGTTAGTGCCATGAAAAAAAAAAAAATCATATTTCCAATCTTATCCTGCTGAAAAAAAAACAACAACTTAAGCTGGTCTGCTGGTCTTAGCAGGTCTTATAACTCAATAAAATTGGCGTGTTGTTGATTTTACAGGGATTTTGGGAACTTTTAAACTGATCATGCTGAGAGACAAGCTGCTCGCCCGGCTAAACCAGCAAAACCTATTGCGAAACTAGACCAGCTTGATTTAGTTTGTTGACCAGTTTAAACCAGATAAGGCCGGTTGTAGCTTTTTTTTTTTTTTTCGCCAAGTAGTTGCATTGTCCTAGACAAACACAATCTCTTTATGTTGCTTTGTATTAAACAGCAGAAAATAAAGGACAAAGAAAGTTTTTTGTGGTATGTGTGATAACCTGGCATAAGGACTATGGATGTGCTCATTCTCTCTGACGTCTAATAAAATCCTAGTTGACATCTGATTGGATCAGCTGGTGTCGGACTTTTCACTTCCGCAAGGGGGATATTTACTGTCCACCTGTCAGTCAAATCACAACACGCATGTGTGAGCACACCAGGCACGCAGATAAATAGCCAGTTTAGGACAACTTTTTCTTCAGACGTTCACCTTCACTCATACCAGTCTCATTTACAATAGTCTTTGATTCATCCACTGTCAAATTTCTCCCTTAGCACCGAATTTTCACAACGGCAAGGGGATATTTATTGCTTCTATTGGAGGAAACGAACAGATATCAAACCGGCATGGCTTTCAGCTTCTAAGACTTGCAAATAGATACATTAATGCGTGTGGAAAGTGCAGGGCTATTTGCATTTAGATTTATCTTTCATTTTCATTGATCAACATTTTTCGCCTGCCTACTCGTTTGCGAGGCGAAATCGATGTTTTTTTTTTTCTTTTTTTTAGCAGCTAGTAAGACTGCCAGAGATGTTTAGATGTTTTACTGTAGAGAACCTGGACCAAGTGCACCGGTAAATCTGTCAATAGGGCGTAAGTATTTTTTATGTCCCCAAGATTCTTCTCTCTTGACTCCTGACAAAGACAGCAATGGACTGAAAAAAAAAAAAAGACTTCATGATGTACTATGTCATTTCAATGATGGATGAGATGTCCCTCTTGGGAAAAAACGAAACGAACGAATGAAAAAAATTAGCACACGGGACTGAATTGATGTTGGACTGGCTCGTTTCAGAAGTTGTAAATCAAACTGAATTGCTAATGCCTTTCTCTTAATAACCCACAACATGTGGCACATTTGAGCACGAGATCGGCTATGTATCTTTGTTTCAGACCTCTTTCCACTGCTTGTGTGACACAAACTCATATAAATGCAGAAAATGCATAAATTATAGTTATGGTTCACCCAAAAATGAAAATTCTGTCATCATTTACTCACCCTCATTTCCTTCCAAACCTGTAAGACTTAATTTCTTTTGTGTAACAATATAGTATTTTCTCTCAGTGTATTTTCTTTTTTTTGTCCACATAATGAAAATCAGTGGAGGCCAATTGTGTTTCAGACCCAACTGACTTTCATTTTGTGTTCCACAGAAGAAAGAAAGTTACACAGGTTTGGAACAATATCAGGGTTAGGAAACAATGAAGAATTTTCATTGTTTGAGTGAACTATCCCTTTTAACTTATATCGTATGCATTTATATGACTTCCTGTCCCATTAGCAGTGGAATGAGGTCTGAAACAAAGATACATACTCCCTTTAAGCGGTACGCAACAAGTGTCATCATCTTACTATTTTATTTCATCTAGACTAGAGGAATACATATGGAAGGCAATGAAGATATATGTTACCAAATCTATTTTGTAGAAAAGGCTTTCTACTTTTCTGATAAACACAGGCTTGCTTTTGACCTGACAATTCTGACAACGTGACACGTTTTGGCATGTACCTTAAATAACGGCTGTGATTTAGAGGGTTATCTTACTGTTGTTCTTGTATTCTACTGGTCCGGCTAATAATAGTAATCTGACACATCGATGCATGAATTCATCTGATTATTTCTTCAGTCTGTGGTCTATTCTGGTGTGTGCCCACATGCCACTGCGACGTGTGTTAAAAGGCTGTGTGGTGGTTGTGCAGCTTGAATGAGAGTAAGAAGGCTATTGTGCAGTGGACTAAATGCTTCTATTCTGCTGGCTGTGGTTTATGGCGTAATGGTAGACAGGGTCACATACTGGGCGTACGGAATGGCTCACTTTATTAGCAGGCCGGAAGAGACGAGGGGAGTTTGTCTCACACATAGCTGCTCTCAGGCTATGTGTGTGACCCCTTGACAGCGACACGCAGAACTGGACCGGTTGAGCGAGTATCATGGGTCAATGAGCCCAAAGGCAGGTCACTCAGACACACACTCTGGCACAAATGTATAGACACACACACAAACACCTGAGCGTGGATGGAGAAAGACAAACTCTCCTAGCTCTGTTTTCCAATCTCTCTCTGTCATTTGTTCCCTTCTTTCTCTCTCAGTCAGCGGTTTTTCCATCAATGGCTTCTCAAAGCACGCGGGAGGTCATCGCGGGAACAGTTAGAAAACGTTTTAAGTGACTTTATGCAATTAAGGAAATAGCAGCTTCACAGGGATTACAAAATGCAAATGGTCTGCAGAGTGCAAAAGAGACTGTCTGGAGCAGCTCATTGTGGAGTATTATTGTACACTGGAATATATTAAGTGTAGGACTGTCAGTCAAATACATTTTTAAACAAATTGAATACATGATATGCAAATTGAATTAATCAAATTATTTACATAAATCAACATTTGTTACGAAAAGCCCCCAAATGAGGTTCATTCAAATTGTGTCAGATGCATTAATGCATTAATTAATCGCATTACAAAAATCTTTAAAAAACAATATATTGTGAGTTTTTTTTATTTCCATATAATTACATATAAGTTTATCACAAACTCTCATTCTACATAGTTAAGGCCTGTTCACACCAAGGATAATAACTATAAAGATAATGATAAAGATATAGTTCTAAAAATCGTTCTCTATTTTAAAGAATAGCAGAGGCCACACCACAGCTATAACGATAAAGGCACAGAGAAACAATATCATGGAATCACTTTCAGAATTATTTTTTTTTTCCAGCTGATGAATGATAAAAAACATTGACTGCCAATCAGAATCCATCCTGACAAGCAGCAGACAAGCATGCGCTTAGAATAAACAGACGATATGGACAGCTGATGAAGAATAAAAACTTTGACACCCAATCAGAATCCACCCAGCTTGAACATTTAAAGCGGCAGATGTCAAAACGGTAGTGTGTGTTTATTATAAACAGAAAGAGGATGATATAGATGCTATTATAATTATTGTTATCTTTACAGTTATTGTTATTGTTCTTGGAGTAAACAGGCATTAACTGTTCTCTGCATCTCATGCCATGTCTGCAGCATTTTTACAATCCTGTCAAGTAAAAAGTTAAAAAAAGCAAAACCCCTGTATTTTCAGCACACTGTCTTGCTGTTTTGCATTTGATAAAAAATAAAAAGAAATAAAAAACAATAATTAAAATAAATGTTAATTTGATCATTTTACTTTTTTTTTTTGTAAATAATAAATTACACTAAATCAACATGCTAAATTGAGAAACCTAATTGAGCTATAACTGAGTTTATTCTTAGAAAAGAGAAACACAAGAGAAAACAGGCATGTGAATTACTGTCTAAGATTAAAACTAGATGTACATTATGCAAGAGTTCTAAAGTCATTATTCTATTTTGTTCATGTTTAAATTGCCTTCTCCCTGTAGATCTAATTTTTTCGTTCTCTGATATCACTGCTCTGGAACAGCATATGTGATAAAGACACCAATAATTATCTGTTGAACTTAAAAAATAAAAATCATAACTGCAGTGTTTACTTCTAATCGCCAATTCTCTCTGAACCACTAGTGCAGTAAGAGTTTTGAATTTAGAGTGTGTTCCTTTGCCTGAGTGCATTAGATAACTTTATGTGTATCGTGTAGTAAATTATTAGACATTCTACTAACAGTAAGTAACTTTGTAACTACATGTCAACTAGCAGTCATTAGAGTATTAGTAGACTGTCTGCTTAATATCTTCTAACACTTTATTTTGATGGGTCCACAACATACAACATACTGACTACGAGAAACGTTGCAAGTATATGTCAACTTATTCTTCTAACCCTAAACCTACCCTACTGAGAGTTAGTAGACATATAGTTGCTAATTAATGAGAATTAGTTCACATTTAGTTAACATGTAGTTACAAAGTTACTTATAGTTAGTAGAATGTCTAAAGTGGACTATCGAAATAAAGTGTAACCATTATGCCTTTAAAGCCATAAAGTTGAGCAGGCGAAAAGTTAGGAGCAGCTGATGCACTTGTTGAAGGAACCATGATTACTAAATCAATCAATACAGCAATTTAGCAGTCATCCTCAACCAGTGCAAGGTTAAACGTATGGCCTCCACGCTTCAGCTAAACCTGCTCAGGAAGATATCTTTAGGTTTGCTTTATTTTCTTTTTCTTACCCCAGAGAGGGCAGCAATCGAAGATATTGCACACGCAAGTAAAGGCAGGCATCTTCCCTAAACCCATCTCCTCTCCTCACTTTTCTCCTCTCCAGTGGTAATGGAGCGGCACTTTATTTTGATAAAGACGTCAGGTTGAAACTGACTTAGAGCCTGTCAGCAGTCATAATTGCGGGTCGTTCCTCGGGAAGGCCGGAACAGGACCCTGAGGAGAAAACACAATCAGTTTAAGAGTGCCCTCCTCCCCTTCGCAGCCCGGCACACAGAATTGGATCAGCCGTGCTCCGATCGTTTGTTCCAGCCCCGGCGCCCTGATTGAAAGCCCCTCCGGCTGAGAGGCCGGAGATATGCCAGAGCCGGTCAGCCAGGAAAATACAAGTCAGACAGGCAGTGAGTTGCAATGATGCAAGTGTGTCATCAAGCTGTCCCTGTGTAGTGTGTGATGGAGGCCATAAGGTGTTTTAAAAGCGTTTAAACAAACACTTAATACTATGTAGAGTGACTTGACAAATGCAAACGCACTATATCATCTTGATGTATCATATTTATTATTATCTTTTAAACTTTAACGTCTTTAAGCAACACTGGAAAACAACAGAACATAATATAACAATGTAATGTAATATAATATTAGCTGACTTGACTGAAACACGCTGATTTATTATCTGGCATTGCCATTGTTTGAACAAATGGAAATGGTATTAGGCTTCATACAAAAGTAACCAAAAATGCCCTAAAATGTAAAAAAAAAAAAAAAAAAGTATCATTAATATAATATTATTAATTTTGACAAATAAAATTCATTAAAGAAAGTTACTGCATAACGCTTATCCTAAGGTTACCTTATTTTTCCCCAATGTATTTGGTAAATAAAACCAAAATCGGTAACACTTTACAATAAGGTTCATTAGTTCACATTAGTTAATAACATTAGTAAACATGAACTAAGAATGAACAATACTTCTACAGCATTTATTAATCTTAGTTAATGTTAACTTCAGCATTTACTAATGCATTATTAAAATAACAAGTTGTGTTTGTTAATATTAGTTAATGCACTGTGAACTAACATGAATAAACAATGAACAACTGTATTTTCATTAACTAACGTTAACAATGATGAATAAATAGTGTAATAAATGCATTGTTCATTGTTTGTTCATGTTAGTTAATACATTAACTAATGTTAATAAATGACAGCTTATTGTATTGTGTTACCCCAAAATCTAAAAACCTGTCATAATTTCATATGATTTTTCCTGCAAAATTAAACCTTAGTTAAAGTTAATGAAGTCTATAATATTTAATACATAATAGAAGTGAATAGAAATAAAGGTGTAATTGAAATGGCCTTGATAGATTAAACCTAAATTTAAAAAAGGTCATAATTTCACATATTTATTTATTTATTGCTTGATTGCTGTAATCTTTATTACATAATAGAAGTGAATAGAAATAAAGGTGGAACTGAGATGGTGGAGGGATGAGCTTGATTATTATTTTGACTCACAAACATTGTATCACTGTTCGATCTGGCTAAATAAAATGAACATTTTTAACTACATGCAAAATGTGCAGTTCAAATATTTTCTGCAAACCACATGTTTGCCTATCATTGTAATTGCATGCCACTGGTTTATGACGGTCAGACATTATGTTCAGTACATCCACTGATGAATATGTTTGTGGCATTAACATTGAATTATGCAAATGATCTATTTGAGCCGGTTCTGACCCAAATATAACCACAACCTCCATCTCTGGCTTGACTCTACACTGCAAAACTCCCTTACTTTCTATTTTACATACAGGTTCTCTGTCCTGGTCTGATTATAGGATGTTCTATCATGGGCCGATGAGCCCACCTGCTGCACAAGTCGAACTCTTTAAAGGCTGTAAATGGAGCTCTGACAAAACTGGCAATGTCTAACCAGTAGTTTTCGGTATAGTTGCATTGCATGTCAGCATGCCAACTCCCTGGCCTGGCAAAGAGAGCTGGCCAGTGCCACGGTCTTAGCTCTCATCTGGTCAGCATCTGTTTCTCATTAGACTGATGGTGTCCGCTGGAGTCCACTTAATCTGTCAGTCCATTAAAACCTCCAGCCAGAGCTTGGAGGGCATACGCCGAGAGGGGGTTATTTGAGAGCGACACGACCGTGAGATGTTACATATTCTCTTCCAATTCTGCTTAATGCTATTTGTTGGCTTCAGGTGCTTTTGACTGGGTTAGTAAGTGCGCATGTCAGTATTTGGGAGAGCGCGAGGATGTCCACACACATACACACACGTGCACAGATGTGCCTGCCTGAGTCTTCAGTCATTTAGTATGCATCAAACAGCGCCTCTGACCCGCTCATCAGTCAGACCCAAATTAATGAAGTCACTAGCCCCTCTCATAAGTGAGAGAACTAATCTTCTATTTCCCCACTCCCTCTCTCTCTCTTCTTTTCTCTGAAACATGCACAGTTCTTTAGAAAGCAATCTTCAGCTTGGAGTTGCTGAATTAGTGTTACTGCCACTGTTTATAAGAAAAAAAATGTGCTGCATCTAATTACATTTTATTTGGGCCTTCAAGTATCTTAATAAAATCACTTCAACCAGCTGCACTGCGAACAAAGACTATTGTATTCTGTTGGCTGGATGGCCATGAAACATTTCTCAGAGATTTTGAAACACTTGTGTTCGGGTTTTATCCATATCTTAAAGATAAAACTAACCATTATACTGTGCTTTCGGCAAAGTTTTATGAAATGAAAAAAAAAAAAACTCGAAATATTCCTTTGAGACCCAAGAACACCGTCTAAAAAGAGGATTTATTTTATGACAGCAAGTAATCCTACTTTTCATGCAGTTGCTCATTTGTTTTAATGAAGTAAACAATTTTACATATTCACACTTATCTCCAGTGCTGGGTTGTAAAAAAAACAGATTCAATAGCCTGCACTGTCATCCTTGAACAAGCAGAAGTCTAACAACAAATTTAAAAACTATATATAATATAATATAATATAATATAATATAATATAATATAATATAATATAATATAATATAATATAATATAATATAATATAATATAATATAATATAATATAATATAATATAATATAATATAATTTTAACGGACCAGATTTCTACCATTAATTAATCTCCACATTGTGTAATTAATTAGATTCAAATTTTGAATTGATTGACTATATAATATAATATAATCTTTACTTAATATCCTAATGATTTTTGGTATAAAATAAAAACCAATAACTTTGACCCATACTTGTTGGCTATTGCTACAAATACAATGGGAAAAAATAAATAAAAAATAAAAAAATAAAAAATAAAAATATATATATATATATATATATATATATATATATATATATTGTTGATTTTGTATGTTTGCCCACTGACAAGGAAATGATCAGTCTATAATTTTAATGGTAGGTTTATTTGAACAGTGAGAGACAGAATAACAACAAAAATATCCAGAAAAAACACATTTCAAAAAAGTTATAAATTGATTTGCATTTTAATGAGTGAAATAAGTATTTGACCCCTTCGCAGTACTTGGTGGCAAAACCCTTGTTGGCAATCACAGAGGTCAGACATTTCTTGTAGTTGGCCACCAGGTTTGCACACATCTCAGGAGAGATTTTGTCCCACTCCTCTTTGCAGATGCTCTCCAAGTCATTAAGGTTTCGAGGCTGACGTTTGGAAACTCAAACCTTCAGCTCCCTCCACAGATTTTCTATGGGATTAAGGTCTGGAGACTGGTTAGACCACTCCAGGACCTTAATGTGCTTCTTCTTGAGCCACTCCTTTGTTGTCTTGGCCATGTGTTTTGGGTCATTGTCATGCTGGAATACCCATCCACGACCCATTTTCAATGCCCTGGCACTGACAGTACATGGCCCCGTCCATCATCCCTTTGATGCGGTGCAGTTGCCCTGTCCCCTAAGCAGAAAAACACCCCCAAAGCATAATATTTCCACCTTCATGTTTGACGGTGGGGATGGTGTTCTTGGGGTCATAGGCAGCATTCCTCCTCTTCCAAACACAGCGAGTTGAGTTGATGCCAAAAAGCTCGATTTTGGTCTCATCTGACCACAACACTTTCACCCAGTCCTCCTCTAAATCATTTAGATGTTTAATTGGCAAACTTCAGACAGGCCTGTACATGTGCTTTCTTGAGTAGGGGGACCTTGTGGGCGCTGCAGGATTTCAGTCCTTCAAGGCGTAGTGTATTACCAATTCCTTTCTTGGTGACTATGGTCCCAGCTGCCTTGAGATCATTGACAAGATCCATCTGTGTAGTTCTAGGCTAATTCCTCACCGTTCTCGTGATCATTGAAACTCCACGAGGTGAGATCTTGCAGGGAGATTGACAGTTATTTTGTGTTTCTTCCATTTGCGAATAATCACACCAACTGTTGTCACCTTCTCACCAAGCTCCTTGGTGATGGTCTTGTAGTCCATTCCAGCCTTGTGTAGGTCTACAATCTTGTCCCTGACATCCTTAAACAGCTCTTTGTTGTTGGCCATGGTGGAGAGTTTGGAATCTGATTGATTGATTGTTTCTGGCTCCCAGGTGTCTTTTATACAGGTAAGGAGCTGTCCTTACCTGTATAAAAGACACCTGGGAGCCAGAAATCTTGCTGATTGATAGGGGATCAAATACTTCTTTCACTCATTCAAATGCAAATCAATTTATAACTTTTTTTAAATGTATTTTTTCTGGATTTTTTTGTTGTTATTCTATCTCTCACTGTTCAAATAAACCTACCATAAAATTATAGACTGATCATTTCTTTGGTTTTGTGGTCCAGGGTCACATGTAATACAATACAATACAATGCTCCAGCATCCCACCACCCTAATTGGTTTGGAGAATGAATGGAAAAACAAAACAACTAATCCAAAAAGAAAGAAAGAAAACACCGCAGTACACCTTACAAGTAAGCCATGCAAGCAAGTAATGGAGTCAGAGTTGTCTTGTGTTTGACCTTGCATAGTTTTGCTCAGGATTTATTCTAAACACAGATGATTATATGATCAGTACTTTTAATTTTATTGTTCCCGCCTGGTTGTCCATTACCCTTTCTGAACCGTGCTCCACCAGTTGAGAACCACAACTTTAAATCTGAACTGTTTGAGATATTGTTTAAATACAGTTAAAACTTCTTTCCCAAGTTGCTGAATGAGCTCAGATTTTCTATTTCCAAGTCTCAAGTGTGCTAAGAACAAATGAAAGTTAATCTGTGAGCATTGTCAGGCCAGCACCAAGTGTTACTGAATTCCCTGCCTTGTTTTAACACACTGTCTGGAGAGCTGCTTTCTGATAAGGTTAATGCCAGTCCATAACCTTAACCACAAGAGTTTCAAAAATCTTTACCCTGGAGTGAGTTCTTGTGTGGTTCAGAGAGTCATACAAACAGCAAAGAGAGAAAGTCAAGGAGCATGTCCCGTCCTCATCCCTTCCTCATTCCCACTCTCTCTTTTTTTTCTCGCTCACTATGTATCTCTCCATGGCCCCTGACTCAGAGAACAGCGCTAATATAGATTAGTTTGGAAATTCATTACCCTTCCATTATCTCGCACTGAGCACCTCGCTGTAATGGCTCCCCAGGGAAACGGAGGACACTGCAAGAGCTAAAGGAAGAAATCTTCAGCAATGAGAGAGAGAGAGAGAGAGAGAGAGAGCATATGCAGCACAACACCTAACATCTGTCTCTGCCTCTCAGATCTGGAGGAATGCCATTTTATGCATTTGAATGTTCCTCTCAATCTCTCTGTGCAAACAACCATTATGTGATTAAGAAATTTAAGATCTACTTCCGTTTTTTTTTTCTACCATTTTTTTTTCTACCACTTCACAGATCTTATAGTACATATACGTAGTATGTGTTTCTCTTATTGTGCAATATTTAAGGTTTTTTAAATATTTTTTTATATTATTATTATTATTATTATTTTTTTTTTTTTTTGCTCTGTATGGAAGAAGGCAGCATGGACTTTCAGCATGATGTATTATACTGGCTTCTCAAAAAACCCAAATTTCAAATCATTTTAAATTATTTTTTTATAATCATTATTATAAGAATATTTTTAGGCTCGCTTTTTTGTTTGTCATAAAAAGAAAGAGTCATGCTGTTACACATGAATTGTAAGACTGGTTTAAATCTTTCCATCCAGACTGACAGCAACAACAACAGAAGCGGCAAAGGGAAAAAAAAAGGTTTCAAAAACTGGTTGTAGATTGTTAAATGATGAAACCTTGGAAAAGGGGTTGAAATGAATAAAAAAATAAGCCTTAATCATAAACGCATTCCATCTCGCCGTCTTCTATTCAGAACACATTCTCAATACAGACAATATAGAGCTTGCAATTACTCGCCGGAATTTCCAGCTAAGATAACTAAATTGTTGTAGCAATAACCAGAACATAACATCAAAATAAAACAGAGCCACAGGCAATGCTAATGCAATGCTGTTTCATTTGAATAACACGCAAAAACATCACAGGACACAAAACAAATAAAAACACCATGTAACTATGTTGGTTTTGTCTCCATGTGTCTGTTGGATAGAATTATATGCTCAGTTGTATCAGTGTTGATTCAGAGACTAGTCTGCAAGCCAGCAGAAGATAAATTCGGCACTCAGAATATTATATGGGCTCAAATTCTCCCACCTAACCAGCTACATACCTCTCACAACTTCACCAAGCCCCGTCTTACAAGGTAATGTAACTATAGCAATGTTTACAAAAACACAGTTCTGTGGTCGCTTTAAGAGCCTTGGTTACATTTGGATGTCAGTATTATCATTAATACTTATGTGGCTGGATTATATCTGTTCAAATAAACATTTATGTATGTATGCTTTGTGTAAAATTGTTTAAATATGTGCCAGCCCAAGTAGGTGAGTCTCATTCCTCCCAAGATTACTTCATTCATTTATTTAAACTTTTTTTTTTCTTTCTTTCTTCGCCTCTGTCGCCTTTGGCTGCTTGCTGGGTGGTTTTGTAAGGCACTATTCTTAGTAAAGCTCCTTTGGAACAATAGCGAAAAGCACTATACAGACAGATTGAACTGAATTGAAGTGAATATCTTTGACGGCTGTGATTCAGTTGTATTTTTCATGAGAAATCAGAGTATTGCATAAATGTTACTGTCAGTTAACCTGCCTAGACTTGTTATACATGTATAATACCAGTCAAAAGTTTTTTTTTTTATAAATGAATACTTTTATTCAGCAAGGATACCTTAAATTGATCAAAAGTGACAGCAAAGACCTTTGCATTATGAAAACTGCCATTCTTTTCTTTTTTTAATTTTTTTTATTCATCACTGAACCCTGAAAAAAATATCCGTCAGTTTCCACAAAAATATATTAAGTTGCATTCAGTTATATTAAAATGTATTAAAATGGTTCTATATAAAAATAAATAAATAAATAAAAAAAACATTATTATTTTTACTGTATTTTTGTTCAAATAAATGAAGCCTTGGTGAGCTTAAAAAATAAATAAATAAGTTCCCACAACTTTTAAACAGCAGTGTCTGTTTGCGTGATGACATTAATGTCACATTGGGTTATATTGACCCATGTCATTTATAGAGCAATAACACACAATTATGTAATTCATACAGTACTGCAATTAAAAATACATCCCCATGTAGCCATTCGTAAAAGCCATCCAAAAGTAATCAGGAATTCTCTCAAAGTAAAAATGACTATGGTGCATAGATAAATGTTGCTCAAGATACATTTTCTTGTCAGAGTGCGTTATCCATCTAATTTCATATCTCATAACTGAATAATAAGTCCCAAATCTAGATCCATCGCCATCTTCTTACAACGTCCTTCTTATTATCAGTCTTTCATGTGTTTAAATTGTCATTTGACAGTCTGCTTGATAAAGCCAGTCTTACCAATTTGATTCTGGCCCTTTGAGTTTCCATTTTCATCTTTGCCGAACATGTCATGCGTCACAGGTTACACCTCGGTTCACTAAATTTCTGCGAAACAGGGCACAGACACACGCACACACACACTCGTGTGCTGCTGAGCGCTGAGATCTTAAAGTATAAATTCCTAATCAGCCCAGAACATTCCAGACAATTAGAGGGGATCAACGCAATGTCTCCCCTCATATTTCAAATTAGAGGGTGACAGAGAACAGATATGACTACGTGCTTTCTCGTAACCATTACAGAGGAAAAAGCAGTCAAGTTGATAAAATGTTCTGCTGCGCCGCTTACTCTTCAAAGCATTGGCACGAGAGACTTGAGACTGTCTGCAAGTGTTTGAACTTTAATAAACACCCTCTTTATTAGTTTCTCTTGATCAAAATGAATCTAGATGAAAAATGTTTGAAAACAACACTGCACCGGTTGCAAAGCTCAGAGACTTTTAAGCTGGTGCTAACAGGAGTAGTGTCTTAGTCAACTTCCTGCCAACAGACTGTAGCTCGACACCCACAGAAGCTTTTGACGCTTGAAAGTACCTGCAAAGCAGCATGGATTATACAATGCATTTTAACATACTCCTACTAATCTTTGTATGCTTCTGTTAAAGTCTTTGCCGAGATTGATTGAGAAGGCAAAGTCCTTCAGAATAATTAAGCAATTACTTCAAAAAGAAAGAGCAAACGCCGTTTCATGGATTCTTTTGAGCACCTACAGTTTGCGCTTGTTGGAGCGCTTGTAAAAGACCTCATTAACTGTTTTTATGTCACAATTTTAATTTTTTTTTTTTTCTTTCATTTTCATATTTCTATCAAACATAAAAGACTTCATGGATTGAAATATATTGACACTATTTGATGGAAATTCACCTTTCGGTCTTAATATGAATAATTTGTAGATTTGTTATACCTTGAAATGTTTAATTGCTTTCTCTGAAATTGCATTAAAATTATATAAGAAGCATAAAAATATATTACAAATTCCATTGCAAGCATCAAAGAGGTTATGCTAAGAGATTTGCAAACGGCTGCCTAAGGAGAACTCTGAATATATTCAATACAGTTAGACACAACCTTCCCCTAAGAGAGGATCCAAGCTGCTTCCAGACAAAATCAGCTGGATCTGGCCAAAAACATATTTCAGCCTTTATCAGCCAGAGGGAATGATGGGAAATGGGGAAGAAAAAAAACAAACAAACAAACAAAAAAACAGGAATGCACCACACAAACTCATGAATGTACTAAACAATAAATGCAATGATAAAAGGAGATGAAATGGAAAGTACAAAAAAAAAAAAAAAAAGTCAAGTGCGACAAAGGAAATCAGAAGGAGCTGTATCAATGTAAAAATGTAAGACCACTAATATGTCTATTTTGCATTATTTTTTCATTTAATACAAAATAATTAATTATAAATTATATTATCTGCTTAACAATTTGAAAGAAATGTTTAAATTAAAAATTAAGGTGCATTTCAGAAATTCTTAGCATTTGGTTTGAACTCTTTTGCTATAATAATAGTACTTGTCTGCATGAACTGAATAATAATAATTTTAAAAGTACTTTAGTACACACGCATACATTCCTACTCTCACACACATACATTCTCCTTACACATACATATATTCTCCATTTACATACATACATCTCTATTCTCTCACATACATACATTCTCCTTAAACACACACATACATTTTTGCTTTCACACACATACATTCTCCTTACACACACATACATTCTCCTTACACACACATACATTCTCCTTACACACACATACATTCTCCTTACACATACATATATTCTCCATTCACATACATACATCTCTATTCTCTCGCACACACATACATTCTCCTTACACACACATACATTCTCCTTACACATACATATATTCTCCATTCACATACATACATTTGTACTCTCACACACATACATTCTCCATTCACATACATACATTCTCCTTTCACATACATACATTTCTACCTTTTTTTTGGTATCCATTACTTCCTGTTTAAACAGGAAGTCACTCTCAGACCAGGAAATACATGCACAAGACTTGCTCAGCTCTTCCTCACAATTTCACAACGATGCCAGTTATTCTCTTTTCTTTTGAAGTATAGTTTTTACTTTTGGGAGTAAGTAGCAATGAACATGACATCAGACAATTTTTTAATAATGTGCTGGAATGTATTGAACAAATGCAAAGAGAAGCAGATTCTTTTGTGGATGATAGAGAACTTTGTGATCACATTCAAACCCTATATGCATTTCTGTCATTCTAAAAATGTGTTGAGGATTCAAGAAATAGATCAGCAGTAACTACATTGGAGTCCTTATATGGATGTCTAAAATTTGTCTGGCCCACCTCTGGGCCACAACCTTGCTTAAATTCTGGCCCAATTTTGGCTGGGTCCCTGGCCCATAACTGGCCCACAAACAAACTATTTCCTCTGGCCCAGATGTGGCCCACGCCATCTAACAGACCGAACATGCATCAAACCTTCGACCAAGCCGCTGGATTCCGCTGTTTGGGCCAGCGGGTGGATCCTTACACACTTTAAACCAGATCTAGCTGAGACTCGGCTTGGTCCCCGGGCCAAATGTGGCCCAAAAACGGCTAAATGTAATTCAGCAGTGAAACACAAATACAACCATTTAGAAAGATTAAAGTACTTTAATAGAAATATATATTAACAATCAACAAATGCACTGCAGTATAAACATTAACACACTTTTTAAACCACAAAGTAACAAGTAAATTATATTTATAATAAAAAAACATTGTTTCATAATTAAGTTCAGTTCTTATCAAATGGTGTCACTGCAGTCAAGTCAGTAATATTGCTGAATATTAGGAATCTTCAACTAAGTAAGACAAAAGGCAACAGTGACAAGAAACCCAAACCCAAACAAGACCAGGTTCAATCAGGAAACTAGTTCTCCTCTGGCCAAACGAATGAACGTGGTGTGATTATTCCAGGCTGCATCACAAGTCAGATTGCAGATTGATATCATTCAGAATATTTCATCCAACTTCTTCTGCATGAAGTAATATCACGCTAGCAGGTGAAGCTGGTAAAAAGGGTCTGTGCAGAGGGCTTGTCTGGTTCTCGTTGTCTTTGCTAAAGATCTGTGCTGGGGCCATCAATGAGATCTTCACAGGGATCTGTCATCTAGTTGACATGGTCTCCGCTGACAGTCAGGGATGTGTTGTGGTCGTTCCTGGGTGCAGGTCCACCGTCTGGTCTGGATACTGACTGGATCAGCTGATTACTATAACCTAGGGATAAGGGTGAGACAGAATATATGCAAATAATATAAGCAATGATGTCATTCTTCTTACAAATTAACAAGTACATTAGATATTATGGGAAGTGTTGCTGCTTACCCTAACTGGTGCAGCATAAAGATCCTTTAAGGGATTTGAATTATAGAAATCTGATAGTGTGTCATGTTTATGCAAGGCTTAAAATATGGGACTTTTAAACTCACAGAGTGTGTCTGCCTCCTGAAGTCCGCCCTTTTGATCAGCTGGAGCCACCTCTTCATAGTCCCCTTCACCTGCATTTCAGCAGCTTTAGCTTGAAAGTTTTTCCAAATTGCAGCCTTGAAATATATGCATATTTAAATATAAATATATGCACCCCAGCAACTGCATAGCATAAGCCTAGCAACCATCCAGAATATCCTAGCAACCAACTAGCAACACTTTAGCAAACATCTAGAACATCTAACTGACCAAACTATTTATGTTTCTTAAACAAGACATTAAGATAAGCCAGCATAAAATTGTCTTTCAAACTTTTCAATCTAGTTATTACAGGTATTCTTAAATGCTTACAATTCAAATACACAGATGACTTTCCTGCCCAGTGAACACTCATGAGATCAATAACACTTAACAAAAATATATATTGTAAGGTTATTATTAAATCTTATGCATTACAGTTTTTTACAATCATTAGGACCAGACCCACAATTCGCACCTTATGTTTGATGAATGTTCATGCATAGGTTCATGCAGCAGTTCTGAATTTCTGTAAAAAAAAAAAAAAAAATGTCAGATTTTTAAGTTTATATTCGCTCATAATAATCCCCACCACAGTAAAATATGTTAAGTATGATTTTTATCACATCATACGGCATATATAGCCCATGCTTCAAAAGTTTTCATTCATTCGAAAAAATTGAACCTGCTCTAGTGCAGATAGATTAGGCCTCCAATCAGGGGCGGATCTAGAAAATAATATTTAGGGTGGCAAAGGGGTGGCATGGGGTCTATGAGGGGTGGCAACACCAAAGCAAGCATGCATAGGTTTTGGGGATTTATTGTCTGACATGCACAGTTATGTTCACATATATTGCATTACCATTAAGTAATCATCTATATTGTTTAAAATGAAAAATAAATAACAACATTTCAATATCCATCATGGCACCAAGTAAATACACAATATGAAACATTTCAAGAGGTTATAAATGTTTCTGAACTTGTATAATTAAAGAAGACATTATGTTATTACCAGAGGTGGGAATGTCTGTAATCACCCATAAAACTATCAATAGTCTAGCAACACCCCAGCAACTGCATAGCAAAAGCCTAGCAACCATCCAGAATATCCTAGCAACCAACTAGCAACACTTTAGCAAACATCTAGAACATCTAACTGACCAAACTATTTATGTTTCTTAAACAAGACTTTAAGACAAGCCAGCATAAAATTGTCTTTCAAACTTTTCAATCTAGTTATTACAGGTATTCTTAAATGCTTACAATTCAAATACACCGATGACTTTCCTGCCCAGTGAACACTCATGAGATCAATAACACTTAACAAACACTTAACTCTTATTAGGATTCAGGAATTATTTTTGCAGCTCAATCATGTCTATTACAGTATACAACATAAATTAAATTACAGATAATAATAATAATTCAGCAATTAACTTTTGGGAACAGATAATTTTCATTTTACTACTGGAAAGTAATCTTGCAGTAGATGAAAAACACTAGAAAAGTTCAAATACCAAATAATTGTATATGAACTTGGTATGCACCACAATACAGTACAGTACAAAATAAAATAAAAAAAAAAGTAAATTCAGCATCCTCTGCACATTTGGTCAAATTTCATTACAGTGTACAGTACTATAGCAGTTTCCTGGTCTCCTGACACAAGACTATATCTCTAGGCAGTCATTTCTCAGTTCTGCAAACATGCAGTACACATAAAAGATGGTTACAGATCAAATTTGACAGTCGCACGTTTGAAGGTGTACAACATGTGCTACAGTTTACTGTACATATAGAATAGTGAAATTTCCATCATGTACTGGTACTGTACTGTAATTATACTGAATGTGTAAGTATAAAACCCACGTATATTATTCGTTCAGCTCTCTCCTCTCTCAGTTGTTAGGATGCAGAGATTCTGATCGGTGTCATCAGTTTTGCTGCCTAATCTCATTGTTAAACTTTTTGAGAAATGTGTCTTTGTTTTGAGAACTGAATTAATGGTTTGGGAAAATGGGCCAACTAAAATCACTTATATTAAATTAACAATAGAGAAAACTGCAATACAAGATTCTTACCTAACTCTGCTATTAGTTTTCGTGATCGGCTCATGTTATTGTTTCGTCCGATATGGCAGAAAGGCCTAAATCCATGATGAAAGTGGAGCGAGCGGTCGGAGAATCGGATCACCGAACAATTACGGGATGAATCTCAGACATATCCGGACGGGATTAGATTGCTCAGAGAACTTCTGAATAAACCGAGTAGCAGTATCTGATTCACGAACAAATGTAAAAACAATTTGTTAGTGAATGGGCCGCGCTTTGTATTTTTGACTCAAAAAGAACCGGTTCATAAGAGTCATTTGATAATGAAGCCGACTACACTGGCCGCGGAAAAAATATCTGCAACATGAAGCAACTGCACAAAACAAAAACATCTGATGATGACAGAGGATGAATGAATATTTTATTATTACTCTTTATTATTAGTGTTTTATTACCTTAACTATAGCCTGTGTCTGAAGGCTACTTTCTGTACTGGAAGCTCCTGACACCAAGCCGAATTCCTTGTGTGTGTAAACACCTTGGCAATAAAGCTCTTTCTGATTCTGATGAAAAGGCAAATTCACTTTCTGAAAGCAGGTGGCGCTTATAGAACAGCAATAGCAGCGTTTACACTGCTGTACACAGTGCTGTACTTATAAATACTCCTTTAATACTGTAGTAGGCTATGTATTTTACAGAGGTAAGATTTTTCAAAAGATCAAAACTTTTCTGAAGACAGTTCTCCTCAGAAATACATTCATAATAACCCCCACCCCAATTCAATATTTATGGTTTTCTTCCAGCATTTTGAGCATCTCACACAATGAATTTGGTCTCTCTGGTACTGTCAGGATCATGGACTGTTTTGTGTTTTTTGCTCCCATGTGTTCCGTTACCCAGTTTCTCCCTCATGTTAATTGTTCATTTGATTCCAGGTGTCTCTCCTTAGTTCCTTGATTGTCCTGTCTTTAAAAGCCCCAGTCCATTCAGTTAGTTTTTGTCGGTCCTTGAATGTCTTCCCTGCCTGTGCTCCTTGTAACCCTGTTGGATATTAAAGACTTGTGAATTTTCCATGTTTCCTCGTCTCCTCGTTCCTGGCTCACTTGACTCCCCGTGAAACGTGACAGAAGGACCGACCGAAACAGTTACCTCCATGTTTGTACCCTCCGTTTTGTTTCACGTTTTTCTCTCAGTGTTTTTCTTTCCGTTGTGTTTCCTCTCTGCTCGAGGGCCACACTAGACTGTTTCTGGTGCTCGCAAGCCTCACCACCTACCCGGACGACGCGCTCTGTGCATTCTATGACGCCAGTTTGAACATCGCGTGCAGAGCGTGGATTGTGCCACAGTGAGGGAGAAAGGGCTCCATTTCCTGAATTTGGCCCAGGGAGAGCCACAGATCCCAAGTCCAGCCCTCCATCGTCTCCAGAGTCTCCTTTGTCCCCACTGGTCCCAGCCAGCTTTGCTCCTCCCACTCCCTGAAAACGCCCTCCAGTGCCTGCTCCTCTAAAGTGCACTCCAGTGTCGGTTCCCGTTCCTGAGGTCAGCCCTGGAAGTCTGGAGGCCCTCAAATTCCAGCCCTCCCACCCACTCCTGCCTCCTCCACTGCTGTCGTCTGGCAGCCCCTCTGCTCACCCTCAGCCCACCATCTATGCGGTGCGAGCTCGGCGGGACTACCATCCTCCACCATCCTCTACCTTTCCCTCAACTCCGCCTCCAGCCTCCGAGGCCCGGACTCCACCTCGGCCTGTTGACCCGTCGGCTCCACCATGGCTCCTAACTCCCTCCTCTCCACCGTGGCCCGGCAGTCCACTAGCTCCGCCATGCTCCCTCGTCCCTCCAGCTCCGCCTTGGTCTGGTGTCAACCAGCCTGCACCTCGGGACTCTACTCCTCCGGATTCGCCTCGTCCCTCCGATTCTGTCGGGCTCTTTCATCCCCTCGGCTCCTCCTCTCTCCTCTGTCGCTACGGCTCCACCGCGGCCTCCCAGATCCATGCCTCCGCTTCGGTCACCAGCACCATCTGCTCCGCCTAGGACCTCCGGATCCTCCCCGTCACCCTTGCTCTCCGTCTCAGCCTTGGGCTCCTCCTCCACCTGCTCCGCCACCGTTGGTCACCCCCTGGAGTCGGCCTCCATGGCTCCTCCCTCTGTAGGCTCCACCGTGGGCCACTGTCAGGGCTGGACTGGTAATCTGGCATATCGGCATTTTCCCGGTGGGCCGACGCACTGAAGGGGCTGACAGAATTTCTTTTTTTTTTGCCAAGGACCATCACGCAGGGACTACGAGCAGCCAGTGGCCCATTGGTTTGTCTCCTGTATTGACAGCGTAAACCACCCAGTCACAATGCGCTATAGACAGAGCCTCCGCCTATAGAAGGCTTCATCCCAGCTTCTTCCTCGTCGGCTTTTTCCACGTTTTCGCAGCAGCTTCATCAAGAACAGGCTTGCTCTGCGGTGAGTGATGCGGCGTAAAGAGCCATGCAGGAGGAGGAGAGGAGAGCAGTTGAATCGGTGAAGTGCTTGATCGGGACTCGCACCGAGTCTGCATCTATCCAGTGTGCGCGCCATTAGTGCAGAATACGCAAACACTTCTTAATAAAACGTAAATTCGTCCACCGCCATTTTTTGGCCAAGTCATGTCAAGTGTGTTCATAGAGGTTTCCATGGGCCAATGCGAATAAATCTAGATTTAAATTAGAAAAGACACGATATTGTCAGACCTGACGGTTTTTATTATCCAAAACAACTAGATGCAATGATACATATCTACACTACCAGTCAAACGTTATTGAACATTTTTGAATGTTTTTTAAATAATTCTCTTCTGCTGACCAAGCCTGCATTTATTTTATCCAAAATTCAGCAAAAGCAGTAATATTGTGAAATATTTTTACTATTTAAAATAACTGTTTTCTATTTGAATATATGTTAAAATGTCATTTATTCCTGTGATCAAAGATTAATTTTCAGCATCATTACTCCAGTCACATGATCGTTCAGAAATCAATCTAATATGCTGATTTGCTGCTCATAATAAATATTTATTATTGTTATTATTATTATCAATATTTAAAACAGTTGAGTACCCCCCCCCCCATGAAATATTTGATGAATAGAAAGATCCAAAGATCAGCATTTATCTGAAATAAAAAAGCTTTTGTAACATTATAAAATACACCATTCAAAAGATTGGAGTCAGTATAATTTTTTTTGGGAAAGAAATTATGGAAATTAATACTTTTATTTAGCAAGGAAGCTTTAAATTGATCAAAAATGATGATAAAGACATTTATAATGTTACAAAAGATGGGACTGGAGTAATGATGCTGGAGTAATGATGCTGAAAATTCAGCTTTGATCACAGGAATAAATTACATTTTAAAATATATTCAAATAGAAAACAGTTATTTTAAATAGTAAAACTATTTCACAATATTACTGTTTTTGCAGTATTTTTGATAAAATAAATGCAGGCTTGGTTAGCAGAAGAGACTTCTTTCAAAAAAAAAAAAAGAAAAATCTTACTGTTCAAAAACTTTTGAATGGTATATGGTGGTGGGCCGCCAGGACCAAAATATGCCAGGGCCGATTTTTTGTCCCAGTCCAGCCCTGGCCACTGTTATGGCTGTGGCCTGGGTCCAGCTGTGCTCCTCCTGCTCTGGGTCCCTCCTGTCTCTTCCCTGGCTCCTCCCTCCTTCGTCGCCTCCCTGGTCTCTGTCTGCCGGCCCCCTCCTGGGTGTCCGTCCTCCTCCTGAACCTCCTCCTTAGTTCCCACCCGCTCCTCCCGTTTGGATGTTTCTATGGTGCAAGGACAGATTACTAAAGTTACTAAATTTAGGCCTAAATGAAATTTCAGACAACTGTACTTTACCTTTTGAGTATGGACACTTTTGTTGGTCAGTGCCTCTTGAAGAAAACATGAACATAGCAATCTGCACATCCTCCAGTCCTTGGTCTCCCTTGACCCTGACTTAAAAAAAGCAATACATTTCCAGAAAAAAAAATAATAAATTGCTTTTTCTTTACTGTACTTGCCTTGACAGTATGTGTGGGTGGGTGGGTGGGTGTGTGTGTGTGTGTGTGTGTGTGCATCATTACATTCTGTAAAAAGGGTTCATATGTGTATCTCTTCTTATCACAAAACTGCAATCACTAGTAATCAGAAGAGTTGCTGTTAATGAAGTATCTGGAAAAGATCTACTCTATGATCAATTAATTAAATTACATAAATAAAGACAACAATAAATAAAACAAGCAAATTAAATGATAACTCACATGTATCTGGTCCACTGATGAAGCCATGTGCCAAGTCAAGTGAATTATGAATCATCTTATAGCAGGTGTCCAATACTGACTTATGGAAAAGGGGAATAACCAAGTGGCATTTGAGGTAACAATTAAACCAGCAAGCCCCGCCCCACGACTGACAAAAATAAAAGAGTTTGCGCGAGCAGGTGAGAGAAGTTCGAACGCCAGCATGTGGGAAATGATCACGCGCGCAAGGGCTTGTATTGCGCGCAGAGGACATTTCACACGCGCGCGAGAGTTTGAAATGAGCTCGCGGGCTCCCGTTTCCTTGCGTCTAGATCTGTTTTCCTCTCGCAGAAGTGGTTTACCGTGCGCGCCAGCATGAGTGGTGCGCTCGGTTATTAATGGCATAGTTTGCCTCCATAGTCTGTGGTCATGAAATGACTTATGACTGTAATTACCAATCAAAATGCGTGTTTATTTAAATGCAATGTGTGTATTTTTTTACACCGATCTCACAGTAATTCGTACGAATGACCACACCTAACCCTACCCCTTAGAGCAACCTTACAGAATAGTGCACATTTTATGGGATCGAACCCATGATTGCATGATCACAATGCTCTACCAACTGAGCTATACGAAACCCGAATTATAAGGCAGATAAAAGAGTACAAAACATTAATATGAAAATGTCCTGTTGCCGATAGGGGCACAATTGTAGTATACGCTATATGGGTCTTATTTCAGGGATTTGGACAAACGACCTATACGGGCGTATTGGCTGGAGGACAGGTTGGAATAGAAATGTATGTATGTGAAAGAATGTAAGCGTGTGAGAATAGAAATGTATGTATGTGAAAGGAGAATGTAAGTGTGTGAGAATAGAAATGTACGAAAGAAGAATGTAAGAGTGTGAAATTAGAAATGTATGTGAAAGGAGAATGTAAGCGTGTGAGAGCACCAGAATTAATTTTGGCTTGTACGGCCCCTCATACTTATGTATCTGTCCTCCTTTCCACCCTCAAGCCGTGTTTGTGAGGTCTTTGTCATTATGAGTAAGAAGATCTTGGAATTGGCATGGGAGCAGCCGTATTATTCACACGCTCTTACGAATGCAATTTCTCAGAGCTTAAGATGAAGATAGCAGCCGTTCTCATTTATAAGCCCACAGGATGGGAGTGGAAAAAAAAAGAGAAAACATCTGCTTAAGAAAGTGAGAAAAAGACAGGAAGGAACGAAAGAGAGGCAAAAATGCGTAAGGGTTGATGGAGAGGTGAAAATTCTCTGCATTATCCACGAGGCCTATCTCTTTATCTCAGGCTCGGTAATTGTAGCGGCGTGTATAGAGGAAGTCAGCATGTTTGGTGCAGAATATCTTGGCCGAGCTGATTGAATGCTATAATAAGAGCATTATGGCAATGTTTATGCCTCATGTATTATTCATGCACTGGTCTTAACTTCTCCAGGGATACTTTTAGCACAAGTAAAATGGCGTAGTGTGGTTCGCTGGTGCTGGATGAGCCATCTGAGAGCATAAGGTTCAACATCAACATTGAGAGCAGCAGACTAAAAGAAACGCACAGCAGAGACAATTAGAGCAATGCGTCGCTGAGGATTTAAATATGGTAAAACTGAGACATTGGGACTCGTGTGTGTCAGCGCATGTCTAAAGGAGGATTATCGCACCTGCGAGAAGAGTCGTTACGGTTTGCCCGCTGCGGAGGTGATTGAGAAGTTGATACACCATCACGTCGAGCCAGGTGGTGTATTTCACACACATGGGAGACAGACCACTGTCGAAGGATTAGTTCTGGAGATATGAATATGTAGTTGTGTCTGGAGAAGCTTCAGACTCTCTTTCTGGCTCTCTCTTCCCTCTTTTCTTCGCTCTTGCTGTCCTTCACCTTGCCTGGCTCTGAGCGAGCTTATTACACAACTCATAGGCTGCAGATGGGGCACGTCTGACATCCCACAAACACTCACACACACCGAGAGCGCCACAATCGCACATACACACACAGATGGGGCATGCAGGGACAGAGCGTGGACCAAGGCAAAGGGTGCGAGTGTGACAGAGTGTGACAGGGTGTGACAGAGATCCGTCACTTCGGTGCAAAAAGCATCCGAAGCCTCTCCAGAGATGAGGTGCTTTGTGACAGGCCCAATCTCCACACACACACACACACACACACACACACACACACACACACACACACACACACACACACACACACACACACACACACACACACACACACACACACACATGCGTACACGTACGTACACACACACGTATACTCAAGCAGAGTTCTCATTGTTTGCCCATATGTATTGGGAGGTTTAGGACTGGAAATCAGTCTAGAATGGAGTATAATTAAGTATTAATGTAATTAAATGGATGATAATTCACCTTTTGCTAACTTAAACAAGACTTAGCCACTGAATTAGTCTGCCCCCAAAAATTACTGACCACACCCCCAATCTTTTTACACAGCCTAATAATAGGTGTGATTGGTGATTTTGCAAAACACCTATTACAGTTATATCTGACAGGTAGTAGGGTAACATATAATGTGATATTTTAAAAATATAATATTTTTATACAGTATATAGAACTATATTATACAGTATATACGGTATAGCCTATAGAAGTATATTATTCTTTCTTTATTTTCATGTCATCTATACTGGAAAGAAAAAAGGTTAACCCATTCAACCCTTTTTTGTACTTTAGCCAATCAAAACAAAGTTAAAATATAATAATAATAATAATAATAATAATAATAATTCAACTATTATTTATTATTATTTGAACTATTAATTACCAGTAGTAGTAGTAGTAGTAGTTTTAGTAGTTATTATTTTTAATTTGTTTGTTTGTTTGCTTGTCTGTATGTTTGTTTATTTATTTTTATTTTTATTTTTATTTTATTTATTTTTTTTACGTCATGTAACTTTTTTTTCATGTCATCCACTGGGAGAATAAATATAAAGGCACATGTTTTATGTACTTTAGCCAATCAAACTGAATTTAAATCAAGTTAACTAATAATAATAATAATAATAATAATAATAACAACAGCTATTATTATTTTAACTATTCATTACCATTAGTATTAGTCTATAATAATAATAATAATTATTATTATTATTATTATTATTATTATTATTATTATTTTGCCATGTATTTTGTTGGGAGAAAAAAAAGTAAAATGTTAAACGTTTATGTACGCCAATCAAAATTAAGTAGTAGTAGTAGTAGTAGTAATTGTTGTTGTTGTTTTAGAATGACTTTTTCCCATTTAAATATTATCAGACTCAAAAGACACGGCTGAAGGATATGCTATGAAAAGGAATGTTTTTTAGTCTTCAGCTCTGAACAATGTTTTCAGAATAAATAAATTAATCTCTGAATAAAAGCTTTGACTTCTTGTGACTGATTCATTCAAGAGGAATTGTCTGAATGAACTGTGCGAGTGAACCACTACCACTCTTTGATGCAAGTTCATTTGGGGGTTAGTAGTCTATAGCCTGCTTATCCATAGATTTATGCAATTAACTTTGTGTGCAACTGAGTGTTGTGCACTCTGTGTTTGATGTTGCAGCCGTTTAGCACTAAATAGCCCCTCGGGGATCAATAAAGTGTAAGCGGGAAGCTTTCTTTTTCCTTTTTTTTTTTTAAGCAGACAAGGTTCTGTTCAGTGTACATTGCTCTTGTATATTGTACATATGCATGTGCATATACGTTTGCTAAAATGGACGGTTTAAAAACAGAGCTCCATTTTCTCAACCTGTCTGGCAGTGAAAACAGATCAAGTTTTAATAGTGGCACAGAGCCACGCTGTTGCATATTTGGGGAAAATCACTCTACAAATAGTGTACTTGTCTCTGCATACTAAACTGGGACACAAGCAAGTATTATTTTTTTTTTCTTTAAATTACACACTTCAACCTTCAAACCAGATTTCCAGACTACTCCCACTCCCTGTCTGAATTCCACAGACTATGAGTGTCAACCCCCCACCACCCCTACACACACAGACACTGCATATGATCTACATTATTGAAAATCAGCACTAGCCACTGACCACTTACACACTCACAAACACACACACACACACACACACACACACAGATCAGAAGAGGAGTCACTGTGGACCACAGAAAGCATCCCTCTCATTCCCACACTGATTTAGAGCCCTCATCTTCAAAGCAGCGCCTTAACATTGACACTGTGAGAACATCAAACTGAAAACACATCAATTCATCTCTTTGGTCATCAGAGAAGCTACTGCATGATAACTATTTCTGAATTCCTTTAGAGATACATACAGTGGCCACAAAATATTATGACACTTAATCCAAAATATAGTTGCAAACAAATAACTATTGTGCCTCTATCTATCTATCTATCTATCTATCTATCTATCTATCTATCTATCTATCTATCTATCTATCTATCTATCTACAGCAGGGCCTTGCACAGGGGGTGGCCCGGTGGCTAGAGCCACTGCCCCTCTGCCCTCATCGGCTGAGATGCCCCTCTCACCAACCCATCCCCCCATCACCACTCCGCTAAAGATCCACTGATTTCGCTAATCCAGTCTGTGTTTTCCCGCATGCTTTGCAGCATTACTCACAATGTCTGTGTGCCTGCTTTCTGGAGAGTGGAGACGATAGTTCCCAAAGGTCGTTCATTAACAGGTAGATAGCCTACATTACAATCCACATTACAGTCAGTGGATGATACGCTGAATTAGTAATTTGGTAGTTTGTTTTTGTATTTCTGTCAGTAATGATTTGCTGTCGGTCTATTAAAAGTGCTAACAACAAAATATCCACGTTCTTAGAATTAGAATGTCTAATCAAATTATTGTATTCGATCAGATCTAATATAAATTACACAAAATTTGCTGTTGTTGGCACACTTCATAGACAAAAAAATAAAAATAAAAATGCCTTCACAAAAAAAGAAGACAGAGAGGAACAGTGAAGGGAGGCTGCTAAAGGCAGTTCAACATTGCAAACATGAATTCAAAGCTCCAGCAAGCCAGCAGGTAAATCATAGAATATTTAGCAGTTTTTCACATTTTAATTTTTGTAATTAAGTGTATTTCCCATTATAATCACTAGTAATATATGACACATCATATTTACAATATGTTATTAAAATCATATTAATAGT